>NC_091993.1:34606124-34938638 GCF_044704955.1 Pristiophorus japonicus | reverse complement strand
TCCCCCCCTCTCTCCTTCCCACCCCCCTCTCTCCTTCCCTCCCCCCTCTCTCCTTCCCTCCCCCCTCTCTCCTTCCCTCCCCTCTCCCTTCCCTCCCCCCTCTCTCCTTCCCTCCCCCCTCTCTCCCTCCCCCCACTCTCCTTCCCTCCCCCCTCTCTCCTTCCCTCCCCCCTCTCTCCTTCCCTCCCCCCTCTCTCCATCCCTCCTCCCCCCCTCTCTCCTTCCCTCCCCCCTCTCTCCTTCCCTCCCCCCTCTCTCCTTCCCTCCCCCTCTCTCCTTCCCTCCCCTCTCTCTCCTCTCTCCTTCCCTCCCCCCCTCTCTCCTCTCTCCTTCCCCTCCCCCTCCCTCCCTCTCTCCTTCCCTCCCCCCTCCCTCCTCCCTCCTTCCCCCCCCTCCCTCCTCTCTCCTTCCCTCCCCCCTCCCTCCTCTCTCCTTCCCTCCCCTCCCCCTCCCCCTCCCTCCCCCTCCCCCTCCCTCCCCCCTCCCCCCTCCCTCCCCCCCCTCCCTCCCTCCCTCCTCTCTCCCCCCTCCCTCCTCTCTCCCCCCTCCCTCCTCTCTCCCCCTCCCTCCTTCTCCCCCCTCCCTCCTCTCTCCCACCTCCCTCCTCTCTCCCACCTCCCTCCTCTCTCCCACCTCCCTCCTCTCTCCCCACCTCCCTCCTCTCTCCCTTCCCTCCCTCCTCTCTCCTTCCCTCCCTCCTCTCCCTTCCCTCCCTCCTCTCTCCTTCCCTCCCTCCTCTCTCCCCCCTCCCTCCTCTCTCCTTCCCTCCCTCCTCTCTCCTTCCCTCCCTCCTTACCTCCCCCCTCTCTCCTTCCCTCCCTCTTTCCCTCCCCCCTCCCTCCTCCCTCCTTCCCTCCCTCCTCTCTCCTTCCCTCCCTCCTCTCTCCTTCCCTCCCTCCTCTCTCCTTCCCTCCCTCCTTCCCTCCCCCTCTCTCCTTCCCTCCCCCCTCCCTCCTTCCCTCCCCCCTCCCTCCTTCCCTCCCCCCTCCCTCCTTCCCTCCCCCCTCCCTCCTTCCCTCCCCCCTCCCTCCTTCCCTCCCTCCTCTCTCCTTCCCTCCCTCCTCTCTCCTTCCCTCCCTCCTAGAAACATAGAAAATAGGTGCAGGAGTAGGCCATTCGGCCCTTCTAGCCTGCACCGCCATTCAATGAGTTCATGGCTGAACATTCAACTTCAGTACCCCATTCCTGCTTTCTCGCCATACCCCTTGATCCCCCTAGTAGTAAGGACCTCATCTAACTCCTTTTTGAATATATTTAGTGAATTGGCCTCAACAACTTTCTGTGGTAGAGAATTCCACAGGTTCACCACTCTCTGGGTGAAGAAGTTCCTCCGCATCTCGGTCCTAAATGGCTTACCCCTTATCCTTAGACTGTGACCTCTGGTTCTGGACTTGCCCAACATTGGGAACATTCTTCCTGCATCTAAACCTGTCTAACCCCGTCAGAATTTTAAATGTTTCTATGATGTCCCCTCTCATTCTTCTGAACTCCAGTGAATACAAGCCCAGTTGATCCAGTCTTTCTTGATAGATCAGTCCCGCCATCCCGGGATTCAGTCTGGTGAACCTTCGCTGCACTCCCTCAATAGCAAGAATGTCCTTCCTCAGGTTAGGAGACCAAAACTGTACACAATACTCCAGGTGTGGCCTCACCAATGCCCTGTACAACTGTAGCAACACCTCCCTGCCCCTGTACTCAAATCCCCTTGCTATGAAGGCCAACATGCCATTTGCTTTCTTAACCGCCTGCTGCACCTGCATGCCAACCTTCAATGACTGATGTACCATGACACCCAGGTCTCTTTCCACCTCCCCTTTTCCTAATCTGTCACCATTCAGATAATAGTCTGTCTCTCTGTTTTTACCACCAAAGTGGATAACCTCACATTTATCCACATTATACTTCATCTGCCATGCATTTGCCCACTCACCTAACCTATCCAAGTCGCTCTGCAGCCTCACAGCATCCTCCTCGCAGCTCACACTGCCACCCAACTTAGTGTCATCCGCAAATTTGGAGATACTACATTTTAATCCCCTCATCTAAATCATTAATGTACAGTGTAAACAGCTGGGGCCCCAGCACAGAACCTTGCGGTACCCCACTAGTCACTGCCTGCCATTCTGAAAAGTACCCATTTACTCCTACTCTTTGCTTCCTGTCTGACAACCAGTTCTCAATCCATGTCAGTACACTACCCCCAATCCCATGTGCTCTAACTTTGCACATCAATCTCTTGTGTGGGACCTTGTCGAACGCCTTCTGAAAGTCCAAATATACCACATCAACTGGTTCTCCCTTATCCACTCTACTGGAAACATCCTCAAAAAATTCCAGAAGATTTGTCAAGCATGATTTCCCTTTCACAAATCCATGCTGACTTGGACCTATCATGTCACCTCTTTCCAAATGCACTGCTATGACATCCTTAATAATTGATTCCATCATTTTACCCACTACCGATGTCAGGCTGACCGGTCTATAATTCCCTGTTTTCTCTCTCCCTCCTTTTTTAAAAAGTGGGGTTACATTGGCTACCCTCCACTCCATAGGAACTGATCCAGAGTCAATGGAATGTTGGAAAATGACTGTCAACGCATCCACTATTTCCAAGGCCACCTCCTTAAGTACTCTGGGATGCAGTCCATCAGGCCCTGGGGATTTATCGGCCTTCAATCCCATCAATTTCCCCAACACAATTTCCCGGCTAATAAGGATTTCCCTCAGTTCCTCCTCCTTACTAGACCCCCCGACCCCTTTTATAACCGGAAGGTTGTTTGTGTCCTCCTTCGTGAATACCGAACCAAAGTACTTGTTCAATTGGTCCGCCATTTCTTTGTTCCCCGTTATGACTTCCCCTGATTCTGACTGCAGGGGACCTACGTTTGTCTTTACTAACCTTTTTCTCTTTACATATCTATAGAAACTTTTGCAATCCGTCTTAATGTTCCCTGCAAGCTTCTTCTCATACTCCATTTTCCCTGCCCTAATCAAACCCTTTGTCCTCCTCTGCTGAGTTCTAAATTTCTCCCAGTCCCCAGGTTCGCTGCTAATTTCTGGCCAATTTGTAGGGCACTTCCTTGACTTTAATACTATCCCTGATTTCCTGGAGAAGCCACGGTTGAGCCACCTTCCCTTTTTTTTTTAGCCAGACAGGAATGACTGGGGTGGGGCACCAGGCGGTCTCTAATGTCTGCCAGTGCCCAGCCAGAGGCAACCCGAGTCGCCACCGCCCCAGCGAGAGGACAGCCGCGCGCGCGGCCAGCAGCCTAGCAGGACCTCCTCTCCCCTCCTCCTCCTTCCCTCCTCCTCCTCTCTCCTTCCCTCCCTCCTCCTCCTTCCTCCCTCCTCTCTCCTCCCTCCCTCCTCTCTCCTTCCCTCCCTCATCTCTCCTTCCCTCCCTCCTCTCTCCTTCCCTCCCTCCTTCCCTTCCCTCCTCTCTTCTTCCCTCCCTCCTCTCTCCTTCCCTCCCTCCTCTCTCCTTCCCTCCCTCCTCTCTCCTTCCCTCCCCCTCCCTCTTCCCTCCCTCCTTCCCTCCCTCCTTCCCTCCCTCCTTCCCTCCCTCCTTCCCTCCCTCCTTCCCTCCCTCCTTCCCTCCCTCCTTCCCTCCCTCCTTCCCTCCCTCCTTCCCTCCCTCCTTCCCTCCCTCCTTCCCTCCCTCCTTCCCTCCCTCCTTCCCTCCCTCCTTCCCTCCCTCCTTCCCTCCCTCCTTCCCTCCCTCCTTCCCTCCCTCCTTCCCTCCCTCCTTCCCTCCCTCCTTCCCTCCCTCCTTCCCTCCCTCCCTCCTTCCCTCCCTCCTTCCCTCCCTCCTTCCCTCCCTCCTTCCCTCCCTCCTTCCCTCCCTCCTTCCCTCCCTCCTTCCCTCCCTCCTTCCCTCCCTCCTTCCCTCTCTCCTTCCCTCCCTCCTTCCCTCTCTCCTTCCCTCCTCTCTCCTTCCCTCCTCTCTCCTTCCCTCCTCTCTCCTTCCCTCCTCTCTCCTTCCCTCCTCTCTCCTTCCCTCCTCTCTCCTTCCCTCCTCTCTCCTTCCCTCCTCTCTCCTTCCCTCCTCTCTCCTTCCCTCCTCTCTCCTTCCCTCCTCTCTCCTTCCCTCCTCTCTCCTTCCCTCCTCTCTCCTTCCCTCCTCTCTCCTTCCCTCCTCTCTCCTTCCCTCCCTCTCTCCTTCCCTCCCTCTCTCCTTCCCTCCCTCCCTCCCTCCCTCCCTCCCTCCTCTCTCCTTCCCTCCCTCCCTCCCTCCCTCCTCTCTCCTTCCCTCCCTCCCTCCCTCCCTCCTCTCTCCTTCCCTCCCTCCCTCCCTCCCTCCCTCCTCTCTCCTTCTCCCCTCTCCCCTCGCTGTCAGACACACAGACACTGACAGACAGTGAGAGAGAGAGAGACACACACACAGACAGACAGTGAGATAGAGAGACATACACACAGACAGACAGTGAGATAGAGACACTGACCAAGACACACTGGGGGGGGGGCTGTCCCAGCACGCTGTTGGAGGACTCCCGGTGCTGCAGCCGGTAAGTAGAAAATGTTTTATTTATTGATTTAGTTTAAAAAAAAATTGTTTTTTTTTTGGATAGATTTATTGGTTGAATTATTGATGTATTTATCATTTATTATTGATGATGGCTCTTTATTTGTAAAACTGAAATGTTTAATGTTTGTAAACTTCCCTTTAAACCCCCCCCATTCCCTACGCCTAATTTGTAATC
The DNA here is from genome assembly GCF_044704955.1 of Pristiophorus japonicus. Taxonomy (NCBI): domain Eukaryota; kingdom Metazoa; phylum Chordata; class Chondrichthyes; family Pristiophoridae; genus Pristiophorus; species Pristiophorus japonicus. Next base: position 34,933,938 of record NC_091993.1, on the reverse strand, counting down.
TACGCCTGATTTTCTAAAGTGTCGACAAGGTTTTTTCGAACGTACAAAAATCTTCACTTACTCCATTCTAAGTTAGTTTGGAGTAGGTTTTCACTGCCTAAACTTTGAAAACAGGTGTAAGTGGCAGGACATGCCCCCTTTTGAAAAAAGAATTCTGTTCCAAAGTGAAACTGTTCTAACTGACTAGAACTGGAGCAAACTAAATGCCGAGAATTCAAATTTCTAAGATACTCCATTCTAAACCAGTTGCTCCAAAAAAACAGGAGCAACTCAGGCCGAAACTTGGCCCCTATATTTCCCAGCAGAGCGAGGTTATATTGGACCTCTACTTTTAATTAAAAATGTCATTTAAAAACTAGCTTTTAGCTAAGCCAAAAAAACTCCTGCAGTTCTTCAAAATGAGAAGTTTCCAATTTCCTTATCGTCTTTGTGTACACTAGTTTGTGAAAGGATTATGAAGCTTGGAAGGCAGGAATGGTATGCAAGTGCTTTCAGCAAGATCTGTGAAGGGGCCCACTTCATAGCGGCTAATAGCAGACAATCTCTACGTCAACGGTCTGTTGCTAACAACATAGTGTCATCTGGTTTTGTTTTTGCTACTGCTACTCTTTATTTCACATTTTAAAATCATTTCTATAAACCCCAGTTCGGCACCTGTTTGTGCTGTTTATTTTCATTCTGTCACTATAAACTTCTCCAGATTGCAATTCTAGTTTTTGTGTTATGAGCTTTCTTTTAGGGGATGCTTTAAGTGCAACGTTGACTTGGTTAAAGGGTTTTTAATAAGCATGTGCAAAGGGATCCCCCTATCAGGAGAATAATTTAATTCATTCTTTTAGAAAACTTCTAACTTTGCCCATAGAATGGTCTGTGCTTACTGCTGCTTAAATATCAAATGGTATTGAAAACTTAATATTGGGAGGATTGCTTGTCTGTGAAAAGGAGCATAAATGTGCTATTATACAGTGAATAGACCTGTTTATAAACAGGTCATTCATAACATTCCTGTCAGGAATTCATTTTGTTAGACAGAAACAACTTGCACTTGCATAGGGTTGCTTTAGTTGGTTTAGGGGTATGTTGGAAACGGAACATGGGGAAAAGAGAGAAGTAGTAAGGTTAGGGTGGGGAACTGAAGGTACTGGGCAGAGGTCCAGAGTACAGGAGCTGAGTGGTGGAGCACAGGAAGCGAGTAATGCATTAAATGGCAGTATGATAAAATTCTTGTCCAGTTGCTTAATACTATTGTATCTGTATTACTAAAAATAATGCGTGGTGTGGTCTCAGCTCTATGGTGTGTGTTGAATCGGGTCATCTCCGCTTGGGTGTTTGAGGGTGCCACAATTGGCATCAACATTCCGAGTTCTTAAGAAAAGCAGCTCGTGTTCCTTTTCGTGAGGGGAGCCAGCTTGAAATGTGGATGTTGGGTGAGGAATGATCTAGCTATGTTTGTACCTGTGGTTGAATGAGCTCCCAACATTTGTGATTGATGCGTGTAGAATGACCAGTTTGAGCTACTCGAGATTGACTGTGATCTATTGGGGAATTAATAATGGGAACAGGGAAACTATAGACTGGTTAGCCTAACATCTGTCATTGGGAAAATGCTGAAGTCCATTATTAAGGAAGCAGTAGCAGGACATTTGGAAAAGCATAATTCAATCAGAGTCAGCATGGTTTTATGAAAGGGAAATCGTGTTTGACAAATTTGCTGGACTTTTTTTGAGAATGTAACGAGCAGGGTGGATAAGGGGGAACCAGTGGATGTGGTGTATTTGGATTTCCAGAAGGCATTCGATTCGATGCCACATAAAAGGTTACTGCACAAGATACAAGTTCACGGGATTGGGGGTAACACATGAGCATGGATAGAGGTTTGGCTAACTAACAGGAAACAGAGAGTCGGGATAAATAGGTCATTTTCCGGTTGGCAAACAGTAACTAGTGGGATGCCGCAGGGATCGGTGCTGGGGCCTCAACTATTTATAATCTATATTAATGACTTGGATGAAGGGACCGAGTGTAATGTAACCAAGTTTGCTGATGATACAAAGATGGATGGGAAAGCAAATTGTGAGGGGAGGACACAAAAAAATCTGCAAAGGGATATAGACAGGCTAAATGAGTGGGCAAAAATTTGGCAGATGGAGTATAATGTGGGAAAATGTGAGGTTATCCACTTTGGCAGATAAAATAGATAAGCAAATTATAATTTAAATGGAGAAAAATTGCAAAGTGCTGCAGTACAGAGGGACCTGGGGGTCCTTGTGCATGAAACACACAGTAATCAAGAAGGCAAATGGAATGTTGGCCTTTATTGCAAGGGGGATAGAATATAAAAGCAGAGAAGTCCTGCTACAACTGTACAGGGTATTGGTGAGGCCACACCTGGAGTACTGCGTACAGTTTTGGTCTCTGTATTTAAGGAAGAATATACTTGCATTGGAGGCTGTTCAGAGAGAAGGTTCACTAGGTTGATTCTGGAGATGAGTGGGTTGACTTATGAAGATCATTATCATCAAAGGCAGTCCCTTGGAATTGAGGAAGACTTGCTTCCACTCCTGAAATGAGTTCTTTGGTGGCTGAACCGTCCAATACGAGAGCCACAGACTTTCACAGGTGGGACAGATAGTCGTTGAGGGAAGGGGTGGGTGAGACTGGTTTGCCGCACGCTCCTTCCGCTGCCTGCATTTGATTCCTGCATGCTCTCGGCGTTGAGACTCGAGGTGCTCAGCGCCCTCCCGAATGCACTTTCTCCGCTTAGGGCGGTCTTTGGCCAGGTGTCAGTGGGGATGTCGCACTTTATCAGGGAGGCTTTGAGGGTGTCCTTGTAACATTTCCGCTGCCCACCTTTGGCTTGTTTACCGTGAAGGAGTTCCGAGTAGAGCGCTTGCTTTGGGAGTTTTGTGTCTGGCATGCGAACTATGTGGCCTGCCCAGCGGAGCTGATAGTGTGGTCAGTGCTTCAATGCTGGGGATGTTAGCCTGGACAAGGATGCTGATGTTGGTGCGTCTGTCCTCCCAGGGGATTTGTAGGATCTTGGGGAAACATCGTTGGTGATATTTTTCCAGCAACTTGAGGTGTCGACTGTACACTGTCAACTGCGAGGGTCTATGGAGCATCCTCCTCCGTTTCGGATGCCCCCTAAAGTTTAAGATAGGTTGAGTCGGTTGGGCCTATACTCATTGGAGTTCAGAAGAATGAGAGGTGATCTTATCGAAACATAGGTGGATGCAGAGGAGATATTTCCACTCATAGGGGAAACTAAAACTAGGGGCATAGTCTCAGAATAAGGGCCCGCCCATTTAAAACTGAAATGAGGAGGAATTTCTTCTCTGAGGGTTGTAAATCTGTGAAATTCTCTGCTCCAGAGAGCTGTAGAGGCTGGGTCATTGAATATATTTAAGGCAGAGATAGACAGATTTTTGAGCAATAAGGGAATAAAGGGTTATGGGGAGCGGGCAGGGAAGTGGAGCTGAGTTGATCAGGTCAGCCATAATCTTATTGAATGACAGAGCAGGCTCGAGGGGCCGAATGGCCTCCGACTGCTCCCATTTCTTATGTTCTGTTTTGAATTTTAACCGCAGCATAAATTGCCATTGAGGACTTGGTGGACTGATGTGGGGAGACTAATCACTGTTGGCTGGTGTCATTTTGTATGAGTCTGAAGTTGGTGGTGGAGGGTTGATTTTAGAGGATCTTGTGAAAATTCTCCTGGTCCACCGTGTGAGGACTAAACGAGAGGAAAGACAGTGGTGGCTCTGTAGAGGAACCAGTTTCTAATTAGTTATTGACTTTGTTCTGCAAGTCTTGTAATTGCATTTGATGGCAGTTACTTAAGAACCGTTGCACTCCTTGATATAGTGATGAACCTAAAAACATATCTCTTGCCATCCCTGATTTCTCAATTAAGATTTGAATGTGTTTTTGTATTGATTGGTGGTATGGGTACATGGAGCAGTTTTATTTTACCAGGTTTTGTTGGGATGCATAATCTAAGCTATGGGTAGATTCTGAGCAATTCCAGGAAATTATAAACCACAGGTAAACAGCACATATTTCTTCAACTTCAATTGCACTTTTAACTCTTAAGTACCAAAACATATTTTTGACTTTTAAAGTATACTTGCTGGATATTCTAAAGTAGAACGAATGTTCAGAATCACTGTTTTTCCCTGCACTTGACGAGGAGTTTAGCAGTGGAAGGTTGTGGGGTATGGATGGGCATGCTTGGCTAATTGTTGTCACCAACTTCCTTGGGTCGAGTTACTTTTTAACCTGAGCTGAATTATTAAGCAAGTCTTCTGGTTGTGCTTTTTATCACTTTGTTTATCTTAGTCTCTGATCATTTGTTGTTTCTTTCTCTCTTCCAACTAATCTTTAATGGCCTTTCACAGCTCTTCACCACCCCATTAATTAGCTTTTCAATTGTACCAAATTGTATTTTAATTTCTGGAATTTGATTTCCTGTGATTAAATTCAAGTAATCACAGAAAAAGTAAAAGTATTGCTTTTAATATCCTGGTGGCAAGGAAGATACCGAAGATTTTACGGACTTGATGCGTGTGTATCTTCGCATTGATTCTGTGCATTTCGTGCTTTAAAGAAAGTAAACTGATAAAACATGCGGATTTTACGCTATTTCATAGGCAGCACACTTTTGAGTACTATTCCAAAAGCATGCTGTAGGGCAGGGACAATCCCAGTATCGCCTTTTCAATGAAGAGCTGCCCTCAGCCTTCCTCTCCAGCGTAGAGTGCATGGAGTATGTAAACATAGTCATCTTGACAACTGATGTACAGCTGCATCCACATTTTCACTTTCCCATCCTCTAGTCCTAATGACTTACTACCTTGTCCCCACCGTGCTCCCCTCATCTCTGAGGGAGCCACCTGTATAAGAACATAAGAATTAGGAGCAGGAGCTGGCCATTTGGCCCCTCGAGCCTACTCTGTGATTCGATAAGATCATGGCTGATCTTCGACCTCAACTCCACTTTCCTGCACTATTTCCATATCCCTTGATTCCCTTAATATCAAAAAATCTATCAATCTCTGTCTTGAATATACTCAACGACTGAGCCTCCACAGCCCTCTGGGGTAGAGCATTCCAAAGAAGTTTTCTCCTCATCTCAGTCCTAAATGGCTGAACCCTTATTCTGAGACTGTGACCCCTGGTTTCTAGACTCCCCAGCCAGGGGAAACATCCTCCCTGCATCTACCCTGTCAAGCATTGTAAGAATTGTGTATGTTTCAATCAGATCACCTCTTATTCTTCTAAACTCGAGAGAATATAGGCCTAGTCTACTCAATAGCTCCTCATAGGACAATCCCCCCCATCCCAGGAATCAGTCTAGTGAACCTTCATTGCACTCCCTCTGACAAGTATATCCTTCCTTGGGTAAGGAGACCAAAACTATACACAATACTCCAGGTGTGGTCTCACCAGGGTCCTATATAATTGCAGTAAGATGTCTTTACTCTTCTACTCAAATCCACTTGTAATAAAGGCCAACATACTATACTACCACCTCTGTTCTCTTGATCCCTTCTGTAACTGTCGACTGAACAATCAATCTCCTTTCCTGGTCAAAATCACCAACAATACCATTGTGTGATGCACTAATTTTCCTTGGCTGTTTTGTGTTGTTTGATACTATTGGTTATTATATCCTCTTCCATTGTCTCCTTTGTTGTTCGCCTCCACTGGACTGCCCTTTCTTATAGTTCCACTGTCTCAAAACAGTTGCTGTGTCCCTTGTACCTCAATATTCCAGCCTTTTCATCATTTACACGTTGTCCTATGTACATATATATGCTGACAACACTCAGCTCTATTGCTGTACCACTCCTTGACGACATCTGTGTTGTCAGACTGCCTGTCCAACGCTGTGTCATAGAAACATAGAAACATAGAAAATAGGTGCAGGAGCAGGCCATTCAGCCCTTCTAGCCTGCACCGCCATTCAATGAGTTCATGGCTGAACATGAAACTTCAGTACCCACTTCCTGCTTTCACGCCATACCCCTTGATCCCCCGAGTAGTAAGGACTTCATCTAACTCCCTTTTGAATATATTTAGTGAATTGGCCTCAACTACTTCCTGTGGTAGAGAATTCCACAGGTTCATCACTCTCTGGGTGAAGAAGTTTCTCCTTATCTCGGTCCTAAATGGCTTACCCCTTATCCTTAGACTGTGACCCCTGGTTCTGGACTTCCCCAACATTGGGAACATTCTTCCTGCATCCAACCTGTCCAAACCCGTCAGAATTTTAAACGTTTCTATGAGGTCCCCTCTCACTCTTCTGAACTCCAGTGAATACAAGCCCAGTTGATCCAGTCTTTCTTGATAGGTCAGTCCCACCATCCCGGGAATCAGTCTGGTGAATCTTCGCTGCACTCCCTCAATAGCAAGTATGTCCTTCCTCAAGTTAGGAGACCAAAACTGTACACAATACTCCAGGTGTGGCCTCACCAAGGCCCTGTACAACTGTAGCAACACCTCCCTGCCCCTGTACTCAAATCCCCTCGCTATGAAGGCCAACATGCCATTTGCTTTCTTAACCGCCTGCTGTACCTGCATGCCAACCTTCAATGACTGATGTACCATGACACCCAGGTCTCGTTGCACCTTCCCTTTTCCTAATCTGTCACCATTCAGATAATAGTCTGTCTCTCTGTTTTTACCACCAAAGTGGATAACCTCACATTTATCCACATTATACTTCATCTGCCACGCATTTGCCCACTCACCTAACCTATCCAAGTCACTCTGTAGCCTCATAGCATCCTCCTCGCAGCTCACACTGCCACCCAACTTAGTGTCATCCGCAAATTTGGAGATACTACATTTAATCCCCTCGTCTAAATCATTAATGTACAATGTAAACAGCTGGGGCCCCAGCACAGAACCCTGCGGTACCCCACTAGTCACTGCCTGCCATTCCGAAAAGTACCCATTTACTCCTACTCTTTGCTTCCTGTCTGACAACCAGTTCTCAATCCACGTCAGCACACTACCCCCAATCCCATGTGCTTTAACTTTGCACAATAATCTCCTGTGTGGGACCTTGTCGAAAGCCTTCTGAAAGTCCAAATATACCACATCAACTGGTACTCCTTTGTCCACTTTATTGGAAACATCCTCAAAAAATTCCAGAAGATTTGTCAAGCATGATCTCCCTTTCACAAATCCATGCTGACTTGGACCTATCATGTCACCATTTTCCAAATGCGCTGCTATGACATCCTTAATAATTGATTCCATCATTTTACCCACTACTGAGGTCAGGCTGACCGGTCTATAATTCCCTGCTTTCTCTCTCCCTCCTTTTTTAAAAAGTGGGGTTACATTGGCTACCCTCCACTCGATAGGAACTGATCCAGAGTCAATGGAATGTTGGAAAATGACTGTCAATGCATCCGCTATTTCCAAGGCCACCTCCTTAAGTACTCTGGGATGCAGTCCATCAGGCCCTGGGGATTTATCGGCCTTCAATCCCATCAATTTCCCCAACACAATTTCCCGACTAATAAAGATTTCCCTCAGTTCCTCCTCCTTAATAGACCCTCTGACCACTTTTATATCCGGAAGGTTGTTTGTGTCCTCCTTAGTGAATACTGAACCAAAGTACTTGTTCAATTGGTCTGCCATTTCTTTGTTCCCCGTTATGACTTCCCCTGATTCTGACTGCAGGGGACCTACGTTTGTCTTTACTAACCTTTTTCTCTTTACATACCTATAGAAACTTTTGCAATCCGCCTTAATGTTCCCTGCAAGCTTCTTCTCGTACTCCATTTTCCCTGCCCTAATCAAACCCTTTGTCCTCCTCTGCTGAGTTCTAAATTTCTCCCAGTCCCCAGGTTCGCTGCTATTTCTGGCCAATTTGTATGCCATTTCCTTGGCTTTAATACTATCCCTGATTTCCCTAGATAGCCACGGTTGAGCCACCTTCCCTTTTTTATTTATTTTTTTATTAGTGTCATAGATGAGCCAGAAGTCCCTCCGCGGAATGACGCGAGAGAGAGCTTTGTGTTTGATGATCAAAACCAACATCCTTGAAGACTTAAGTTGTTAACTTGCTGTGAGGAAGGATCAAACGTAGCCTGAAATTACTTGTATGCATTTTTTGTGTTCAAGTTCACTTCCTCCCAATTTGAAAACTTCTAGTTCCAGTTTGATGCATCCCCACCTATACTGCTCACATTGAAAACATACTGTGTGGAGAATCACTGACATGAACCTACAGGATGTTGCAGAACAATCACAACTTGCATTTATATAGCACCTTTAACTTGGAAAAACATCTCAAGGTGCTTCAGAGGAGCAACCAACTAAGTGATGCTGAGCCAAATGAAGAGATATTAGCAGTAACCAGAAGCCTGGTAAAATAGGTAGATTTTAAGGAGAAGAGGGACGTGTTGAGGCGGAGATTTTGGCAAGGAATTCAGATCCTGAGGCAGCTGCAATGATGGGTAAAGGGAGGGCAGATACACCAGAGGCTGGAGTCAGCGAAATGGAGAGTTTTGGGGTGGGGGTGTGTTTATATGGGGAGAAAATTAGAGGTATGGAGAGGCGATGCAATGAAGGGATTTAAACACGGATGAGAATTTTAAATTGGAGGTCTGGATAGACTGGGAGCCAGTGTAGGTCAGGAGGGTGGGGGTGATGAGTAAGCAGAGCTTGGAGCGGGATAGGATACAGGTCACAGCTTTGTATGGGCTGAAGTTTATGGAAGGTGGTAGATAGGAGGGTAATCAGGAAAGCATTGCAATAGTTGAGTCTGGCGATGACACTGGCATAGATAGGGTTTTAGCAGCTGATGGGCTGAGGCAGGGGCAGAGACAGGCAATGTTAGGTGGTGGAAGTAATGGAAAGGATCTAGGGGTCGGAAGCTCTGCTTGGATAGAATAGGGTGCCAAAGTTGCCAACGGTTTGGTTCAGCCTGAGACACTGGGTGAAGAGGGATAGTAGCGATGACAAAGGCAAGTGTTATGGCAAGGGCCAAAGATGATGGCTTCGATCTTTCCAACATTTAGCTGCAGGAAATTGTGACTTATCCAAGACTGGATTTTGGAAAACAATCTAACAAGACCGGCAGTGGAGGGGCTGAGTGCGGTGGTGGTGTAGTAGAGCTTAACCACTTGATGATCAGCTTCATCGAAATATATAGATACATAGAAATTACAACAAACAAACTGGTTATTTAGCCCAAGCAGTCCATGCTGACTTTTGCAAGCAAATAGTTTTAATCACATTTAGCCACCCTGTTCCCCTATCACTTTACCCCTTTTTCATCCACCTATCCATTCTAATCTTGAATGTTGACATAGTTTCTGCCTCAATCAGTAACCCTGACAATGAATTCCTCCTGAGCAGTTTGCCTATCTTCTCAGCCATGCTTCATATGTAGCTCAGATCAGAAAAGGTGATAAATTGCCCTCTCCAGAGTTTCTGATTGCACCTACATTGCCATGGGATGATATCGTGCATCACTCTACAAGGACAGTTATTCCTTTACCATTCCTGCATGTTTCTGACCGCTGGTTCAGAGCACCAGTGACCGTGCTTGGTACAGGTACAGGTTGCCTGCTCTTCCTCTTTGCTGCAGCTGGTGCAAACTGGAAGACCAACATTGACACAATAATCACAACATTTGATTACATTTAAAAAAGGAAAATAATTTAAATTCTGAAATCTATATTTTTCCATACAATGCACATTACTCTTTAAATGTGTTTGCAGCATTGAAATTCATCCATCATGCCTATCTGATTAACTCAGATTACAACTATCTATTACGTTAACTGTGCTAATTCAGTCAAATGTTGACTGGTAGGAAAAGCTACCAATTATAAATCAGTATCCCACACAAAGCCCAAACTGCTTAATTTTTTCCAAAGCTATCAAACGAAGCCACAACTACTATAAAAATGCACAAATATGAGGGCTGCAAGCTCACTTTGTTCATCTCCTGAGACCCCGGTCACTTGTTCTCCCCGAAAGTGCACAAAGCTGACTTCAACTATAGCTGAAATTCAGCGCTTTAAACTTCCTGGGCCTGGAGGGGCTAGAAAAGGCTACTTCCTGATGGGAGCAGCATGTTTTGCATCCATTAGTTTGCCAGCCTGGAATGTTTAGTGAGCTGTGGCTCAAGCTTCAGAGGAGGGGAAAGGATTGGGCGGGACAAGGTGGGAGTGACAATGTAGGGACAAAGATGGTGAGGTGCAGGGAGGAAGCTTGGGATTGATAACAGTGACAAGGGGAGGGCTTGAATTTTGGGGGTCTATCAAGGCTTAAAATCTTTGTGCACGGGGGATAATTTTCTCCTGTCTGGAGGCTCTAGATATTTGTAGGTGTGGAGGAAGGGTTTGCTTTTTTTATACATGAGCAACCACTTTTTGTATGGGAGTGTTTGGATTTTCTGTGTATTGGGACGAGTGTTTCTGTGTCATCGAGGTTTACTAACTGGTTTTGACATGGATCCCCCCACCGCACTCTAAGATTGACAACCCTGCTGTACACAACTAATTCCATCCATTTTCCTGCTGTAAATTTTCCATGTGATTTTTAAAAATCAATGCATGGTAATTTACAGGCCTGGTGGAATTGGGAGTGAAGAGTAGAAAAAGGGAGCCACTTGCTGCCATACTTCCAAACTGTGATCCCTGAAAATTAATCATGTAATTGCAAAAAAGAAAATTGGGAGAGGTAGAATGTTATACAAAAAAAATACTCCGGCTACTATTGAAGGCCATTGAAATCTTCCTTTGGATTGGTGAAGAGGACATGGAGTTAAGGAAGATTAACCAAGGGTAATTAGCTGTTGAATTTTGCCATTTAATTCTATAGGAGAGGCATTGGTGCCCACTCAGCTTCTGCCTAATGATACCTATGTTGGCAACTTGGACTGTTCTGAACCAGATGCATGTTTACCAGCCTGTAATGCAGATTATATAAATACAGAATAAAAAGCAAACAGCTGGAAAATGGAAACAAAACCAGAAAATTCTGCAAGTACACAGCACGTGAGTGAGCATTTATCGAGAGAAACGATGGTCAGCTTTTTGGGCTGTTCAGAACTGAAAGATGAACAAGCACTGTACTAGATTCAGAAGAGAGGCGGGTAAAACAGAGGAAGGATCCATTTAACTGTTCTCTAACCTGGTTAAAATAAAACCAGGAGATTAGTAGAAAATGGAGATAATAACATCAGAGAATGAATAAAGCATTAAAGATATCGAGAAACATCTGTGAATAGCGGAGCCAGTGAGAAGAACTTCTGAGGAAAAGATAAGATGGGGGAAATTGAAAATAAAACCTGCAGATCAGGTCTGGAATTAACACACAATGCTGGCAATGCAAGGTGGGTGTGGCAGCCCTGAAAAGAGAAAATTGGTCAACACCATCTTTTAGTATTCAGAGCCCTGTGGTGCACTGGTATAAAAGAAAGACTAGCATTTATATAGTGTCTTTCATGACCTTGGGTTGTCCCAAAGTGCTTTACAGCCAATTAAATACTTTTGAAGTGTAGTCACTGTGGTAATGTAGGAAAGGCAGAAGCCAACTTGCACACAGCAAGCTCCCACAAACCGCAATTAGATAAATGACCAGATCATCTGTTTTTTTAGATGTTGGTTGATAAATATTGGCCAAAACACCAGGAAGAATTCCCCTGCTCTTTGGGATCTTTTACACCCATCTGAAAGGGCAGATGAGGCCTTGGCTTAACGTCCAAAAGACAGCACTTCCAAGAGTGCAGTACTCCTTCAATACTGCACTGGAGTGTCGGCCTAGATTGTGTGCTCACAACTTTGTGACTCGGAAGCTACCCACTGAGCCACAGCTGACACTGAAGCCTGTTGAAGCAGCAGCAACAACAACTTGCATTTATATAGAGCCGTTAACATAGAAAATAAAGTCCCAAGGCACTTCACAGAAGTGTAATCAGAAATCAGTTTGACAGAAGCAAAGGAAGATATATTGGGAGGAGTGACTTAAAGCTTGGCTGAAGAAGTAGTTTTATAAGAAGGGTCTTAAATGAGAGAGAAGTGGAGAAATGGAATAGTCTAGTTTAGGAATTCCACAGTTTAGGGCCTAGGCAACTGCAGGCATGGTTGCCAAGGAGTGGGGAGATGTACAAGAGGCCACAGTTAGTGGAATGCAGAGTTCTTGGAGGGTTGTAGGGCAGGAGGAGGTTACAAAGATAGGGAGGGACAAGGCCATGAATGGATTAGAAAAGGGTGAGAATTTTAAATTTGAGGCATGGGGAACTGAATGTCCGTGTTCATCAGCGAGAGCAGGGGAATGGCTGAGTGGGACTTTATGCAGGTTAAAATACAACCAGCAGAGTTTTTGGTGAGCTGAAGTTTATGGAGGATGGGAGACTGACCAGGAAAGCAATGGAATAGTTAAGTCTGGATTCACTAAATATATTCAAAAGGGAGTTAGATGAAGTCCTTACTACTCGGGGGATCAAGGGGTATGGCGTGAAAGCAGGAAGGGGGTACTGAAGTTTCATGTTCAGCCATGAACTCATTGAATGGCGGTGCAGGCTAGAAGGGCTGAATGGCCTGCTCCTGCACCTATTTTCTATGTTTCTATGGAGGGTTGGAGACGGGCAATGTTACGGAGGTGGAAGTAGACAGTCTTGGCAATGTTAAATAATGGGGTCGGAAGCTCGGCTCTGGGTCAAATAGTTATGAACAGTCTAGTTCAGCCTGAGATGGTGGTGGGAAGGGGCTGGAATGGGTGTAGATAATGCAGAGTTTGTGGCAGGGGCTGAAAATGATGGCTTTGGTCTTCCCAATTTAACAGAAATCTGTAAACAGGTATAAGAAATACTTAACAGGAATGGGCTAGCAAATATAAAGCACTTTCTTGCCGGAAGAATTTGCTGGCTCCTGAATTTCTCTATAGGTATTGGACGAAGCTTGTTCTATCGTTAATTTTCTAAGTTATGTGGAGCTTTATTCAGTGCGAGATGTGTTTTCACACTGAGACACTCAATTTAATAAAATGTGACAAAATGGGAAACGCAATGTGTTTTATATTGCACTGCAAATATCAAATAATGCTTTCTTCAGTGTGACACATCAGTGCTTTTACAATCAATCACCAGAAGCAGTAGTTGTACACACTGGTTCTTAGCATTGTGTTTTGTTCTTCAAAGCATCATATGCCCTTTGAGTTATTGGCACATGCTACAGTAACAAATTGTTCTTACGATAGAATCAAAGAAATTTACAGCACGGACAGAGACCATTTCGGCCCATGTCCACCCTGGCCAACAACGAGCTATCCAGCCTAATCCCATTTTCCAGCTTTTGGTCCATAGCCCTATATGTTATGGCACTTGAAGTGCACACCCAAGTACTTTTAAAATGTGGTGAGGGTTTCTGCTTCTACCACCCTTTCAGGCAGTGAGTTCAAGACTCCCACCACCCTCTGGGTAAAGAAATTTCCCCTCATATTCCCTCTAAACCTTCCACCAATTACTTTAAATCTATGCCCCCTGGTTGTTGACCCCTCTGCTAAGGGAAATAGGTGCTTCCTATCCACTCTATCTAGGCCCCTCCTAATTTTCTACACCTCAATAAGGTCTCCTCTCGGCCTTCTCTGTTCCAAAGAAAACCAACCCAGCCTATTCAATCTTTCCTCATCACTAAAATTCTCCAGTCCGGGCAGCATCCTCGTAAATCTCCTCTGTACCCTTTCCAGCACAATCATATCTTTCCTGTAATGTGGTGACCAGAACTGCATGCAGTACTCTAGCTGTGGCCTAACTAGTGTTTTATACAGTTCAAGCATAAACTCCCTGCTCTTGTATTCTGTCCCTCAGCTAATAAAGTCAAGTATTCCGTATGCCTTGTTAATCACCTTATCTACCTGGCCTGCTACCTTCAGGGATCTGTGGACATGCACTCCAAGACCCCTTTGTTCCTCTACACTTCAGTATCCTACCATTTAATGTGTATTCCCTTGCCTTGTTAGCCCTCTCCAAATGCATTACCTCACACTTCTCCAGATTGAATTCCATTTGCCACTGTTCTGCCCACCTGACCAGCATATTGATATCTTGCTGCAGTCTACAGCTTTCTTCTTCTTTACCGAATGAAAGAATATGATTTTTTTTTTTATTGTCCCAATTTTGAAATGCACTTTAGGTTAGTGTTTTGCTGCATAATGCACCATTCTCTAACCAGCAAGGTCTAAAGGTGATCTACTTCAAACCCATTGGTGATGACTTTCATTTCCGAGAAGTGTACTGGAACAGTTGGAGGTGAGACACCCACTGTTCACTTTTGTTTCTTTAGTAAAGCAATTGTACATTTTACTGGATCACAAACCTCTTGAGTGTTGCCATGAGATTAAAACAGTTATAAAGAATTATCAGTAGTATACTCTCTCTCTTTGTTAAATTTGGATAATTTTGTTTCGATGACTTGCTAAATTTGAGAAGAATAGTCTGATGATTCAGTTCTTTTGCATATTTGTTGAGGTACTCTTTTTGACCATACACCACCTGATTTAAATTCTGCTGTCTGATGGACTTATAAACTCATCCCAAAGTATTCTCCTACCCCACCCAAACCTGCCACATCCTCAGAAGTCCGAAATAAAAATACTTGAATAGATGAGCAGAAGTGCAGTAAGGGTTACTGACCACACGTTCTCTCAGTGCTTGCAGTGCACTGCATTTCCCATAAGTACAAGGTATCCAGATATGGCCGAAACCCAAGCACGTTTCATTGGTCGGTTACACCTTTCGATGATGTCTCTTGAGAAACCCAATATATTTGGGACAACTTTTGTTTCCAATTATTTGATGTGACGGTGATGCTTTTTGTTTTAACTGTTAAGTTATTGATTCCCAGTAGGAACAGGAATTGGCTTTGGTTCGCGTGGGACTGGGGGAGGGGGAGAAAAAGGGACAGTGCTTTTTATAGTAAAACCTGGTTTAATGTTCAGAATTTCCTCTGACCTGTGTGCCAGTGCCAGGCACGGGCTGTTAAGGAACTAATTCTCCAGTGGTTTTTAAAGCTTGTTTACTCTGCAATTGTGCACAGTGGCTGTGTGACATTAGGGATCTGTTTAATGGTGTAGATTTATTGAGATTTAGATTTCCCTTAGGAAATAACTGACCTGGTATTTTCTTTTTTTTAAACTGAGTATCCAGCATGTATACTCGAGGGCAAGTTAAGTAATTCTGCAATGAAGTAAATGGCAAAAATGGTTGGTGGTTATTGGCTGTGGAGCATATTAGAATGTCCTGAGGACATAAAGATGTTCTACAAAGGCTACTTTGTTCTTTAATTTCAATGCAGTACTGAGGTGCCGTCTTTTGGATGAGACGTTAAACCGAGGCCCCGTCTGCCCTCACAGCTGAACGTAAAAGATCCCATGGCGCTGTTCAAAGAGCAGGCAAGTTCTCCCTGGTATCCTGGACAATACTTATCACTCGATCAACATCACTAAAATGGATTATCTGGTCATTTATCTCACTGTTATTTGTGGGACCCTGCTGTGTGCAAATTGGCAGCTGCGTTTCCTACATTACGATAGTGACAACACTTCAAAAGTACTTAATTGGTTGTAAAGCACAGCGGGGCATCCTGAGGTTGTGGCAGGCACTATATGAATGCAAGTCTTCTCAGCTTCTTATTGAGCAGCCATAACAGTTTAACTGCAGTTCCCAAGTCTAGAAGCTGTACCATTAAAGCCACATAACTGAAGGGTGACTAATGAACCCCCCTGTACTAATCTGCTTACCAGATTTAGTTTGGTACTTGACCATTTGGTAGCATAGCATTAAAATGATGAATGTTACAATTCTGACCAAAAAATGACAGACTAATGAAACTAATATGTCTAAGTGTTGCTCAGTAGAAATTGCTGACTAACCACAAATGTGGACACGGTGACATCATTTTAGCCACATGCACTAATTTTAATAGAAAACGCCTTGTATACACTTACACAATGCAAGTAAGTGGTGGCAAACATTTGCCACCATTCCGTAACCAAAGAAATAAAGCACTCTCAACGTAATGAAAACTCGCGCACACTGCTTTTTGTCTTACCAACAAATGCACAAAAAGGTTAAAGTTCACATGCCCATGCTGTGCAAATGAGATTGAGATCACATGTCCAGGCCCAATAATCGTATCTATTACTCCATTTTTATTTACTAATCAGAAATACAATCAGCCACATGTGGCTATTGGCTAACACATTGGACAATATGAATCTATATAATATAATTTGTATTTGGTGCGCATCCATATATGAAAATACCTACATTCCAAAAAATACAGTGGGAAGGTCACAAGGGAATTCAGTTCGTGAGCAACGGCATGACGCACTGTTACTGGTATAAAGTTACTGGACAGTCTGACTCGGTGAGCAACACTGCAGGAGTTCCCCGGTCTACAGGGCAGTAGTGATAACTGCCCTCCTATATGGCTCAGATGTGGACCATATACAGCGGACACCTCAGCGCTGGAGAAGTACCACCAGCGCTGCCTCTGCAAATCCACTGGGAGGATAGACGCACCAACATCTGTATTCTCGCTCAGGTCAGCATCGAAGCACTGACCACACTCGACCAGCTCCATTGGGCGGGCCACATCGTCTGCATGCCCGACAATGAGACTCCTGCACGGCAAGCGAGCCCCAGGTGGGCAGAGGAAACGCTTCAAGGACAACCTTAAAGCCTCCTTGATAAAGTGTAGCATCCCCCACCGGCACCTGGGAAGCACTAGTCCAAGACAGCCCAAAGTCGAGGAAGAGCATAGAAACATAGAAAATAGGTGCAGGAGTAGGCCATTCGGCCCTTCTAGCCTGCACCGCCATTCAATGAGTTCATGGCTGAACATTCAACTTCAGTACCCCATTCCTGCTTTCTCGCCATACCCCTTGATCCCCCTAGTAGTAAGGACTTCATCTAACTCCTTTTTGAATATATTTAGTGAATTGGCCTCAACAACTTTCTGTGGTAGAGAATTCCACAGGTTCACCACTCTCTGGGTGAAGAAGTTCCTCCGCATCTCGGTCCTAAATGGCTTACCCCTTATCCTTAGACTGTGACCTCTGGTTCTGGACTTCCCCAACATTGGGAACATTCTTCCTGCATCTAACCTGTCTAACCCCGTCAGAATTTTAAATGTTTCTATGAGGTCCCCTCTCATTCTTCTGAACTCCAGTGAATACAAGCCCAGTTGATCCAGTCTTTCTTGATAGGTCAGTCCCGCCATCCCGGGAATCAGTCTGGTGAACCTTCGCTGCACTCCCTCAATAGCAAGAATGTCCTTCCTCAGGTTAGGAGACCAAAACTGTACACAATACTCCAGGTGTGGCCTCACCAATGCCCTGTACAACTGTAGCAACACCTCCCTGCCCCTGTACTCAAATCCCCTTGCTATGAAGGCCAACATGCCATTTGCTTTCTTAACCGCCTGCTGCACCTGCATGCCAACCTTCAATGACTGATGTACCTCCCCTTTTCCTAATCTGTCACCATTCAAATAATAGTCTGTCTCTCTGTTTTTACCACTAAAGTGGATAACCTCACATTTATCCACATTATACTTCATCTGCCATGCATTTGCCCACTCACCTAACCTATCCAAGTCGCTCTGCAGCCTCACAGCATCCTCCTCGCAGCTCACACTGCCACCCAACTTAGTGTCATCCGCAAATTTGGAGATACTACATTTAATCCCCTCATCTAAATCATTAATGTACAGTGTAAACAGCTGGGGCCCCAGCACAGAACCTTGCGGTACCCCACTAGTCACTGCCTGCCATTCTGAAAAGTCCCCATTTACTCCTACTCTTTGCTTCCTGTCTGACAACCAGTTCTCAATCCATGTCAGCACACTACCCCAATCCCATGTGCTCTAACTTTGCACATCAATCTCTTGTGTGGGACCTTGTCGAACGCCTTCTGAAAGTCCAAATATACCACATCAACTGGTTCTCCCTTGTCCACTCTACTGGAAACATCCTCAAAAAATTCCAGAAGATTTGTCAAGCATGATTTCCCTTTCACAAATCCATGCTGACTTGGACCTATCATGTCACCTCTTTCCAAATGCACTGCTATGACATCCTTAATAATTGATTCCATCATTTTACCCACTACCGATGTCAGGCTGACCGGTCTATAATTCCCTGTTTTCTCTCTCCCTCCTTTTTTAAAAAGTGGGGTTACATTGGCTACCCTCCACTCTATAGGAACTGATCCAGAGTCAATGGAATGTTGGAAAATGACTGTCAATGCATCCACTATTTCCAAGGCCACCTCCTTAAGTACTCTGGGATGCAGTCCATCAGGCCCTGGGGATTTAGCGGCCTTCAATCCCATCAATTTCCCCAACACAATTTCCCGGCTAATAAGGATTTCCCTCAGTTCCTCCTCCTTACTAGACCCCCCGACCCCTTTTATAACCGGAAGGTTGTTTGTGTCCTCCTTCGTGAATACCGAACCAAAGTACTTGTTCAATTGGTCCGCCATTTCTTTGTTCCCCGTTATGACTTCCCCTGATTCTGACTGCAGGGGACCTACGTTTGTCTTTACTAACCTTTTTCTCTTTACATATCTATAGAAACTTTTGCAATCTGTCTTAATGTTCCCTGCAAGCTTCTTCTCATACTCTATTTTCCCTGCCATAATCAAACCCTTTGTCCTCCTCTGCTGAGTTCTAAATTTCTCCCAGTCCCCAGGTTCGCTGCTATTTCTGGCCAATTTGTATGCCACTTCCTTGGCTTTAATACTATCCCTGATTTCCCTTGATAGCCACGGTTGAGCCACCTTCCTTTTTTTATTTTTATGCCAGACAGGAATGTACAATTGTTGTAGTTCATCCATGCGGTCTCTAAATGTCTGCCATTGCCCATCCACAGTCAACCCCTTAAGTATCATTCGCCAATCCATCCCAGCCAATTCACACCTCATACCTTCAAAGTTAGCCTTCTTTAAGTTCTGGACCATGGTCTCTGAATTAACTGTTTCATTCTCCATCCTAATGCAGAATTCCACCATATTATGGTCACTCTTCCCCAAGGGGCCTCGCACAACAAGATTGCTAATTAATCCTCTCTCATTACATAACACCCAGTCTAAGATGGCCTCCCCCCTAGTTGGTTCCTCGACATATTGGTCTAAAAAACCATCCCTTATGCACTCCAGGAAATCCTCCTCCACCGTATTGCTTCCAGTTTGGTTAGCCCAATCTATGTGCATATTAAAGTCACCCATTATAACTGCTGCACCTTTATTGCATGCACCCCTAATTTCCTGTTTGATGCCCTCCCGAACATCACTACTACTGTTTGGAGGTCTGTACACAACTCCCACTAATGTTTTTTGCCCTTTGGTGTTCTGCAGCTCTACCCATATAGATTCCACATCATCCAAGCTAATGTCCTTCCTAACTATTGCCTTAATCTCCTCCTTAACCAACAATGCTACCCCACCTTCTTTTCCTTTTATTCTATCCTTCCTGAATGTTGAATACCCCTGGATGTTGAGTTCCCAGCCCTGATCATCCTGGAGCCACGTCTCCGTAATCCCAATCACATCATATTTGTTAACATCTATTAACTATTTGCACAGTTAATTCATCCACCTTATTGCGGATACTCCTTGCATTAAGACACAAAGCCTTTAGGGTTGTTTTTTTAACACCCTCTGTCCTTTTAGAATTTTGCTGTACAATGGCCCATTTTGTTCTTTGCCTTGGGTTTCTCTGCCCTCCACTTTTCCTCATCTCCTTTCTGTCTTTTGCTTTTGCCTCCTTTTTGTTTCCCTCTATCTCCCAGCATTGGTTCCCATCCCCCTGCCATATTAGTTTAACTCCTCCCCAACAGCACTAGCAAACACTCCCCCGAGGACATTGGTTCCGATTCTGCCCAGGTGCAGACCGTCCGGATTGTACTGGTCCCACCTCCCCCAGAACCGGTTCCAATGCCCCAGGAATTTGAATCCCTCCCTGCTGCACCATTGCTCAAGCCACGTATTCATCTGAGCTATCCTGCGATTCCTACTCTGACTATCACGTGGCACTGGTAGCAATCCCGAGATTACTACTTTTGAGGTCCTACTTTTTAATTTAGCTCCTAGCTCCTTAAATTCATTTCGTAGGACCTAGTTAGCGGTGTTTTGGACATTGTGACCGTGGTGACCTAGAGTCTCGTCACAGTGAGCATGCAGAAACCAAGTGCAGCATGCGGCAAACCAGGCTCCCCACCCACTCTCTCCTTCAGCCACTGTCTGCCCCACCTGTTAGAGACTGTAATTCCTGCATTGGACTGTACAGCCACTTGAGAACTCACTTTGAGTGGAAGCAAATCTTCCTCGATTTCAAGGGACTGCTTATGATGTGACTTACAGTTCAATAATGTAAAGCACAAAAGTTTGATGCATCAAAAGTAGAATATCATTCCAACCTGCTTAAATCTTTTTATTGTCAAATGGGGCTCCGTGAGAACTCTTGTATAATTCAAATAACTGCTTTTGATAGGCCTTCTGGAAACTGCTGCTATTTAACTCGGTCGATTTCCAATCGAGCATGTGCATGTTCAATGTACCCTATGTCAGATCAAACAATATATCCGGCAATTTTCCTATTTAAGGTAGATTATTGCAACAACCAGCAATGTTTTATATGCTACTGCAATTAACTCTTAACAGATGACTCTGAATACCACCCCAAATCTGGCATTCATTGTTTTATATGATCCTCTGCACGATGGGGATGGGTGCATATCCCATACACTCATATCAAGTATTGTTGAGCTTGTTTCTAGTGCCTAGCGAATAAGTCTTCCAGCTAGTAGTTAATTTTAGATTTGTTAAATGTGGTCATATCTCATCAGCTGGTGAAATTCATGTGTGTAACCCATGATTGTGACTAAGGCTAAAATTTATTCGTGTAAGTGTACTTTCATTTGTCTAAAAACTAATAGCCACAGATCTAAGGCAGCTGTCACATCACCTATTGAGAGATTAGTAACTTAAAATTAATATTAGTGGAGGAATTTAACCTCAAACTAGTAAGACGAAGCTTTTATTTATATTTAAAATATATCAAAATAGTGTATGAACATAAATAATTAGGTGTATATATACAATGAAAAGATATTCTGAAAATGGTTGGATGTTTGGGAGAGCAGGCTGGTGCATAACTAAATGAAACTGGTTTCGAATGATGTAAAACCCTATTGCACTTGCAACTGCTTGCAATAAATAAATAATGCATTTAAAATACAACTTCCTTTTTCAAGTTGACCAGTTGCATCCTTTCCCTTCATGGTACACGTTTTCAACTTGGGCTCCCAGAGTGTTCCCAAGTTCCTCATATTTCTATTCAGTTCATCAGATTTGTGAATCTTTGTGTTTGTTCAGTTAATAGCACGTTCTTTCTGATGCGATATATTAAACACATTTTATTGAATGATAACACAACTTTCCTTTGGGTAGTTAGCGGTGTTTTGGACATTGTGACCGAGGTGACCCCAGAAGTGTCAATAATGCATCAGGTCCAGGAACTGCATCTGTATTTTCAGAAAATATTGAAAACAACTTCTTTATGGTACCATTTGCTCAAGTGATGGAGTTCATTAAATAGCTATCAATATCTGGGAGTAAAGATCACTATGGAAGGGGATGCGAAACTAGATTTTGAAAAGCAACCATGTTCGGCGAACAATTAAGATTCAGAAAATGTTGGATCAATATTTAAACTCAGTGCTTCATCTCTGCTTGCGCCCACTTGTATTGCTCCAGCTCTGAGTGATCCCACTCCGACCTATCCATGTGCCACTTCTGCTGCTCCAGCAATAGCTTCTCTTCCTGCCTTTGCACTATCACCTGCGCTCTTGCCCAAAGTTCTATCCTTTGGTCCCCTCTGTACCTCACTTACATGCTGCTCCTTAACGTACGTCATCCTCAGGCATGGGGCCATCTTCCACAATGTATCTTGTACCACCTCTCTTGACCCCACAATTACCTCCATGTTTTATCTGACCGGCATAGATGAACTACTATATCCTGCAATTTAACATTGCAAGACCAAAGCCATTTTTTTAAGCCCCCACCATAAGCATGCTTAATTGCCACTGATTTCATTCCCCTTCTCAGCCTCTTATTTAGACTGTACCAGACAGTGTAAAATCTTGGCATCCTGTTTGATCCTGAGCTGAACTTTAAACTCCACATAGTATCCACCACAACACTGTCTGTTTCTGCCTGTGCAACATTGTCCCTCCATCATCACTAAAACCCTTCTCACCTAATATCGTACATTTGAATTCCTTGTTTTCACTAAACCCTGTCCCCAGAGTAAATTTATTGACGTTCTTTCCTTTCGAGCCTTCTAGCCTCCAAAGAAACTCCAACTTCCCCAAATACAGCCTCCCATATTTACCAAGTTTTACTTGCCTGGTATCACATCCTCACTGACCTACACAAATTACTTTTCCCCTAATGTCTTGAATTTTAATTCCTCATCTTCATAGTCATGCCCAATCTTATATCTGCAGCCTCTTCCAAACTGATATTACTTCCAAACTGATATTACACCCAATCCACCACATCCTACGGTACTCTGACTCTAGCTGTTTAAGCCTCTCTTCCTCTCTTTACACCCCACCCCCACGCAGTCACTCGACATTATGTTGATTATTTGGCTGACGATTGGAAATGCTGCAACTTCCAAAAAGAACCCTATAGTTATTTTAAGCCCATTGATAATGCTATGGAATACCACTAGTGCTGTAATTTTGTTTACGGTTTAATCTCTGAAATCTTAGTGCAGTTAATTTTAACTCTGAACCCCAGACAACTGAGGTTTTTTTTAATCATTTGCTTGATTTTTTCCTACGCAAAACTATTCACCTACACACCCAAAATTCACAGTATCTTTCCAAACTCTCTTCAGAAAACTAAAGTAGGCCAGCTATGTGTGTAGCCAGTCATTGTCATTTACTTGTGTAAATGACAGAAGTTGCACTTGGAGGCTGGATGGACAGATCCCTCCCTGGTCAGTTTTCCTTGTTTTCTGAGAGGGGAGAGAAAAGACAGTGAGATCAAGTAAACTCTGGAAGCATATTTGTCAGAGAATTTGAAGGTAGTAAAGATACTTTATTTTGTTAATCTATTTTTCTTTCAGCTGTAAAAGTTTATGCACCAATGTGTGCAAATGAGTAGATTTGGAGCATGGCATGTGGATTGGTAGTACAGTGTTGACATACTGCAAATTAATTGTCATTGGTGAAACTAGCCAAAGCATTTAAACCTGGTTTGTTTTATTTTACAGTCACAGAAATCCTGGATAGAGAATACTTTTACCAAGAGGGAATGTGTGTATATAATTCCAAGCTCAAAAGACCCACACAGGTAAAGACACTTGCATTTAATTGAATGTAGTTTTGAATGTTGGGGTGAGACTTTTTTCCTAATGCAAATATTTTTTGTGGGATAGTGACCAAAACTGGAACACATTATTTTACCTGCTTTTGATGTTGGGCTAATGCTACTGAAATTGTCTGGGTTAGTTTTAAATATAGGCACTGCACTATTTACCTGTGCTCCGTGCTTAGTGATTCTTCCATGACAATATCCAGCGGGCCAGAAATTTCCTTCCTGATCTCGTCCAGCAGCCTTTTGTTATCTTCTGTCCTCTTAACTTTAGTCTCTCTCTCACACTGGCTTTAAAATGCTCTAGGGTAACGAATGTACTGCAGAAATTGAATGGTATTAGTAATATTCTCTGTTTAACTTGGTTCCTATTGTTTATCTTCTCTTGCAGCTTTGATATTAGAAAAAAGATTTTTGATACTCTGTCCAGCACCTACCTAGGGTGCTCTCCACATCTATTGTCCCTTTCTCCTGTTTTAGCAAATTCCTATACTAAATGTTCTTCCCTTTCCCTGTGAACTTTTAAAACTTGGAATCAAAATTCATTCATTTTGGAGAATGCTCATTTGTAATCTTGGCAACCTATTTGACCTGTAGCTGAGCTTCCGACCCTATTTCCTCCATCACAAAGACCATCTACTTCCACCTCTAATGTCACCATCTCTGCCCTTGCCTCAGCTTATCTGCTGCTAAAACCCTCATCTATGATTTTGTTACCTTCAGGCTTGACTGTTCCATTGCTCTCCTAGCCAGCTTCCCATCTTCCACCACTATAAACTTGAGCTCATCCTAAACTCTGCCCGTATTCTAACTTGCACCAAGTCCCGCTCACCCGTCATCCCTGTGCTCGCTGACCTACATCGGCCCCTGTCCACAACGCCTTGTTAATTCTCATCCTCATGTTCAAATTCCTCCATGGCCTCCTGCCCTCCCATCTCTAACCTCTTCCTGCTCGACAATTCTTCAAAAATTCTACAATCCTCTAAATCTGGCCTCTTATGCGTCCTCCACTCCCTTCGCCCCACCATTGGTAGCTGTGTCTTCACCTGTCCAAGCTCTAAACTCTAGAGTTCCCTCCCTAAATCTCTCCGCCTCTCCACCTATCTCTCATCCTTTAAGAAGATTTGATGCCATATATGCAGTTGAAATCTGTCTAGTGTGGAAAGACTCCAAACCATGAAAACATTGTTTATTGCATCAACTGAGACCAGACTTGTGGCAATGTGAGCCCAATTTGTTCCTGCTATAGCACTGCTGTGTTGACCAGTAACCTCGTATGTGTGTATGTGTGTGTATGGAAACTGTTTTCACAAGTTGGTTTATTACTTTTGTTTGTTTGCAGATGCCTTCCAGGATGCCAAATATGCCAGCAGTTGGTCAGGTGAGTTTTTGATGGCACTTTTTAGTCTTTCAAGAGCTGTTTAAAATGGCTGTGATTTTCAGTTAATCTGGAGAACTGGTATAGAGCTCCATGCCTCGTGGAACATTCCTGATCTGGGTGCAGTTATAGATTTGTGGCCTCCAGATGCATGTAGTAATCCTGCATCTAAAATGAATTGTTTTACTTTCCCTGTCTAACTTAATTTGTTTTGCGTTTATTTAATTTTGATACCTTTTATTAACCCCATTTCATGCACATTTTCTTGGGTTTTGGTCTAACTAAACAGAAAAGCTGCTACTGTGCAACCTATTACTAGGAAATGCACAAGAACGGTGTTTACTAATGGTCATGCACTAATGTCTGCTCTCTGCACCACAAATTGATCATCTTCATATGATAAATTATATATATTTCTTCCCCATCCACTCCTTTTAACTTTCTCAATTTAGAGATTAATCTTGCAACATTTTAGTAAATGTAACCCTGATTTTAAATGCTAAAGTTCACTGTTTCTGGGACTGTGTAATGGTAGAAGTTGGGTTTCTCCGAAATAAAGTGTCACAAAGACTGGGATGCGAGATGGAGGATTCAATTTGTAAGTAAATTAGATTTGGAGCATGTGTTCCCTAAAATGTTGGCCCGTCTTATAGCTTGTGTATTTTTAAAAATTCCTTATTTATAAGCTAATTTCACAAATGAATATGTATATCATCCTATTTAGCATATTGGTATTTATATGTTGTAGAGAAAAAGAACACCTAATGCAGTGATGGTGCTGACCACAATTAGTACAGCACCCTCATGCTATATCGGACTAAATATGCAGCTACACTTAGGAATTGTACTGATTAAAAGTTTTTCACTATCATGTTGACATAATATCAACATCTGACTCCCACGGGTTATTTTGAACTGTCAGTGACCGTGTTGATGTCTTGTAATGAACTTTGCTGCCAGTAAATTCTGGAGTATTTAAAAGTTGCTGATTTGTTAGAATATGCATTTATCCAAAGTGAGTGAGTGCTGCTTCATGCTGGAGTATTCTGCTGAGTGTATAATTCCAGCCTGATTACACAAAAATGTGCCAAGTATCTTAGTATGGTGTGTGTGTGTTCTGTACTGGCACTTGCAAAAGCCAAGTATTTTTTGTAGTTTCTCTTTAATGCTGCGTTTGGTAAAGTGACCCCCTCTTCACCTTACCAAAATTGTAATTAAGTAGTACGGCACCTTGCCTTCAGGCAAGCCATTAGCACTTTACAACTGGAAGAGTGCAGGTTTAATAACCAGTTTAGCACAATTCAATTCAAGCAAATAGGCCATAATATAGTATTTGGAATATGTGCGCTGTTTCAGGTTCTGTCATTGCGCCACATGGCAAGACTGTTGGGAGGTTCAGTTCATGTGAACAAAGTATCAGCAAGATTGCAAATCACTTAGCAATCAGCTGTTGATTTTGAAAGAAAGATTTGCATTTATATAGTGCCCATCATAATCTCTGGACGTCCCATAGCGCTTTATAGCCAATGAAGTATCTTTTTTTTGTTTTCAGAGCAATCATAGAATCGATAGAAATGATCATGTAGAAGATTGCCAATGAAGTTTAGTGTGTCTGTCCAGGTGCTCGCTATCCTAATCCAGTTTCCCTGCATTTTCCCCGTATCCTTTTTATATTTTTCCTTTTCCAAATACTTATTCCCCGTCTGCCCTCTCAGGTGGATGTAAAAGATCCCATGGCACTATTTCGAAGAAGAGCAGGGGAGTTATCCCCGGTGTCCTGGGGCCAATATGTATCCCTCAATCAACACAACAAAAACAGATTATCTGGTCATTATCACATTGATGTTGGTGGGAGCTTGCTGTGCGCAAATTGGCTGCCGTGTTTCCTACATTACAACATTGACCACACTTCAGAAGTACTTCATTGGCTGTAAAGCGCTTTGAGATGTCCAGTGGTCGTGAAAGGTGCTATATTAATGCATGTCTTTTCTTTAAATAATGGTCTCTGCCTCAATAGCCAAGGCATTCTAATAACCCTTGGCGGGAAAAAAAATTCCATTTAACTTTCCCCTTATAGTGAATCTAATCCAGAGTTTGTGCCCCCTTGTTATTGATCTTTTAACCAGTGGAAAAAATTCTCTATTCTGTCTTAATTTTGAAAATATCTTGGATCTCCCCATAACCTGTGAAAGGTATTCTGCCTTTTTTTTAAATAACTGCAGTCCCTATTCTCGTGAATTTTTACTGTTTTCTGTGACTGTAATGTCACATAATGGAGTGCTCAAAACTCTGTACAGCAAAACTCCTAAATAATCCAGAATCCTATTGATATTTTTATGGCTTTTGTATTCACCCACCAGCCTACTTAAAGGTTTATGTATGTGCGCTCCTACATCTCAATAAAGTTCCAGTCTGTTTTTTTTTTAAAAAAGTCACCATTAATCTTCTACTTTCTTTCACGTTCTTCAGCCAAGCTGTGTTACTTCACATTACGTTACATTGAAATGCATCTGCCATCTATCTGCCCTTTAACCTGTCTGATCTGCATTCTTCCTCAGCTTGTCATACAACCTAATTTGATGTTTGCAAATTTTGCAATCGTTCCACTTTTGCCTATATCCAAATTACGTTTTTGTGGCCAAAATTCTTTGTCAGATGAATATTTTTCAAGATAATTTTGTAATTTGAGCAAATAATGTGTGGCTGAAATTTAAAACCCATGACATCAGTGAAGCTGGGACGTGGGTGGTGATGGAGAAGCACACACTGAATTTGGTATATAGTCATGACTTTAACCATTTATAGTTTAATACAGGGTCCCCTTACATGTCAGAATTTTGCAAAGTTTATGACTAATACATTAGGGCAGGATTGTATCATCTCGAGTCTACCTGCTGGATTTTGTCTTTCCACGTGATTAGAATACTTGCATTGAAATCAAAGCTACATATGCTAGCACTTGGGCAGTGGAAAAGAACTGGAAATTGTAGGTCAGTTTTAAGCTGTGATTTTCTGTAAGATATTACATAGGATATACAGCACAGAAACATTCGGCCCAACCAGTCTATGCTGGCGTTTATGCTCCATTCAAGCCTCTTCCTGTCTTTCCTCATCTGAATCTATTAGTGTAACCCTCTATTCCCTTCTCCCTAGTATGCTTGTCTAGCCTCCCCTTAAATACATCGATACTATTCGCTTCAACCGTTCCCTGTGGGAGCGAGTTCCATATTCTCACCACTAGGTGCGATATGGTTGTTTCTCCCGCAATGAAGTTACAGTAGGTCATTTTAAATATGAAATGTTTAAAATTGTCTTCATTTTCCACAGTTTGACCGTTAAAACAATTACAAATTCTCCTTTTCCACAAAATCCTAATACCATACCTGTGTTATTCCAAGTACATACCTATATGCTGCACATACCGAGCCCTAATTCCTGATCATCTATCCCCGACAGGTGTTGCTGCGGGCGATTGGTCCGGCAGCATCTTGGCTTCACTGCGAGCCTGGCAATGAAGTACTCCGATGTGAAATTGGGTGAGTCTGAAAACATGGAGAAAGAGGAATGGTCGGTGGAGAAACACACCAACGAGAGTCCAACAGATGCTTATGGAGTTATTAATTTTCAGGGCGGGTCGCATTCTTACAGGGCTAAGGTTTGTAGAATTTGAGATCTGTTTCTTGCAGACTTGTTAAAACGACCAAGTGCTTCTGTACATTAATTTTAAGGTGTATTAATGAGCTATCTGATGTACAAGAGTTAATTTTAAGCTGTGATTAATGAGGTATCTGCGGTTTCTGTCATCAAATGTGACTTTGAAATGAGGCGGTGCTTGGTACCCATGATCGTGAATTATTGGACATGTAAAAATGACAGATTTTTTAATGACCTAGAAAATGAAAGGCCACACTTGACTTAAATGTTCCATTTCTGTGATAATGGTTACGTTCAATTAGCCAACCAGAATGGCATTATCTGCTCAGAAAAACTCACTGTAATAATTTCTAGAAAAAGGTAGGAATTTTTCCTAAGTATTGTTTTGTGAAGATTTTAATTAAATTGCCCACTTTGAAGAGACCCAAACATGCTCATATCTGAGTGATTTGACTAGGAAAGTACTATACACATGCAGGTTCATTTTTGTTTTCAAGAAGAGAAGCAGAAAACAGTGATTGCAGGCCTGCATGATTTCTTTTCTGTAATATGTACTAAACCTGATGTCGAACCAGTCTGAAATTCTGATCAAAAGTAATGGGATCTTTTATATTTTTTAAATCCTTTTTTTTCTTAAATATTATTTTATTCATATTTTTGTACCCACCACGCTGTGCAAACCATGCCTTGGCCGAGGGTGAGGAAAGATGCCTTGGAGGCCTTTACAATTGTACTCTGCAACTAACTACTAGCAACCTAAGGCAGCACACCTGCTGATTTTGTTTCTCCCAATCCCTCTTGTTGGGAAAATGCTCCATCTCTTCAGATGTCCTTCCCCTTTGGCAGTCTGAAAGAAAAAGACATGCTTTGATATAGTTCTCATCACATTTCTTAGAGCTTCCTATGCAATGAATTTCTTTGAAATGCAGTGACTGGCACGTAGGTTAAGGCTGACCATGTTGGGGGGGTGGGGCGGGGGGGGCTGATGAAACCAAATTGTAGATCCTATTGCATCCCAGGTTTGTGGAGGTAATGTTGGTCTGTTTAAATTTGTGATATGAATGGAAATGATTTTCTCCGTTTGGGAACCATGTGTAACTGACATATCTGTATTCTTTTGCATTGAAATGGTGTAGTATGCACGACTATCCTATGATACTAAACCTGAAGCTGTTTTAAGACTTATGCTGAAAGAATGGCAGATGGAACTACCTAAACTTGTCATCTCTGTACATGGAGGAATGCAGAACTTTGAGCTTCATCCACGCATTAAGCAGGTTGTTGGAAAAGGCTTAATCAAAGCAGCAGTGACCACCGGAGCCTGGATTTTAACTGGAGGAGTGAATGCAGGTAATGTAAAGAGAAATGCTCGAGTGTTGACCAAATGATCAAATCCTGACTGAGGCGTTGACCAGCAATGACTTTCTGCCGAATTCCCTGCCTGTCTGGTACCCGTCACTGATCCACGCATTTCAATACAAGAGCAGCTGAAAAGAGAGAACAATTACTAATTTCATTTAACTATTTTTCTCCCTCTTATCAGAACTGTGAAAGTTGGATGTTCTAGATGTATGCTTTATAGTTGCAAGCGATTTACCTGACATGCCCATTCTATTCAAACATCTAAAAGTGGCATATCGGTTGCTGAGGGTGATCAGGTGGATTTTTGGTAGATTGGCAGTATTGGCAGGTGAATGTATTGCGGGGAGTGAACCTAGGAGGTCAGAAGTTACTGAGCCCCCCCACCTCCTTTCCAAAAGTGTATTAATAAAGGTTTTTAAGATTGCTCATAGTAAAGCATCATCTTTAAGAATGAGTAAAATGTCCACTTCATTTTTGATCTGTGTTTCATTGTGCAAGATGGGATTGAACTCTCCTCATTCTGCTATTGGTTTAAACATGAAGATATTTGTTTGTTCTTACTAGGTGTTGTGAAACATGTTGGTGACGCACTAAAAGAACATATTTCACGCTCATCTCGGAAGATTTGCACAATTGGAATTGCCCCTTGGGGTGTTATTGAAAATAGGAATGACCTTATTGGAAGAGATGTAAGAATATTGCATTTCAGTTTGAGCTGTGCATTATTGAATTTTAAGTCTTTTTTTAAAAACTTTTTTTTTAAGGTAATCCAGTGAGTGTCTTTTGATTTGCAGGTTATTGCTCCGTACCAGACTTTGTTGAACCCTCTGAGTAAACTGAATGTTCTCAACAGTTTGCATTCCCATTTCATTCTGGTGGATGATGGAACAGTGGGGAAGTATGGTGCTGAAGTCAAGCTTCGGAGAGAATTAGAAAAACTCATCAATCTTCAGAAGATTCACGCAAGTGAGTTCTACAGCCATTTCTAGACCTAGGAATGACAGGCGCTGGATGATCTACTTTGTAGTTATAGATTAATAATCTGGGGTTTTGTTCAGTTGCCTTTTGGGTTGAGGAAGAAACTTAAGTTTAAAGTTCTTTGCATTCTTATCTATAGTTTTATACTTCCTCAGAATTTGTAATACGATGGGAAGAGTCTACAACTGTGCAGATTGTGGGTGACGTGTTGGATTGAACAGATTGAGTGACTTCTTGTTCACGTGCTGACGAGCAATTAAAAATTATACTATTTAAATAAGCTTTAATCTCAATTTCAGAGATTTTTAGTACGGATTTATCAAATAGCCTACCTGCATCTATTTCTGCAAATTCCCTTGAGGTGATGTAAACTACTGTTTACCCTTTCCTTCCACCACAGCCCAAACAATCTATTCAATATCAAAATTGTACAAGTCTCCTGCCTTGTACAGGCAACTCCTGGAGGCAGACTGAGAATTCTCTATAAAGTTATTATTGGATGCACTTGTGGCTGACCTCATCAGACTATCAGAGATGTTTACCCCTTTTGGCATTTATATAGATTAGTATTTTAGTAAATCTCTTCTGTACCCTCTCCAAAGTCTTCATGTCCTTCATAAGGTGTGGTGCCCAGAATTGGACCCAATACTCCAGCTGGGGCCGAACTCAGTGTCTGCATCAGGAGCTGGCTGGAAAAGTCAGTACCAGTTGATGCTGTTGGGCAAAAGACAGCACATTACAAGGCGGTGGATGTATACTGTACAGAAGAGATTTAGAAACATAGAAAATAGGTGCAGGAGTAGGCCATTCGGCTCTTCGAGCCTGCACCACCATTCAATAAGATCATGGCTGATTATTCACTTCAGTACCCCTTTCCTGTTTTCTCTCCATACCCCTTGATCCCTTTAGCCGTAAGGGCCATATCTAACTCCCTCCTGAATATATCCAATGAATTGGCATCAACAACTCTCTGCGGTAGAGAATTCCACAGGTTAACAACTCTGAGTGAAAAAGTTTCTCCTCATCTCAGTCCTAAATGGCTTACCCCATATTCTTGGACTGTGTCCCCTGGTTCTGGTCTTCCCCAACATCTGGAACATTCTTCCTGCATCGAACCTGTCCAGTCCCGTCAGAATTTTATGTTTCTATGAGATCCCCTCTCATCCTTTTAAACTCCAGTGAATACAGACCCAGTCGATCCAGCCTCTCCTCATATGTTAGTCCTGCTATCCCGGGAATCAGTCTGGTTAACCTTCGCTGCATTCCCTCAATAGCAAGAACGTCCTTCCTCAGATTAGGAGACCAAAGCTGAACACAATATTCACCAAGGCCCTGTACAACTGCAGTAAGACTTCCCTGCTCCTATACTCAAATCCCCTAGCTATGAAGGCCAACATACCATTTGCCTTATTCATCACCTGCTGTACCTGCATGCCAACTTTCAATGACTGATGTACCATGACACCCAGGTCTCATTGCACCTCCCCTTTTCCTAATCTGCCGCCATTCAGATAATCTGCCTTTGTGTTTTTGCCACCAAAGTGGATAACCTCTCATTTATCCACATTATACTGCATCTGCCATGCACTTGCCCACTCACCTAACCTGTCCAAGTCACCCTGCAGCCTCTTAGCACCTCCTCACAGCTCACACCGCCACCCAGTTTAGTGTCATCTGCAAACTTGGAGATATTACACTCAATTCCTTCATCTAAATCATTAATGTATATTGTAAATAGCTGGGGTCCCAGCACTGAGCCCTGCGGGCACCCCACTAGTCACTGCCTGCCATTCTGAAAAGGACCCGTTTATCCCGACTCTCTGCTTCCTGTCTGTCAACGAGTTCACTATCCACGTCAGTACATTACCCCCAATACCATGTGCTTTAATTTTGCACACCAATCTCTTGTGTGGGACCTTGTCAAAAGCCTTTTGAAAGTCCAAATAGACCACATCCACTGGTTCTCCCTTGTCCACTCTACTAGTTATATCCTCAAAAAATTCCAGAAGATTTGTCAAGCCTGATTTCCCTTTCATAAATCCATGCTGACTTGGACCGATCCTGTCACTGCTTTTCAAATGTGCTGCCATTTCATCTTTAATAATTAATTCCAACATTTTCCCCACTACTGATGTCAGGCTAACCGGTCTATAAATCCCCATTTTCTCTCTCCCTCCTTTTTTAAAAAGTGGTGTTACATTAGCTACCCTCCAGTCCATAGGAACTGATCCAGAGTCGATAGACTGTTGGAAAATGATCACCAATGCATCTACTATTTCTAGGACCACTTCCTTAAGTACTCTGGGATGCAGACTATCAGGCCTTGGGGATTTATCGGCCTTCAATCCCATCAATTTCCCTAACACAATTTCCTGTCTAATAAGGATTTCTTTCAGT
Organism: Pristiophorus japonicus; assembly: GCF_044704955.1. Lineage (NCBI taxonomy): Eukaryota > Metazoa > Chordata > Chondrichthyes > Pristiophoridae > Pristiophorus > Pristiophorus japonicus. The sequence goes on along the minus strand of NC_091993.1, from coordinate 34,900,747 downwards.
TCCTCCTTCTCACTAGACCCTCGGTCCCCTAGTATTTCCGGAAGCTTATTTGTGTCTTCCTTCGCGAAGACAGAACCAAAGTATTTGTTCAACTGGTCTGCCATTTGCCATTTCTTTGTTCCCATTATAAATTCACCTGAATCTGACTGCAAGGGACCTACGTTTGTCTTCACTAATCTTTTTCTCTTCATATCTATAGAAGCTTTTGCAGTCAGTTTTTATGTTCTCAGCAAACTTCCTCTCATACTCTATTTTCCCCCTCCTAATTAAACCTTTGTCCTCCTCTGTTGAATTCTAAATTTCTCCCAGTCGTGCTTTTTCTAGCCAATTTATATGCCTCTTCCCTGAATTTAACACTACCCTTATTTTCCCTTGTTAGCCACGGTTGAGCCACCTTCCCCGTTTTATTTTTACTCCAGACAGGAATGTACAACTGTTGAAGTTCATCCATGTTATCTTTAAATGTTTGCCATTGCCTATTCACCGTCAACGCTTTTAAGTATCACTCGCCAGACTATTCTAGCCAATTCATGTCTCATACCATCGAAGTTACCTTTCCTTAAGTTCAGGACCCGAGTCTCTGAATTAACTGTGTCACTCTCCATCTTAATAAAGAATTCTACCATATTATGGTCACTCTTCCCCAAGGGGCCTCGCACGACCGATTGCTAATTAGTCCTTTCTCATTACACATAACCCAGTCTAGGATGGCCAGCCCTCTAGTTGGTTCCTCGACATATTGGTCTGGAAAACCATCCCTAATACACACCAGGAAATCCTCCTCCACCGTATTGCTGCCAGTTTGGTTTGCCCAATCTATATGTAGATTAAAGTCGCCCGTGATAACTGTTGTACCTTTATTGCATGCATCCCTAATTTCTTCTTTGATGCTGTCCCCAACCTCTCTACTACTGTTTGGTGGTCTGTACGCAACTCCCACTAGCGTTTTCTGCCCTTTGGTATTCCGCAGCTCCACCCATACAGATTCCACATCATCCAAGCTAATGTCCTTCCTTACTATTGCATTAATTTCCTCTTTAACCAGCAACGCTACCCCACATCCTTTTCCTTTCCATCTATCCTTCCTGAATGTTGAATACTCCTGAATGTTGAATACCCCTGGATGTTGAGTTCCCAGCCTTTGTCACCCTGGAGCCATGTCTCCATTATGCCAATTATATCATATTCGTTAATTGCTGCCTGCGCAGTTAATTCATCCACCTTATTACGAATACTCCACGCATTGAGGCACAGAGCCTTCAGGCTTGTCTTTTTAACACACTTTGCCCCTTTAGAATTTTGCTGTAATGTGGCCCTTTTTAATTTTTAGTTAAAGTACATCATCATCATCATAGGCAGTCCCTCGAACCGAGGATGACTTGCTTCCACGTCAAAGTTCACAGGTGTTTCAATGATGGACCTAAAATTCCAGATCCGAACTAAGTCTTGAATGGTGGAAGATGCCTGTGCTTGGATTTTTTTAACGTGTGGTGACCTGCTCTGCCGAACGGACCTAGTGCGCACACATCTCGCAGTGTGGGCTGGCCTGTGTTGCCCCTGGGCCCTTGCCGCGCAGCAAACGGATGGATGAGGGCAGTGCAGTTGATGATGCGTATATGGACTTTCAAAAGGCATTTGATAAGCTACCACATATTGGGCTTTTAGCAAAATTGAAGCCCATGGGATAAAAGGGGCAGTAGCAGCATGGATACAACATTGTCTAAGGAATAGAAAGCAGAGTTGTGAACGACTGTGTTTTTGGGACTGGAGGGAAGTGTACAGTGGAGTTCCCCAAGGTTCAGTACTAGGACCTCTGCAGTTTTTGATGCACGTTACTGAAGTGGACTTGGGGGCACAAGACACAATTTTGAAATTTGCAGATTGCACAAAACTTGGAAGTGTAGTAAACAGTGAGGAGGATAGTAACAGATTTCAGGAAGACATAGACAGGCTGGTGGAATGGGTGGACACGTGGCAGATGAAATTCAACGTAGAGAAGTGTGAGGTAATGCATTTTTGTCGGGAGAATGAAGAGAAACGATACATACTAAATGGTACAATTTTAACGGGGGTGCAAGAACAGAGAGACTTGGGGGTGCTTGTGCACAAATATTTGAAGGTGGTAGGAAAGCTTAACAAAGCAGGTAATACAGATTACAGGATCCTGGGCTTTATAAATAGAGTACGAAAGCCAGGAAGTTATGCTAAAGCTATATAAAACGCTAGTTTGGCCCCAGCTGAAGTATTGGGCCCAATTCGGGGCACCGCACTTTAGGAAGGACATGAAGTCTTTGGAGAGGGTACAGAAGAGATTTACTGGAATGGTTCAGGCATGAGGAAATACAGTTGTGTGGATGTACGGGAGAAGCTGGGATTGTTCTCCTTCGGGCAGAGAAGGCCAAGAGGAGATTTGATAGAGGTGTTCAAAATCATGAAGGATTTGGATCGAATAAATAAAGAGGCTGAAGGGTCGATAATGAGAGAGCACAGGTTTAAGGTGATTGGCAGAAGAATCAGAGGCGACATGTGGAAAAACTTTTTAACGCAAAATGTGGTTAGGATTTGGAACGCATTACCTGATAGGGTGGTGGATACAGATTCAATAGTAGCCTTCAAAAGGGAATAGGATAAATAGTTGAAGGAGAACAAATTGCGGTGACATGGGGAAAGAATGGGGGAGTGGGACTAACGGGATTGCTTTTCGAAAGAGCCGGCGCAGACTTGATGCACCGAATGGCTGCTTTGTGTTCATTTGCGTGCACACTTTAGCTGCCGCTCTGGACCCGAGCCATTCAGTATTTTTCCACTTTGTCCCTATTTTCCTTTTCTCTCCATCCCTCCCTGACCGCGCTCTCCTGGTTTAGTCATTCACCGCCAGATCCGGATGAACCACATAGCATTATCGGGTCCTACTCTCATCTACCAAAATTGCTCACTATTCCAAAATCATTCTGGAATGCAAAGTTAAACCCGGATTCTATTCTCCACCACTAACCGTCTTCTTACAGCCCTCTCCCCAGTCTTCACCCTCACCTCGGACAATAAGTGTGAGGATCTCATGGAATTCTGTCTCTAAGATTGAGACCATCTGTTCAGCAGCCTCTGCCACTTCCCTTCCTGCCTCTAGCCCACCGGGCCAAATTCCTCTATGGATCCCCTCTGCCCTAACCCTGACCTCATATCTTTTTCCAGTTTCTCTGCGATCTCCCCTCATGACCTCTCCGAGCTCATCCTGGCCATGAGACCCACTTCCGGCTGCCTTGACTATATTCCCACTAAACTGCTGACCACCCAACTTTCTTTTCTGGCTCCCATGTTAGCTGACATTGTTAATGGTTCTCCCTCCTCAGGTAATGTTCCCCTCTCCCTCAAATTTGCTGTCATCACCCCTCCTCAAAAAACCAACCCTTGACCCCACCATCCTTGCAAATTACCGCCCCATCTCCATCTCCCTTTCCCCTCAAGTCCTTGAACATGTTGTCGCCTCCCAAATCCGTGCCCATCTTTCCTGCAATTCCATGTTTGAATCCCTCCAATCCGGTTTCCGCGCCTGCCACAGTACTAAAACGGCTCTCATCAAAGTCACAAATTGCATTCTTATCCCTCCTTGTCCTTCTTGATTTGTCTGCAGCCTTTCACACGGTTGACCACTCCATTCTTCTCCAACGCGTCTCTACCATTATTCAGCTGGGTGGGTCTGCAATCGCCTGGTTCCATTCTTATCTATCTAATCGTAGCCAGAGAATCACCTCCATAAGAACATAAGAAATAGGAGCAGAAGTCGGCTATACGGCCCCTCGAGCCTGCTCCGCCATTTAATACGATCATGGCTGATCCGACCATGGACTCGGGTCCAACTTCCTGCCCACTCCCCATAACCCCTTATTCCCTTATCTTTTAAGAAACTGTCTATTTCTGTCTTAAATTTATTCAATGTCCCAGCTTCCACAGCTCTCTGAGGCAGTGAGTTCCACAGATCCACAAACCTCAGAGAAGAAATTTCTCCTCGTCTCAGTTTTAAATGGGCGGCCCCTTATTCTAAGATCATGCCCTCTCGTTCTAGTCTCCCCCATCAGTGGAAACATCCTCTCTGCATTCACCTTGTCAAGCCCCCTCATAATCTTACACGTTTCGATAAGATCACCTCTCCTTCTTCTGAACTCCAATGAGTAGAGGTCCAACCTATTCAACCTTTCCTCATAAGTCAATCCCCTCATCTCCGGGATCAACCTTGTGAACCTTCTCTGAACTGCTTCCAAAGCAAGTATATCCTTTCGTAAATATGGAAACCAAAACTGTGTGCAGTATTCCAGGTGTGGCCTCACCAGTACCCTGTACAACTGTAGCAAGACTTCCCTGCTTTTATACTCCATCCCCATTGCGATAAAGGCCAAGATTCCATTGGCCTTCCTGATCACTTGCTGTGCCTGCATACTAACCTTTTGTGTTTCATGCACAAGTACCCCCAGGTCTTGCTGTACTGCAGCATTTTGCAATCACCTGCAATGGCTTCTCTTCTCGCTCCTGCAACTTACCTCTGGTGTCCCCCAAGGATCAATCCTTAGCCCCCTCCTATTTCTCATCTACATGTTGCCCCTTGGCAACATTATCCGAAAACACAGCATCCAAGGCACTATATAAACTCAAGTTGTTGTTGTGCTGTACGATTTTATGATTTTCTCTTTCCCCGCTAAGCATAAGTAAAAACAATGTTGCTTTGTTAATTTTTGCTTTGTTTTTACAGGGATTGGCCAAGGTGTACCAGTAGTTGCTTTGATATTTGAAGGTGGCCCGAATATGATCCCCACTGTACTGGAATACCTGCTGGAGAGCCCCCCAGTGCCTGTGGTGGTGTGTGAAGGAACGGGCCGAGCTGCAGACCTCCTGGCCTATGTGCACAAGCAGACTGAGGAGGGAGGGTAAGAGACTGATTTTTAACTTATTTTCTTCAAAACAGATGCTTTGCTGTAATATGTGCATAAGTGTCAGCTGTGGTTCAGTGGGCAGCACACTCGTCTCTGAGTCAGAAGGATGTGGGTTCAAGTCCCACTCCAGAAATTTGCCATACAAGAAATAGGAGCAGGAGTAGGCAATTCGGTGCCTGGAGCCAATTGGGACAAGATATTTTTCTCTATAGCAAGACTGAAATGCTTTTGAAATTATTTATTTTGTGTAACTTTTAGAGAATTTTTGTTGGTTCAACAACTGATTCAATGTTCTGACTTCTATGGTTAATGGGATTGGTGTTTTGTTCCCCTCTAGAATACTTCCAGATGGGTTGGAATTGGAAATCCTCACAACAATCAAAAAAACTTTCAACTTCAGCCAAAGTGAGGCACACCATCTATTCCAGACTCTGATGGAATGTATGAAGGCTAGAGAACTTGTAAGTTCCGTCACAAAAATATGCTGTGGTGGACCGGATGGTTCAGTGTTTCTGGAGTGTGGGTTTGAATCCAGCCCGTACCAATGGAATGGAATATGTCCACTCCCTGAACCTGAAGGAAGGAGTTTGGGTGAAGGCCCAGATTGCCACACACCAGTACAATAGCTGGCACTATGTGTTGGAAATAGGGAGAGCTGGCACTGGTGGTGTTGGGATGCTCAGGATGCATTGCTACGGCAGAGTACATGGCAGCAAAGCAGTGTTTGTGCAGGAGAAAAACATTGACGAGCCTGCCCATTCCAGCCACTCACACTGATTCTGAAATTAATAGCCGTGTGTTCCCTTACTTGTCCTTAAAACTTGCCATAGCTTTTTGTTCCACTACCACCACTGATAATCTGTTCCATCGTTCTGTCACCCTCTTTTTTAAAAAAAAGTACATAAATTTCCTGTTTTTTTGACCCCCTTCACTTTAAACTGTCCCCTAGATCTCAAATCCTGTGCTCCATCCTCCTCCTCCAGAGAGCTAAGTTCTCAGAGAAACAATCTTTGCTTAACTCAGGAAAGAAACTCTTGGCCTTTCTCTGGACTTCCTCCAATAATTCTACATCCTTCCTGTACTACGGAGAGCAAAACTGAACACAGTACTCCAGATGCAACATTAGCAAGGTTGAGTAGAGCCTCAGCATAACCCCCTTAGGCTTATCGATCACATCCCTCACTATGCGTCCCAACATTTTAATTTCTTTCTTCATTGCCCATGAAAACTGAGTCAGTGGTTTTCATGATCTATCTCAAAACAGTTCCGATCTCTCTCTTGCTGTGAATACCTCAAGCACATTGCCACTTAATAGATAAACCACATTCTCACTCGCTCTCTTTCTGCTAATTATTGTGACTTTATACTTATCTATGTAGCATAAGAACTTAATAGGGGCAGGTGTAGGCCGTTTGGCCCTTTGAGGCCCTTTGATCATGGCTGACCTTCTCCCTCAACTCCACCTTCCCGCAATATCCCTTGATTCCTTTAGTATCCAAAAATCTGTCGATCTCAGTCTTGAATGTACTCCACAACTGAGCATCCACAGCTCTCTGGGGTAGAGAATTCCAAAGATTCATAACACTTGGAGTGAAGAAATTTCTCATCAGTCCTAAATGGCCGGCCCCTTATTCTGAGACTGCGTGGACTCCACCCATTTATCTCAACGGTTTCACACCCTCTTGAACTCTCTCTTCAAAGTTCTTTTCAACTTTCCCTTATGGCACTTGTTGACTGTGTCTCGTGCCAGTATTTAGCGCTTTGGGCTGCATTCACAAGCAATCCGACTCCAAGAAGACTCGATCCAGATGAGCTGGGGGCTGCTACCGGCCTCTCACCGTTCACAGGCCAAGCCTCGATCAGAAGGACTTGGGGCCCCGGAGCGTGGTTGGAGAAAGAGGTCTTCTATACGTCACATTTCCCATGCCTGCCAGACGAGCGGGGATTCAGCGCTGGCTCTTCCCTCTTCACTCGCAGTTACTAGGGGAATACTTGGTTTCTTTTCCTCCGCTTAGTAATATGCTTAAATTCAGTAAGTTGTCACGTCTGATCTGAGGTCGTAGGCAGAAAGGTATAATAGGTGCCGGCTGGCATCTCCAGCAGAACAACACACACACCGCTGTCCAAGACCAACCCGGCCAGGCTAGTGCAGGTGGACGGGTGAGCTGGAGCCCGGGCTTGGCTCGCACCATTCCAGAGTCTCGATTCAGAGAGAGAGCGCACGCGCGCCAGAGGGACCGGCGACATTGGAGAGAGACCCCTAGTTCTAGACTCCCCAGCTAGGGGAAACAACCTCTCAGCAGCTACCCTATCAAACCCTGCGCCCTGTCCAGATTCCTTGAATTTATTGCACATTGGTCAGTCACTGCACCCAGTGTAGTGCGCACGAGGGCGAGTATATAACTGATGTAGTAGAAACATGTATTGTGTGAAATGGGACAGAAACAAGGCTTTGCTTTCAAGGTTGCAATGGAGTATAAGAAAGAACCTGCATTTATTTAGCACATTTCACGACTTCAGAATAATCCAAAGTGCTTCACAGCCAATGAAGTACTGTTGTAATGTAGGAAGCGGGGCGGACAATTTGCACACAGCAAGGTCCCACAAATAGCAAAGAGATATGTTTGAGGGATAAATGTTGGGCAGTGGTAGAACTCTGTTCCTCTTGTAATAGTGCCGTGGAATTTTTATATACACCTGAGAAGACCAACCTGTCAGCTTAACTTCTCATCTGAAAAATCGCGCTCGCGGCACAGCGCTCCCTCAGCAGTGGCGCTCGCGGCACAGCGCTCCCTCAGCAGTGGCGCTCGCGGCACAGCGCTCCCTCAGCAGTGGCGCTCGCGGCACAGCGCTCCCTCAGCAGTGGCGCTCGCGGCACAGCGCTCCCTCAGCAGTGGCGCTCGCGGCACAGCGCTCCCTCAGCAGTGGCGCTCGCGGCACAGCGCTCCCTCAGCAGTGGCGCTCGCAGCACAGCGCTCCCTCAGCAGTGGCGCTCGCGGCACAGCGCTCCCTCAGCAGTGGCGCTCGCGGCACAGCGCTCCCTCGCGGCACAGCGCTCCCTCAGCAAGCGCTCTGAAGCATTGACATTGTTTCTGGATTGGAGCTGGAACCGGTGACCACCTGACTCGGAGGCAAAAATGTTATCTCTAAGCCAAGGCTGATATTCAAATGATGTGATGCAATCATAATGAGATATAGGTTTAATTTATATTTCCCCATTCCATACCCCACCCCATGGCAGAGATTTCATTCACATTATTGTTAGAGGGGGGCACTAAATGGAATCCAAATGCCTCCCACATAGTGGGAGGATCATTGTAACTTAAGCTACATCAGCACCCTTCCTGTGAAACACATTGTGCCAGTTACAGAGTGGAACTGCCAGAGGCATATTGTCACCCAGCCTCTTGACTGAGGTGCAAAATGATCTGATGAGAAGTCTGAGGTAATTAGCTTCAAAAGAAAATGTAGACGCAGTTTCAGATTCATTGACGGTTGCAGAAAATGATCTGGAATTGATTTGTATTGAGTACTTTGGAAAAGTCTTCATGTTGTGCTGCATTTGTAATTTCTGCATCTTGTGCTGTTCATATCTGTTTTCAGAGACTGGGCAATTGCTGAACTAGAATTGGTAGCATTCCCTGCAGATATTGAGTGAGGGCAGGTTTGGGCTCGGGTGAGAGAAAAGTCCATCTACTTGAATAGCTTGCCTGCACAAACCGTTGCTATGATAACAATTTGCATTTATATAGTACCTTTCATTTAGAATAAAATCCCCAAGCGCTTCATTAAGGAGAAAAGAGGGAATACTGAGCGTTAAGTCAGGATTTTGATCATTTAATTGTATGATTTCAGATCACGGTATATCACATTGGGGCAGAGGAACACCAAGATATCGATGTGGCCATTCTAACAGCGCTGCTAAAGGGCAAGTATTCTGGGCTTGAACAGCTTGCTTGGCATCCATTCTTAACCTCAGTTTACTGTACTGAAAGCTCAGTTTTGCTCTATCACGGTGAATAAATGCATTTATTGGTTAAAAATTCTAGCAAAGGGATGCTAAGAATCAAGTTTCAGATCTGCCTTTTGTTTACTTTTAGGTGTCTTATTGAAACTACTGGTTAATGCACTGTAGATACAAAGGGGCCAAGTTTCGGCCTGAGTTGCTCCTGTTTTTTTGGAGCAACTGGTTTAGAATGGAGTATCTTAGAAATTGCAATTCTCGGCATGTAGTTTGCTCCAGTTCTAGTCAGTCAAAACAGTTTCAGTTTGGAACAGATTTTTTTTTTCAAAAGGGGGCGTGTCCGGCCACTTCCGCCCGCTTTGAAAGTTGAGGCAGTGAAAACTTACTCCAAACTAACTTAGAATGGAGTAAGTGTAGATTTTTGTATGCTCAGTAAAACCTTGCCTACACTAAGAAAATCAAGCGTAGGGAGGTGGGGGGGAGGAGAAGAGAGGGAATGAGGGGGGGGGGAGGGAATGGGGGAGGGGGTGAAGAGGGAGTGGAGGGGGGGTGGAGGGGGGGGCGAGGAGAGGAGAGGGAGGGGAGGGAGGGGCAGGGGAGGGGCGGGGAGAGGGGAGGGGAGGGAGGTGAGGGGGGGGAGACGAGAGGGAGGAGGGAGTGGGGGGGGGGGAAGAGGAGTGAGAGGAGAGGGGAGGGGGGTGGAAGAGGAGAGGGCAGAGAGGGGAGTTGGGGGTGGGGGGAGAGGGAGGGGAGTGGGGGGGAGGAAGGAGAAGGAGAGGTTGGGAGAGGAGGGAGGGGGAAACAGGTAGGGGTGGGAGAGGAGGGAGTGTGGAGGGGAGCGGGAGGAGAGGGAGTGTGGAGGGGAGCGGGAGGAGTGTGGAGGGGAGCGGGAGGAGTGTGGAGGGGAGCGGGAGGAGTGTGGAGGGGAGCGGGAGGAGTGTGGAGGGGAGCGGGAGGAGTGTGGAGGGGAGCGGGAGGAGTGTGGAGGGGAGCGGGAGGAGTGTGGAGGGGAGCGGGAGGAGTGTGGAGGGGAGCGGGAGGAGTGTGGAGGGGAGCGGGAGGAGTGTGGAGGGGAGCGGGAGGAGTGTGGAGGGGAGCGGGAGGAGTGTGGAGGGGAGCGGGAGGAGTGTGGAGGGGAGCGGGAGGAGTGTGGAGGGGAGCGGGAGGAGTGTGGAGGGGAGCGGGAGGAGTGTGGAGGGGAGCGGGAGGAGTGTGGAGGGGAGCGGGAGGAGTGTGGAGGGGAGCGGGAGGAGTGTGGAGGGGAGCGGGAGGAGTGTGGAGGGGAGCGGGAGGAGTGTGGAGGGGAGCGGGAGGAGTGTGGAGGGGAGCGGGAGGAGTGTGGAGGGGAGCGGGAGGAGTGTGGAGGGGAGCGGGAGGGGAGCGGGGGGAGGGGAGCGAGCGGGGAGAGGAGGGGGTCGTCGGAGCGGGAGCTGGGGGCACTAGTGGGGGTTAGAGTGCCAGCTGGACCAGGGAGGTGCAGCCTGATCCTTGCAGCTCCAGTGAGGCCATTCGGCCAGGGCTAATGGCTGCGTGCTTCGGGCCCCTCCCACACAGTTTCGGCGCCTGGAGCAACTGCACATGCGCGCCCACTGTAGCGCCTGTGCAGAGGTCCCGGCACTGATTTCAGCGCAGGGACCTGGCTCCGCCCCCCACAGCTCATGCTGCACTGCACCGTGCTGCAAAGGACCTGCAGGTTTTTTTTGGCGCACTTTCGGCCGCGAAAAACGGGCGTCGGCGCAGCCCGAAATTTGGGCCCAAAGTGTGAGATGCTGAGTAATTATTCACAAAAGCTTTTGGTCAGTGATCACTACCAAATACTGATCTCTGTAGATTCAAGCTTTCTACCAGTGAAATGCAACCAAAAATGGTGTGGGTGATGGAAGGAGTGGGCCATGTGTGAGAAAAAGATATTGCGGTATTCATGAAATAAAGCAGGTTGTGCTGCTAATCACATGTACATTTCGATGGAAACAATTGATATATGAATATAAGGTAGTCATAAACCACAGTGACATTAAGCCACATAGCTTGCAAACTTAGAAATTCACTTGTACAGAATTGTATATCTGTTTTAATACCACATTAACTTAAATTTTAAATAATGAATATAGGTCAAAATAGTTTCTGTGCTTTGCAGATAGACTTTGCAGTGCAGCAGGACAGAAGAGAGTTGTACGGGTTTGAAGCTGAGTGATGTGGCCGAGATCCTGAATCCTACTTTACAAGCTGTGGTGTTGACTACACTATTCAGATTCTGGGAAGTGGGAAGTCACAGGAATATCAAAGTCCAGAATGAGACAGGATAGGTACACAGGAATAAGAGCAAATAACTCTCTGTGCAGCCAAAAGCTACCTATGTGATGGCTAAGAGCTAGAGTAATGATTTGAGTAAAAAGATAATTTGTGGTAGGAATGAAAGTAGTAAGAATTGATCTTACTTGGGTTATTATTTTGACTGGTGTGTAAGAAAGGCTGTCCGTGAATTCAAGGTAAAACTAAGACTACAGTTGGCATTTTATTTTTGTTCATCCTCTGGCCTGAGTCTGAACTCAGCAACAGTCTAAAGTTAACCAGCTTGTGTGATTGTATCTAGAAGCTGTGAAGTAGTTCTGGCAGTAGCTGTGGCATGTATAGCACGAAATAATATATTGTATCTTTTCCACACTCTGCTCCAAATAGTAAGTTAGTGTGTCTCACTGAAGCTCTTAACTCTTTCAATTCAGGTACCAATTCATCTGCGTTTGATCAATTGATTTTAACTCTCGCCTGGGACAGAGTGGACATTGCCAAGAACCATGCGTTTGTTTATGGGCAGCAGTGGATGGTATGTAAACATTGACATTCTAGACAACCTTTGAGGATAGGGCTACATGCAGCATAGGAGCAACATTAATATTTCTTTAAGTGGATTTATTACTTTATTTTGTCTTTACACAGACAGAGAAAATACATATAAAGATAACAAGGGGATTCTTTTGCTTATGACCTGTGAAATTCTAACCTCATATATTTATATATTTTTTCCTTCTAATGTTTAATATTGCTGTCCCATTTAGAAACCATTGTGAACATTGAGCCGAGCTGATGCTCTGGCCGTTGAGGTTGTTGAGTGCAGCGTCAGACTGCTATTGCTGATTTTTGTTGAATGTTGCAGGTTGGATCACTGGAGCAAGCAATGTTGGATGCTCTTGTCATGGACCGAGTGGAATTTGTGAAACTCCTTATTGAGAATGGAGTTAGCATGCACAAGTTTCTCACAATCCCTAGGCTCGAAGAGCTGTACAACACAGTAAGTGTGAGGAATGGTTTATGTTCTGAAGTCCCAAATACAGCAAAATTTATGTCGAGTGCTCAAATTGAATGATTATAGAGAATAATATTTGAGATTTCAGGTTTAGTATAGCATTTTGCAAATTATTGGTAGAATCACAAATATTGGTAACTGTACTAACACCAAATTAAGGGGTTGATTAAATTATTGATTAATAGAATCATTACAGCACGGGAGGAGGCCAATCGGCCCGTCGAGCCCGTGCTGGCTCTCTGCAAGAGCACCTCAGCCAGTCCCAATCCCCTGACCTTTCTCCGTAGCCCTGCAATTTTTTTTCTTTCAGGCACTTATCTAATTCCCTTTTTAAAGCCACAATTGAATCTCCCTCCACCACCCATTCAGGCTGTGCATTCCAGATCCTACCCACTTGCTGTGTAAAAAATGTTTTCCTCATGTCGCCTTTGGATCTTCTGCCAGTCATCTTAAATCTGTGTCCTCTGGTTCTCCACCCTTCCGCCAATGGGAACAGTTTCTCTCTTTCTACTGTCTAGACCCTTCATGATTTTGAAGACCTCGATCAAATCTCTCCTCAATCTTCTCTGTTAAGGAGAACAACTCCAGTCTATCCACAAAACTGATGTCCCTTATCCCTAGGACCATTCTTGTAAATCATTTCTGCATCCTCTCTAAAGCCTTCACATCCTTCCTAAAGTGTGATACCCAGAATTGGACGCATTACTCCCGTTGCGGCTGAACCAGTGTTTTATAAAGGTTCATCATAAGTTCCTTGCTTTTGTACTCTATGCCTATATTTATACAGCCCAGGATCTCGTATGCTTTTTTAACTGCTTTCTCAACATGTCCTGTCACTGTCAACAATTTGTGCACATATACCCCCAGGTTTCTCTGTTCTGCATCCCCCTTTAGGATTGTATCCTTTAGTTTATATTGCCTTCCCGCGTTCTTCCTACCAAAATATATCACTTTGTACTTTTCTGCGCTAAACCTCATCTGCCACGCCCATTCCACCAGCCTGCTTGCCCTCTTGAAGTCAATCACTATCCTCTTCACTGTTCACTAAACTTCCAAGTTTTGTCATCTGCAAATTTTGAACTAGTGCCCTGTACACCCCAGTCCTAATCATGAATATATATCAAGAAAAGCAGTGGTGCAAGTACCGTTCCCGGGGGAACACCATTGTATACCTTCCTCCCATGCGAAAAACAACCGTTCACTACTACACTCTGTGTCCTGACCCTGAGCTAATTGTATCCATGCTGCCACTGTCACACTTTATAATAGAATCAAAGGATTTTTAGATTTCTTTTCATAGCTAATCCTTGTTTTTCGCCTGTACTTAGTGTGACGAAGATTAGGGCTACTTAATACAAACTTAATAAGGATTGCACTTTTATGGTTTTCATATACAAGTTACTATACTTAAAGTAATTTGTTGGCTGTCCAGAACTTTGTGTCATCCGGCAAACGTGATGGCCATTATATAAATACTTGTTCTTTCTGCCCTTCCTTCCCACCCTTCGCTGTTTAGAAATACTGCATTTGTTTTATTTTAGTGCTCTTTCTTTGCAGAAACAAGGGCCAATTAATCCAACACTACTTCATCTAGTGAGAGATGTTAAACAGGTAATTCTTCTCCTGCTTATCTCCGAGCTGCAAGGTCACACGCTGTGATCCAGGACCAGCATTTAACAGTTTTTAAATGTGTATAGCATACCTGTCAGATTGTTACAAAGACCATTGTAAACTAATGTGTCCATGAGGCAGGGCTCTTGCTGTCGATGTATAATTGTAGAAAAAGATTGCGTGCAGGAGCATCCTGGTTTGTGTAAAGGTTATTGCTGAACACATTTATGACATTTTTATAAGAGCATTTAAAAGACATTCAGAGTAACTATTGCTCTACCTTTGTGCGTTGCCCAATGGTCACATTGAAGCAATAATTGAACAATAATTGATGCTTGGCAACATCTGAAGAATTGTATTTGTCAGAGCTAAATGATTTTAGTGATCAGGTATTTAACTCTGACAATTTAACTGTTCTCGTGTCAGTCTTAGCAACTCCTTTAGTTTCCTTAATAGGATCATCAGCACGTGACATCTAAACAAACCTATTCCTATGCAAAAGACAGGTAAAGTAAAATGGTTGTTAATTGTGATTTAAAAAAAAGAACTCTTGTTGGAAAGACTCCCCAGGAAAGATTTGATGAACATATTAAAATGAATAAAAGGTTTATCTACTTCTACATCAGTTGACAGCAATAAGGTAGTTCTTGGGTGTAGCATAGTTCACCATCTCTAACTTGCCTTAAACCAATGGAGTTTCACATTTTCCGTGCACCTTGTGAATTGTGCGCTGTAGATGTACTGTAATACTTTTTTTTCTTAGGGGAACCTCCCTTCAGATTATAAAATCACTTTGATTGATGTGGGTCTCGTCATCGAATACCTTATGGGCGGAACTTATCGATGTACTTACACGAGAAAACGTTTCAGAATTATCTACAACAATCTCCATGGAAACAATAGGGTATGTTTGTTTTCCGGAATATCTCACTACAAGTACCAGAAATGTAATGAACTGCCCAAGGTCATGATCGAGAAATGAGGGCAAGGCGAGGCTCGTTGAACATTTTAAAAGCAGTGAGGATCTTTTTTTAAAGCAAAATGTAAAGTTGACCTGTTCTGTGCTGCAACATAGTCGGATACAAGCTATTGTCTAACATTCCCCATGCAAAAAGTTAGCCTTGTTAGCTCTCAGCCTTGCCATTGGGACTGAAGTAATTGTCCTAAATTACTTAACTGTTCTAAAGGGAGATCTGTACACTGTTGCTGCATTGATTGTTTTTTAATTTCCATCTTGGGCCGTTTAAACCACTGCTGGGCTTTGTCGAGCAACAGTCATTTGGCATAGAACTCATCCTTAAGTCAGTCCCTGTGAGGTGGTGTTCTACCACTGTAACAACAACTTGTATTTAATGTAGTGAAACGTCCCAAGGTGCTTCACAGGAGTATTATGCGATAAAAATTTGACACTTGGCCACATAAGTAGAAATTAGCACAGGTGATCAAAAGCTTGGTCAAAGAGATATGTTTTAAGGAGTGTCTTAAAGGAGGAAAGAGAGGTGGAGAGGTTTAGGCAAGGCATTCCAGAGCTTGAGGCCTAGGCCACCAATGGTTGAGTGATTACAATCAGGGATGTTCAGAAGAGCAGAATTAAAGGAGTGCAGATAACTCGGGGGGTGGGGCTGGAGGAGATTAGAGATGGGGGGGAGGGGTTGTGGGGCTGGAGGAGATTAGAGATTGGGAGGGGCGAGGCCATGGAGTAAGGATGAACATTTTGAAATTGAGGTGTTGCTTAACCAGAAGCCAATGTAGGTCAACGAGCACAGGGGTGATGGGTGAGCGGGACTTGGTGCGAGTTAGAACACTGGCAGCTGAGTTTTGGATCAGCTCCAGTTTACGTCGGGTAGAATGTGGGAGGCCAGCCAGGAGTGCGTTGGAATAGTCAAGTCTAGAGATAACAAAGGCATGGATGAGAGCTTTAGCAGCCGATGAGCTGAGGCAAGGGGGGGAGACAGGCAATGTTACAGAGGTGGAAATAGGCTGTCTTAGTTATGCTGCATACTGTAGACTTGTGACTTCTGTTGGCAAGGACTTAGAATTCATCTCCATAGTGACCAGTTGTTTGTAGTTGTATCTCTAAGAAGTAATTTGTGATTTGGTTCAATGGAGTGTCCAGTCCTATGGACAGGCATCTAATAATTTCCACTTTAGATAAGACAGTAGTAATTTAAGTATGTTAAACATCGAAATAAAACTTTGTCAATAGATGCTGAGGAGTAAGCGAATCATAGAATTTCACAGCACAGAGCGAAACCATTTAGCCACTTCTCATAGAGCTACCCCCTTCGTCTCATACCCTCCCCTTTCCCCATACCCTTTTAATTATTTATTTTTCAAATATTTATCTCTCTCCCTTTTAAAAAATAATTATGGATGTGGCTTGCAGCATTGTTTCTGTTTGGGCATTTCATATCCCTTCATTCTTTGTTTCAAATATTCTCCTACTTCCTTTGGTGATTTAATGTCGTCATCATCATAGGCAGTCCCTCGGAATCGAGGAGGACTTGCTTCCACTCTTATGAGTTCTTTGGTGGCTGAACAGTCCAATACGAGAACCACAAACTCTTGTCACAGGTGGGGCAGATAATCGTTGAGAGGAGGGGTGGGTGGGACTGGTTTGCCGCACGCTCTTTCCTCTGCCTATATTTGATTTCTGCATGCTCTCGGCGATGCGACTCGAGGTGCCCTCCCGGATGCACTTCCTCCGCTTAGGGCGGTCTCTGGCCAGGGACTCCCAGGTGTCAGTAGGGATGTTGCACTTTATCAGGGACGTTTTGAGGGTGTCCTTGTATTATTTCCTCTGCCCACCTTTGGCTCGTTTGCTGTGAAGGAGTTCTGAGTAGAGCGCTTGCTTTGGGAGTCTTGTGTCGGCGGAGCTGATCAAGTGTGGTCAGTGCTTCAATGCTGGGGATGTTGGCCTGGCCGAGAACACTGATGTTGGTGCGTCTGTCCTCCCAGGGGATTTGTAGGATCTTGCAGAGACATCGTTGGTGGTATTTCTCCAGCGACTTGAGTTGTCTGCTGTACATGGTCCATGTCTCTGAGCCAGGTATTACTATAGTCCTGTAGACCATGAGCTTGGTCTGGTCTTCAAACACTTTTCCTGAGGCGGCCAAAGGCTGCACTGGCGCACTGGAGGTGGTGTTGAATCTCATCGTCAATGCCTGCTCTTGTTAAGAGGCTCCCGAGGTATGGGAAATGGTCCACATTGCCCAGGGCCGCGTCGTGGATCTTGATGACTGGGGGGCAGTGCTGTGCGGCGAGGACAGGCTGGTGGAGGACCTTTGTCTTATGGATGTTTAGCGTAAGGCCCATGCTCTCATACACCTCAGTAAATACGTCGATTGTGTCCTGGAGTTCAGCTTCTGTATGTGTGCAGAAGCAGGCGTCGTCCGTGTACTGTAGCTCGACGACAGAGGTCGGGGTGGTGTTGGACCTGGCCTGATTTAATGTATGTCCTCACTGACTGTCTCTCTAAACTCTGAACCTTCCAGTCTTTCTGTTCTTTTATTCAAAAATAGTTTTATCATTTAATGTATATGTGACTTCTGTATTCTTCCTCCTCAAATATATCACCTCACATCTTCCTGCATTACATTTCACGTAGCATCCATCGGCCCAATCTACTAGTCTGGCTATATCCTCCTGAAGTTGCTTACACTGCTCTTAATTGTTCAGCGGGGTACGGTAGTGTAGTGGTTATTTTATTGGACCAGTAATTCAGGTGTCTGGATGAATAATCCAGAAAAATGAGTTCAACTCCCATTGTGGCAATTTGAATTCAGTTTTCTTTCAAAAACGCTGGAAATAAAAAAACTGGTCTCAGTAAAAGTGACCATAAAGCTGTTGGGTTGTAGTAAAAACCCAACTGATTGGTTGGCCTTTTCGGGAAAGAAACCTTCCATCCTTCCATCCTTCCATCCTTGCCTGGTCTGGCCTATATGTGACTTCAGTCCCATACCAGAACTGCAAGATGGTGCGTCAGCCCCAAATACTAAACCCAAGCAACACTGTGGAACATCACTGGTATTTTTAACTTTTAATGAGCATGGAACAGTCAAGAACATTCTCTAACAACCATTCTTTTATGTTTTTAATCCAGAGATTTGGACGGGTTTCATCAAGTAGTATACCTCAGCTTCGCAAACACCAGGAGTCGCTGACTAATCGAGCAGACAAAAAAGAGAAGACTCGACACAATCACTTCATTAAGACTGCACAGCCTTACAAACCCAAGGTACCGGGCACTGCACAACAAAGCATCAGCAAATATCTTTCAAACATGGCAGCTAGTTTGTGGGCTGTACGTACTGCTTGTTGCATCTCAAGCCCAGGCCTTTGAAAGGACTCTGAGGCACCAGCTGAGCTCCTCTGTCACACTGGGTGTTCAGAGGTTTAGAACATAAAAACATAAGAAATGGGAGCAGGAGGCGGCCACCTGGCCCCTTGAGCCTCATCTCAGTTTTAAATGGGCGGCCCCTTATTCTGTGACTATGCCCCCTAGTTTAAGTTTCCCCTATGAGTGGAAATATCCTCTCTGCATCCACGTTGTCGAGCCCTCTCATTATCTTATATGTTTCAATAAGATCACCTCTCATTCTTCTGAACTCCAATGTGTATAGGCTCAACCTATCCTCATAAGTCAACCCCCTCCTCTCCGGAATCAACCTAGTGAACCTTCTCTGAACAGCCTCCAATGCAAATATATCCTTCCTTAAATACGGAGACCAAAACTGTATGCAGTACTCCAGGTGTGGCCTCACCAACATCCTGTACAGGTGTAGCAGAACTTCTCTGCTTTTATACTCTATCCCCCTTGCAATAAAGGCCAACATTCCATTTGCCTTCCTGATCACTTGCTGTACCTGCATACGAACGTTTTGTGTTTCATGCATAAGGACCCCCAGGTCGCTGTACTGCAACACTTTGCAATTTTTCTCCATTTAAATTATAATTTGCTTTTCTATTATTTCTGCCAAAGTGGATAACCTCACATTTTCCCACATTATACTCCATCGAGGGTGGGGGCAACCATTTGCAATTTGTATAAACATTTAAATTTTTTTTACAATTCAAGTTCATATTTTCAGTCTCCTCCTGAAGAAAGCTTTTGCAATTTACAGGCACAGCCATTTAGTTTTATTGAAGTAAGGAGCTTCAGGATTCTGCCTGCTACAATCTGTGTACGTGTGCTTTCAGTCCTGCAATCCAATTAACTGTTGCTTACCTAATTGAAATATTTTTCTCTGTCTGGAATCTTTTGAAGCTTTGCAAGAATTTGATTGAGCTCAGAAAACCATGCACTATTTTGAAAAATACACCGTGGTAAATTAGAAACCAATTTGATCTTGCATCACAGAACAGGTGGCTGTTATTGCCGCCTTCTGTTCTAGCCTGTAATTAGCTGAACAAAATGCTGACTCTGTTTCTGCTCTTTCAGCCTGAATCCTCTGTTGACCAGGGGAAGAAAAAGAGAACCAAAGATGAAATTGTGGACATTGATGACCCAGAGACCAAGCGTTTTCCCTATCCTTTCAATGAGCTACTAGTGTGGGCCGTACTAATGAAGCGGCAGAAGATGGCCATGTTCTTCTGGCAACATGGAGAAGAGTCCATGGCCAAGGCTTTAGTTGCATGCAAGCTGAATCGATCCATGTCCTATGAGGCAAAACAGAGTGATGTGGTTGATGATACTTCTGAAGAACTGAAACAGTCTTCTAGGTCAGTAGTTGTAAAGTGCACAAAATGCTCAGTTTATAAGTTATCCCAGGGCTTTTGTGCTCAGTGCTGGGGAAAGGCTTTTATTAGAACAATGCACCCTCACATTAATCAAATATTGAGCCTGAACCATGCACCGATTCACTTCAAATTTACATCCCATTTTTGCACATCATCCTTCTAGACTATGCTACATCCGTCTTCCAGGGCTAGTAGTGTCCTGATCCCAGCATATTCTGCCTTGTGTGTGAGAAAAGCACAAGTAGATTCACCTGTCGGTTTTCCATCTCTCCAATTCAGGAAGCGCCATCTCTCCCCTTGATAACATAAGAACATAAGAAATAGGAGCAGGAGTAGGCCATACGGCCCCTCGAGCCTGCTCTGCCATTCAATAAGATCATGGCTGATCTGATGGACTCGGCTCCACCTCCCTGCCTGCTCCCCATAATCCCTTATCCCCTTATCTTTTAAGAAACTGTCTATTTCTGTCTTAAAGTTATTCAATGTCCCAGCTTCCACAGCTATCTGAGGCAGCGAATTCCACAGATTTACAACCCTCAGAAGAAATTTCTCCTCATCTCCGTTTTAAATGGGCAGCCCCTTATTCTAAGATCATGCCCTCTAGTTCTAGTCTCCCCCATCAGTGGAAACATCCTCTCTTCATCCACCTTGTCAAGCCCCCTCATAATCTTATACGTTTCTCTGAGATCACCTCTCATTCTTCTGAATTCCAATGAGGAGAGGCCCAACCTACTCAACCTTTCCTCATAAGTCAACCCCTTCATCTCCGGAATCAACCTAGTGAACCTTCTCTGAACTGCCTCCAAAGCAAGTATATCCTTTCGTAAATACGGAAACCAAAACTGCACGCAGTATTCCAGGTGTGGCCTCACCAATACCCTGTACATCTGTAGCAAGATCTCCCTGCTTTTATACTCCATCCCCTTTGCAATAAAGGCCAAGATTCCATTGCCCTTTCTGATCACTTGCTCTGCCTGCATACTATCCTTTTGTGTTTCATGCACAAGTGCCCCCAGGTCCCGCTGTACTGCAGCACTTTGCAATCTTTCTCCATTTAAATAATAACTTGCTCTTTGATTTTTTTTGCCAAAGTGCATGACCTCGTACTTTCCAACATTATACTCCATCTGCCAAATTTTTGCCACTTAGCCTGTCTATGTCCTTTTGCAGATTTTTTGTGTCCTCCTCACACATTGCTTTTCCTCCCATCTTTGTATCGTTAGCAAACTTAGCTACGTTACACTCGGTCCCTTCTTCCAAGTTGTTAATATAGATTGTAAATAGTTGGGGTCCTAGCACTGATCCCTGCGGCACCCCACTAGTTACTGGTTGCCAACCAGAGAATGACCCATTTATCCCGACTCACTGTTTTCTGTTAGCCAATCCTCTTTTCATGCTAATATATTACCCCCAACCCTGTGAAATTTTATCTTGTGCAGTAACCTTTTATGTGGCACTTTGACAAATGCCTTCTGGAAGTCCAAATACACCACATCCACAGGTTCCCCTTTATCCACCCTGTTTGTTACATCCTCAAAGAATTCCAGCAAATTTGTCAAACATGACTTCCCCTTCATAAATCCACGCTGACTCTGCCTGACCGAATTTTGCTTTTCCAAATATCCTGCTACTGCTTCTTTAATAGTGGACTCCAATGGTGATGACCTTACTGCGAATGGGAATTGGCGAGGCAGCATACATTTTACTATTCAGCACTGTTCTAATGCACAATGTTCAATATAGTGCCTGTTAACAATGCATGTGCCTTTCACAGAGGTGTAATGTAGCAAAAGTCAACACCAAGCCACAAAAGGAGTTGCCAGAGTTAGAGGAACGCAGAGCTTTTGGAGGTCAGAGTTGGAGAAGGTTAAGGATAGGGTGGGGAGAGGCCATGAACAAGGATGAAAATGTTAAATTTGAAACTTTGGGGGACTGAGCCAATGTAGGTTAGCAAGCATGGATTATGGATGAAGGAGACTTGGTATGGGATAGGATGGGGCAGCAGAGTTTTGGATAAGTTTACAGAGTGTGGAGGGTGGAAGGCCAGCCAGGAGAGTATTGCAATAGTTGAGTCTGGAGGTGGCAACGGCATGAATGAAGGTTTCAACAGTCGATGGGCTGATGCAGGAGCTGAGATGGGCAATATTGGGAAGGTGGCAGTAGACAGTCTTTGTGATGGAGACGATATGGGGTTGGAAGCCCAGCTGAAGGTCAAATAGGACGTCAAGATTGCCAACAGTCTGGTTCAACCTGAGACAGTGGCCAGGGAGGGCGATGGAATCGAGGGTATGGATTTGTGGCCAGGGCTGAAAATTATAGCTTAAGGTCTTCCCAATGTTTAACCGGAGGAAATTGCAGAGGTACTACAAATAAACCTTTTGAGTTTCTACCTGTTACACTCTAATAAATCACAATAAGGGAGGGAATTTCAGGTTTGACATGGAACCCTTGGACAGTGAGTGGGGGATGGGGGATGGGAGGGCAAGGAACAACCAATAAACTAGACTCATAGAAACATAGAAAATAGGTGCAGGAGTAGGCCATTCAGCCCTTCGAGCCTGCACCACCATTCAATAAGATCATGGCTGATCATGACTCAAATAAAATAAGACCCAAAAGAAAAATAAATTGTCTTGTAGTAAATTAGAACAGTGACCATATTTCTCTCAGGTTCCTGCTGTGTGATTACAGCGTCTAATGCAATCTGAGTGGTGCAAGGAATAGAGAGCATTTCAGTTTGATTATGTAAACTAATAGCACTCCTATATTAACACTGCTTTCTCGTTCCCTTAATCAGTAATCCGAGGTTTATTAATGCTCAGTGTTAACTTTCAGCTTGGTTAAACCTGAGGGTTTGTGGCACACTTAGAGTTTTCTGACTTTTTTAAAAAAATGGTCTGAGCTTGAAATTAAACTACTTTTTCTAGTGAACGAACCATTGTCCTTTTGAAAAAATAAGCTTTAATTGGTATTGGCAGATAGATGTTCAAATAATAAAAAATCTATTAGCACTCCTGCCCCCGGTGAGCGGGGTGCCATCGCCCTGCTTCTCGGTGAGCGGGGCACCGTCGCCTCATCCTGACCAGTTTCTCTTGTCTCACCCTTTTTTTTTACAAATGCTCAGTCATTCAAACTGAATCTTTCTTTAAATCACTGCTCCTTTTAAGGTGACTACCTGCATGTTTAATTCTGTTCGTGAGCTTACTGCTGCTTTATGTTTCAGTGAATTTGGACAATTAGCAGTTGATTTACTGGATCAGTCCTTCAGACAAGATGAAACTATGGCCATGAAGTTGCTGACTTACGAACTGACGAACTGGAGCAACTCGACCTGCCTGAAGTTAGCTGTTCACTCGAGACTTCGCCCGTTTGTAGCTCACACCTGTACTCAAATGCTGCTGTCAGACATGTGGATGGGAAGACTGAACATGAGGAAAAATTCCTGGTACAAGGTAAATTGCCACGTGCTGTGTCCTTTTCCATTGGGAAGAGGAATGAGACTAAGTGGATAACTCTTTCAGAAAACTGGTGCCGGCTGAATGGCTGCCTTCCTGTGCTGCAAATTTCAGTGTATGACATGGTAAAATTGATCGCTAATCTGCAGTTATAGTAATGAGACCAGTAGCCAAACCAGCGCTGTCCCAATCTGGTACTGGTGCAAGTCACTGAAATAGCCTGAAGGATCCAAACTTGTGGTGAAATCTGCTCATTGATGCATTTTCTTTGACAGGTTATTCTTAGTATTCTATTCCCACCTGCTATTCTCATGCTGGAGTTTAAAACCAAGGCTGAAATGTCTCATATTCCTCAAACTGAGGATGCTCATCAAATGAACATGGAAGACAGTGAACACAACTTTCAGAGCCCAACAGATCAAATATCAATGGTGAGATAGTTTCAAATAGATTATAACTGATCTTAAAAACAACTCTGAGGTTAAACCCTTTTTACTACTGTTGTGGCAGAGACGGAGCGGGCCTGGGGGGGATAGTGCTGGGAATAGAGAGCGGGCTTTCGGGTCTCACGGAAAACACGCTGGGAATATGTAGCGGGCATGGGGAAACCACGCCGGGAATATGTAGCAGGCCTTCAGGTCTCACTGGCTCTGGGGGGGCGGGGAGCAGGAACATTGATATCGGCTTCCAGATTAATATGCAGAACGTTTCTGACAAGCTTCCAGTCATTGGCATCAGCTCCCGGTTCGTTGACAGCAATCACTCTGTTTTTGAAAATAGGAATAAATAATAAAATGTATTCAAATTGTCAGTACTTCACAGGCAGCATAGCGTAGTGATTAATATTTGGCACAAGTGCTCCCCTTGGGCTTCCCTTCTCTAATCAGAATTAAACAATTTATTCAATTGCTTGCTTTCATTTCCCATGCTATTTTCTATCTCAATTCTTAGGGGACTCACATCTTGGACCTGTTCAATTCACTAACACAAAAGTTAGCATTTCTGGAGGGGAATCCTGAGGTGTCCAAACTGACAAAGTGCTATGTGTACAGCATTATCCTGTTCAGCCAGCCATCATAAACAGGCTGGCATAGATTCCATAGAACCCACCATTGTGGGCTTCCCATTCCTGCAAGTTTCATCCTTCTATTGAAATGTTCCATACACAGCCCCACCTTTTGCCCTCTGTTTTTTGTGCAGTGTTGTGTTTTGCAGGCCCTGCACATTGCAGCTTTCTTTCCTTTCTGTTACTGTGCGTAGGTCACCACTCGCTGTTCAGTGCTGGTCACTCTGTTCTCTCATGATACCAGACCTCTTCCTTGTACAGTTGGTCATTTTGATTCTTAGCTGTAAGTCTTAAGATATGCTGGGGGAGAGGGGAAAATGTTCTGTGTATATTAAACTTTGTACAATTCTGGGTATGTTTCCCCACAAATAATTCCCAGCTGACTTTGAAAGATAGCATTCTCTCATCCAGAGTATGCATTTTAAGAACTAGACACTCAACTGTGGTGAGATGTGTGTTTGTAGTTAGTCTGATGTGTTATGAAGGGATGGAGATGAAAGGGTGTTTAGTGGGTACAGGTTGAAGGGATGGAGATGCACAGGTTGAGGCAATATGAAAATGTCGAAGAACATTGAAAGCCTTGATCAAGAAGGGGGAAAAAAAGTGCATGTTTCAGAAAGTATTCCTTGAATGTTTGTGATCGTGTGGCCAATAATGGACAGCCCTTATAACAAAACACAGCAAATCCTCTGGGTGTTTGTCAAAGCAGCTACTGTGAACTAATGGTAGCTCACTTCCATTGCCATTTAAAACCAAAAATGTAAAACCAAATCTTGACAATTTGTCTCGTTACTATGTGAGGCATGTCAAAAGCACCAGTTGGGTTTTATAGACACTGAGGCCAAGGAGGTATCTAGTTTCTCCTGATGCTTTCTGGTGAGCAAGAAGAGTAAGTCTGCATCAATAGCAGCTAGGATGGTAACAGCTCTGCCTTCCTCCAAGGAAACCTACTCAATTAATACCTTGACTCCTGCATCAGCTGGAGGGTTGGTCATCCAACAGCAGTCCGTGCAGCACTGAGACCCTTCTGAGCTGCGCAGTACTACAAGGAAGTGTAGATGGATTCCCATCAGAAACCAAGGTTGCCAAAGAACGGATGAGGTGGGGATTAATAATGTATGAGGTTTCTTACTGCTTGGGCTTTGTGTGTGTAAGCAACAACTGCACTACCTGTGTACATAGTTCTGCAAAACCAACTTGGAGCTCTGCCATGCTTGTGGTTAATCCCCGACTGCTTTCATGTGTATATAATGCAAAATCTTGTTAAACTGTGCGGTTCATCTTGTGAGAAGTCTTTTTTCAACCTGAGGCAGTAGTCCCACTTTATGGATGTCATTGTACATTCAGGAAATGGAACGTGCTTGTAGGCACTGCATGATCATGCTCAGTGGTGCAAAAAAGCAGGTTTTAAAAAATAGTCTGTAATTATAGGATTGGAACTTTTTTCAGAAAGGGTTCTGCCAGCCCTTCTAAACTGCCCAATTTTTCAGAATGCCCTCTAATTTCCTGGTAAGATTTAGCCTTCTGGCATGTTCTCTATATAATGGACCAACTTGTGTAGCTATATAATAATTCTGGTACTTTTCTCTCCCTGGTATTGTGTAGGAGGTGTTCAAAGAAGAGGGAATCTGTGACCACCATGAGGTGAAACATGAAGATGCGACTCTGACTAAGCCAAGGAGGCTGCCTGTCACTAGAAAATTCTACTCTTTTTACCATGCACCAATTGCAAAGTTTTGGTTTAACACAGTAAGAGTTACACCCTGGGGGGGTGGGGGGTTTAAACTAGCTTGGCAGGGGGTTGGGAACCTGGGAACAGATTCAGTAGGCAGGGGAGTAAAGCTGGAATTGGAAAGCAAAAATGTAGAAAGTGAATTTGAAGGACAGAGGAAACGAGGGCCAGAAAGTAGTCAACAAGGAGGTCTGGCTGTACTAAATGGGATAAACTCCAATGCAAGAAGTATAGCGAATAAGGCCGATGAACTGAGAGCACAGGTAGACACTTGGGAGTATGATACTTTAGCTATTACAGAGACATGATTAAAGAGGAGCAGATATGGCAGCTCAACATTCCTGGTTGTAGGATCCTCAGACGGAATAGAGAGGGGAGTTAAAAAAGGGGGAGGGTCGGGATATTGATTAAATAAACTATTACAGCTGTGAGGAGGGATGATATGTTAGAGGGATCATCAAACAAAGCTATATGGGTCGATGTGAAAAACAAAAAGGGGTGATCACACTGCTGGGAGTGCACTATATACCCCCAAACAGTGAGAGGGAGATAGAAGAGCAAATATATAGACAAATTTCTGAGAAGTGCAAAAACTATAGCGCAGTACTAGTAGGGGATTTCAACTATCTTAATATTAACTGGGACAAAATTTGTGTGAAAGGTATTGAGGGTGTGGAATTCCTAAAATGCATTCAAGAGAACTACCTTAGCCAGTGTAGCAAGCCCAACACTGGAGGGGGTGGTTCTGGATTTAGTTTGGGGGAATGAAGCTGGGCAGGTGGAAGGGGTATCAGTGGGGGAACATTTAGGTGCTAGTGATCATAATTCAGTTAGATTTAAGGTAGTTATGGAAAAGGACAAGGATAGACCAGGAATAAAAGTTCTAAATTGGGGAAACTTTGCTAAACTGAACGGTGATTTAGCCACAGTGGACTGGAAACAGCTACTTTAAGGTAAATCAGTGTCAGAGCAGTGGAAGGCATTCAAGAAGGAGATCTGGAGGGTTCAGGCCAAATATGTGCCTTTAAAGAAAAAGGGTGGGACTAACAAATCTAGAGCCCCCTGGATGTCTAGGGACATACAGGGTAGGATAAAGAAAAAAAAGGGAGGCTTATGATAGATACTGAAGGCTAAATACTGTAGAATCTCTGGAGAAATATAGAAATTGCAGGGGTGAAATTAAAAAGGATATTAGGAAAGCAAAGAGAGAATGAAAAATTCTTGGCAAGTAAAATCAAGGAAAACCCAAAGATGCTTTAGAAAGGGTAGGGCCTATTAAAGAGCATGAGGGTAATCTGTGTGTGGAGACAGAAGATGTGGGTATGGTTCTTAATTAATACTTTGCATCTGTTTTCACAAAAGAGAGGGGCGATGCAGAGAAGAGTGTAAAATATTAGATGAAATAAACATAGGGAGAGAGGAGGTATTCAGAGGTTTAGCAGTTTTGAAAATGGATAAGTCCCCAGGCCTGGATGAAATGTATCCCAGGCTGTTGAGCGAAGCAAAAGAGGAAATAGCCGATGCTTTGACCATCATTTCCCAATCCTCTCTGGCTTCAGGTGTGGTGCCAGAGGACTGGAGGACTGCGGTACCTTTGTTTAAGAAGAGAGAAAGGGATAGACTGCATAATTACAGGCCAGTCAGCATAACCTCAGTGGTGGGAAAATTATTGGAAAAATCTTGAAGGACAGGATAAATCTTCATTTAGAAAGACACTGATTAATCAAGGACAGTCAGCATGGATTTGTTAAGGGAAGGTCGTGTCTGACTAACTTGATTTAATTTTTCGAGGAGGTAACCAGGAGGGTCAATGAGGGCAGTGTGTATGATGTAGTGTATATGAATTTTAGCAAAGCTTTTGATAAGGTCCCACATGGCAGACTGGTCACAAAAGTAAAAGCCCATGGGATCCAGGGCAAGGTGGCAAGTTGGATCCAAAATTGGCTTAGAGACAAGAAGCAAAGGGTAATGGTTGATGGGTGTTTCTGTGACTGGAAGCATGATTCCAGTGGGGTTCCGCAGGGCTCCGTGCTGGGTCCCTTGCTTTTTGTGGTTTACATTGAATATAGGGGGTATTAGATGATACTAAAATCGACTGTGTGGTTGATAATGAAAAAGAAAGTTGCGGACTGCAGGAAGATATCAATCAAATGGTCGGGTGGGCAGCACAGTGGCTAATGGAATTTAATCCAGAGAAATGTGAGGTAATGCATTTGGGGAAGGCTAACAAGGAAAGGGAATATACATTAAATGGTAGGACACTGAGAAGTGTAGAGGAACAAAGGGACCTTGGAGTGCAGGTCGACAGATCCCTGAAGGTAGCAGGCCAGGTAGATAAGGTGGTCAAGAAGACATATGAAATACTTGCCTTTATTAGCCGAGGCATAGAATACAAGAGCAGGGGGGTTATGCTTGAACCGTATAAAACATTAGTTAGATCACAGCTGGAGGTACTGCATGCAGTTCTGGTCACAACATTACAGGAAGAATGTGATTGCACTGGAGAGGGTACAGAGGAGATTTACGAGGATGTTGCCGGGAGTGGAGAATCTTAGCTCTGAGGACAGATTGGATAGGCTGGGTTTGTTTTCCTTGGAACAGAGGAGGCTGAGGGGAGACCTCATTGAGGTGTATAAAATTATAAGGGGCTGCGATATCGTGGATAGAAAGGACCTATTTCCCTTAGCAGAGGGGTCAACAACCAGTGAACATAGATTTAAAGTAATTGGAGAAGCTGTATAGGGGATTTGAGGGCAAATTTCTTCATACAGAGGGTTGTGGGGGTCTGGAACTCACTGCCTGAAAGGGTGGTCGAGGCAGAAACCCTCACCACATTTAAAAAGTACTTGGATGTGCATTTGAAGTGCTGTAACCTGCAGGGTTCCGGACCGAGAGCTGGAAAGTGGAATTAGGTTGGATAGCCTCTTGTCGGCCGGCATGGACACGATGGGCCGAAATAGCCTCCTTCCGTGCTGTAAACTTCTATGATTCTAAGTGGTGAATGAAACCAGTGGAATATGCCTCTGTTGTTTTATGTATAGTTCAGTTAATGAGTCAAAAAAATGTCAAATCTTGTTTTAAGGACATTCTTTTAATTTGAAAGTGGTGGTCTGTGATTTATAGGATCAACTATTTTGGTTTTCCATGGAAGTTATTTTGAGATTGGGAAGCTGAACCAACCATGAGTTTTGGGATTCAGGGCCATCAAATGAAAAAAGTAGCTATTACGGAAAAGGTGACTTCAAGAGAATAGGTGGTCATAAAAAAAGGGCTTGGTGCTTGATGGTGCAGAGAGTTCGAACTGTGCTCCATCACCTTAGGACATGGGTATGAATCCAGCCCTGACAAATAGGAAAGTCATCTCTATCGACTGCATGTGACCCGTGTGAAATTATTCTGGGTAACCAACTCTGGTCAAAACTTTGATTTCATAGTGCGAAACTATTCACAACTATTTGATACAGTTGGCAGCTTGTTCAGCGATGCTCAGGGGTAGCTGGTTCATGAAACAGAAATGAAACCGTGACGTATAACGAAGATAAGTAAATTCTGATATCTCAGATTTGGCATTGGACCCGGTGTGAAGCATGTTTAGTTTTGGGGCCCTTCCTTCCCTAAATTTAAAATCATCTGATCTAGTGCCTAGGTCTTCTATTTAAGCAAGCTTCCTGAAGTATTGAGTTGATCAAGGGGTGAATGATCATGAGACATGAGAATGTAACCAAACACCAATCCATTTATTCATTTCTTTTCATAAAGTGATAACGCCATTGGTCATGTTTTTATTGACAAAATTGAGGATGAAAATAATCTGACAATTGTGTTCTCTTTGAAAATGGAAATTAGCAAAGATAAACTAAAAAACTTTGTGGGAGATGAAACTAAAAGTAAAATAATTTCTAGGACTAAAATGACGCTGCTTAACGGTGTCAATGCAACTTGAGTACTGCTCGGCTGTGCTGTGTGTGGACGGCCAGTTTGAGGGTTCTGCCACTATTCAAAAAGCAAAGTACTGAATCTCTTTTTTTTTTTTCTAAAATTATATCTCTTTCCTTTATATCCAGTTGGCCTATTTGGGATTCCTCATGCTGTACACGTATGTTGTTTTGGTGATAATGCAGAGTTTACCATCTGTGCAAGAATGGATTGTGATTGCCTTCATTTTTACCCTGGCCATCGAGAAAATTAGAGAGGTGCGGATTGGTCTTTATCTTACTTTCCACAGTGTAATATTGTATATCATTCATCAAATGGTCCAGATCATTTTTGCTAGATTGTTTGATAAAAATTATTTTATTTGTCAAAAGTCCTCCCAATGGCTTCCTGAAGCTCACTGCTGCTCAGTCCGGCTGAATGAAGTGGTTAGCACCTTGGTGTTCTTTTCAGCCCTGAGCTGCAATTTCTACTCTACATCCAATCTGTTACCAAGACCACCACTTTGCACCTTGAGAACATTGCCCATTTGTGCTCTGCACAGCTGGATTACTTTCTCTAATACTGAGTTCCCACCCCCCCCCCCAACCTCCACCACTCTCAATCCTCAGTTACATAAGAACTAGGAGCAGGGAGTAGGCCTTATTGCCCCTCGAGCCTGCTCCGCCATTCAATAAGATCATGACTGATCTGATCTTGGCCGCAACCCCACTTTCCTGCCTGTGTATGGGAATAGTTAATCTCGAACTCTGGCCTAAAACCTCTTCTGTACAGAAGTCCTACACACCTATCACCCCGTCCTCCCCACATCTAATTCACTTCCCCAACAAATTGATTCTCATCTCGCTTCCAAATCTCTACTTTACTTCTCTCTCCTTTTGGGGAAATTTTCCCATGCAGAGCCCACACTCATCATTCTGACTGTGGATTACTGCTTGTGCCCCACATGGGAGGGGTGATCCTTCAGCCATTACACCTCCACTTTCTGAAACTCTTCCAAAATCATGTCCCACACCTTCAAAACTCCTCTTTAAAAACTCTTCTCATACCATTTCTTTGATCGCTTTTTCTACTCCTTCTCCAACTTCCTTTATAATCAACTTGGCATCCATGGCTCCTCGTGCTATATTTAGTCATTTCAAACTCCGCAAGAGTTCATGGCTAGTTTGCATGTCGTTGATGTCTTACATTGTGTAATAGTCTTTCAATGTAATCTGTTACTTTTTGGTTTGTCAATGGGGATTATATAGTTTTATTTTGTGTCTAGATCTTCATGTCAGAAGCTGGAAAGATAAATCAGAGGATCAAGGTCTATTTCAGTGACTATTTCAACATCACAGACACACTTGCAATTGTTTCGTTTTTTGTTGGTTTTGGACTGAGGTTTGGAACTGGGCACGTGATGACTGCTGGGAGGATAATGTATTGCCTCAATATTATATTTTGGTATGTGCGACTTCTGGATTTCCTAGCAGTCAATCAGCATGCAGGGCCCTATGTCACAATGATAGGTAAAATGGTAAGTGGATCACTTGGAAACTTTACTGATTTGTTCTGTTAACTTCTAAAAATGAAATTACAGGAGTCCTGTTCGTATCAATCCTTACAATCCAAGGAAGATGTTCTTAAGTGATACTGGATTTTAACAAAACTCTCCCTTTTCTTCAACAAAGGGTTAATACAGAACCTTTTTTGTCATAAGATGTCACTAGTTCACTTAATGCTGCACTGTAATATATTTCATAGATGGTTACAGCACGGAAGGAGGCCATTCGGCCGCTTGAGCCCGTGCCAACTCTCAGCTAGTCCCACTCCCCTGCAGTTTCATTGTAGCCCTGCAATTCTTTTCTCCCTTCAGATACTTATCCAACTCCCTTTTGAAAGATAAGATTGAGTGTGCCTCCACTATCCTTTCAGGCAGTGCATTCCAGAACCCAACCACTGGAGGAGGAGGAGGTCTGGGCTGGGATTGGGATGCCAGGAAGAGGAGAAAAGTTTTTATTCAAACAAAAATCTTTGATGGGACTTAATTAAATTGATGAAATGACTTTCCTATCAAAGAATTTTATAACGTGCATGTTTAATTTTCTCTTGTTGGTATCGCACTGTTTTCTTTTTCCATGTAATGACACACATTACCTGATTTTTAGCCCAGATATTTGCAAAGTTTGAATTTTGCTTTACCTCTTGAATTATAGGTGGCAAACATGTTTTACATTGTGGTTATTATGGCAGTGGTCTTACTGAGCTTTGGAGTTCCAAGGAAAGCAATCCTTTACCCAGCAGAGCTTCCATCCTGGGAACTAGCAAAAGATATAGTCTTTCAGCCTTACTGGATGATATATGGTGAAGTATACGCATATGAAATTGATCGTAAGTAACCTTTTGGAAATGCCTGAATATCAGTCTGATTTATTCGGCAGTTTATTAGGTGTCCTGAGTGCTGGTATGTGTTTGGTGAATTATTTTGTCACCGAAAGCTGTCATTGATCTCATCACCTAAGATCATAAAGAATATCATGAGGATCGCAAGGCTTCATTTACATATTCAGGAGATCAGTTCTTTATAGGATTAGTTACCTAGAACTTTACTGATGAGTTGAGTAGGTATTGTATAGAATAGTGATTGTGCAATTCAGTTGAAATATGAATAGCAAAAGCAATTTCTAAACCTCATGCAGGTCCCTGGATCAGAATGCAGCCTCCAACTGTCTGATGTTTGCTCTCTTTTAAAATAAGTTGTGGCACTGAAGTCACATCTTTCACCGTCTTTGTGCTGGAAGCAGGTTTCATTGCCACTTTGACTGCATTCTTGTGTGTGAGATCAAACTGAGCAGCTTACGTAGAAGGACGTTGCGGTCCTTTATGATATTACAGGTATATTGGGGAATCCTATTGCAGTGGCTCCACACACAGTATAGAATGCAGCACTGTATTGGTGTTGAAGCATTTGCCTCTGCCAGGAGTTTTATTGAAAGAAAGCACTTGTTACACCTCCTAGGAATCTGTATATTAAGACACTTTAATGGATCATTTCTTCCTTCACAAAGCCTGTGCCAACAACACAGAAGAGGGAGCAAGGCATCGATGTGTCACTGGATCATGGATAACGCCATTTTTACAAGCAGTCTACCTCTTTGTACAGTACATTCTCATGGTCAATCTTCTCATTGCATTTTTTAAGTGAGTACATTCTTCCATTTATACAATATATTAAACTTGCATTTGTGCACACTTCCGTCAATTTTATTCCATTATAAATTTGATGCCCATATGTACAATGGGAGCTACCTATGATAATAGGCCCAAGTTTGCCCCCAGGGTTAGAACGGCGCAACGCCGTGTGGTGCGCCGACTTTAGAACAGAAACAGTGCCTATTATTTAGCTCGGTATTCTCCCCTCCGTCTGGTCGATCCAGGCCCTTGGCGCGGCACAGCAGAACGCGTGGGTGGCGGAGCCAGGTCCCGGCGCTGAAAACAGTGCCGGGACCTCTGCACATGTGCGCTAGAGTGTGTGCGCATGTGCAGTAGCTCCAGGCCCCCGAGGCTGTGTGGGCGGGCCCTGAAGTACGCCACCCCTAGCCCTGGCCGAATGGGCTGCCAGGGCGAACATCAGACTCGGGCCTCCTTCCCTCCCTCCCTTTAGCTCCCGCTCAGCACCCCTCTCTGTGGCGGCAGGGACCACCTGCCCGGCATCTTGCTGGGGGTGGGCTACGCCCGAAGTCGTCTTCGCGGCCCGTTCAGCCTCCCTTTCCTCTTCCTCCCGCTCCTCTTCCTCCCTCTCCTCTTCCTCCCTCCCCCCCTCCCCTCTCTCACTCCCTCCCCCCATCTCGCTCCCTACCTTCCCCCTCCGTCTCGCTCCCTCCCTTCCCCCTCCGTCTCGCTCCCTCCCTTCCCCCTCCGTCTCGCTCCCTCCCTTCCCCCTCCGTCTCGCTCCCTCCCTTCCCCCTCCGTCTCGCTCCCTCCCTTCCCCCTCCGTCTCGCTCCCTCCCTTCCCCCTCCGTCTCGCTCCCTCCCTTCCCCCTCCGTCTCGCTCCCTCCCTTCCCCCTCCGTCTCGCTCCCTCCCTTCCCCCTCCGTCTCGCTCCCTCCCTTCCCCCTCCGTCTCGCTCCCTCCCTTCCCCCTCCGTCTCGCTCCCTCCCTTCCCCCTCCGTCTCGCTCCCTCCCTTCCCCCTCCGTCTCGCTCCCTCCCTTCCCCCTCCGTCTCGCTCCCTCCCTTCCCCCTCCGTCTCGCTCCCTCCCTTCCCCCTCCGTCTCGCTCCCTCCCTTCCCCCTCCGTCTCGCTCCCTCCCTTCCCCCTCCGTCTCGCTCCCTCCCTTCCCCCTCCGTCTCGCTCCCTCCCTTCCCCCTCCGTCTCGCTCCCTCCCTTCCCCCTCCGTCTCGCTCCCTCCCTTCCCCCTCCGTCTCGCTCCCTCCCTTCCCCCTCCGTCTCGCTCCCTCCCTTCCCCCTCCGTCTCGCTCCCTCCCTTCCCCCTCCGTCTCGCTCCCTCCCTTCCCCCTCCGTCTCGCTCCCTCCCTTCCCCCTCCGTCTCGCTCCCTCCCTTCCCCCTCCGTCTCGCTCCCTCCCTTCCCCCTCCGTCTCGCTCCCTCCCTTCCCCCTCCGTCTCGCTCCCTCCCTTCCCCCTCCGTCTCGCTCCCTCCCTTCCCCCTCCGTCTCGCTCCCTCCCTTCCCCCTCCGTCTCGCTCCCTCCCTTCCCCCTCCGTCTCGCTCCCTCCCTTCCCCCTCCGTCTCGCTCCCTCCCTTCCCCCTCCGTCTCGCTCCCTCCCTTCCCCCTCCGTCTCGCTCCCTCCCTTCCCCCTCCGTCTCGCTCCCTCCCTTCCCCCTCCGTCTCGCTCCCTCCCTTCCCCCTCCGTCTCGCTCCCTCCCTTCCCCCTCCGTCTCGCTCCCTCCCTTCCCCCTCCGTCTCGCTCCCTCCCTTCCCCCTCCGTCTCGCTCCCTCCCTTCCCCCTCCGTCTCGCTCCCTCCCTTCCCCCTCCGTCTCGCTCCCTCCCTTCCCCCTCCGTCTCGCTCCCTCCCTTCCCCCTCCGTCTCGCTCCCTCCCTTCCCCCTCCGTCTCGCTCCCTCCCTTCCCCCTCCGTCTCGCTCCCTCCCTTCCCCCTCCGTCTCGCTCCCTCCCTTCCCCCTCCGTCTCGCTCCCTCCCTTCCCCCTCCGTCTCGCTCCCTCCCTTCCCCCTCCGTCTCGCTCCCTCCCTTCCCCCTCCGTCTCGCTCCCTCCCTTCCCCCTCCGTCTCGCTCCCTCCCTTCCCCCTCCGTCTCGCTCCCTCCCTTCCCCCTCCGTCTCGCTCCCTCCCTTCCCCCTCCGTCTCGCTCCCTCCCTTCCCCCTCCGTCTCGCTCCCTCCCTTCCCCCTCCGTCTCGCTCCCTCCCTTCCCCCTCCGTCTCGCTCCCTCCCTTCCCCCTCCGTCTCGCTCCCTCCCTTATCGCTCCATCCCCCGCTCCCTCCCTTATCGCTCCATCCCCCGCTCCCTCCCTTATCGCTCCATCCCCCGCTCCCTCCCTTCATCGCTCCATCCCCCGCTCCCTCCCTTCATCGCTCCATCCCCCGCTCCCTCCCTTCATCGCTCCATCCCCCGCTCCCTCCCTTCATCGCTCCATCCCCCGCTCCCTCCCTTCATCGCTCCATCCCCCGCTCCCTCCCTTCATCGCTCCATCCCCCGCTCCCTCCCTTCATCGCTCCATCCCCCGCTCCCTCCCTTCATCGCTCCATCCCCCGCTCCCTCCCTTCATCGCTCCATCCCCCGCTCCCTCCCTTCATCGCTCCATCCCCCGCTCCCTCCCTTCATCGCTCCATCCCCCGCTCCCTCCCTTCATCGCTCCATCCCCCGCTCCCTCCCTTCATCGCTCCATCCCCCGCTCCCTCCCTTCATCGCTCCATCCCCCGCTCCCTCCCTTCATCGCTCCATCCCCCGCTCCCTCCCTTCATCGCTCCATCCCCCGCTCCCTCCCTTCATCGCTCCATCCCCCGCTCCCTCCCCCTTCATCGCTCCATCCCCCGCTCCCTCCCCCTCCCTCGCTCCTTCTCTTCCCTCCCCCTCCCTCGCTCCTTCTCTTCCCTCCCCCTCCCTCGCTCCTTCTCTTCCCTCCCCCTCCCTCGCTCCTTCTCTTCCCTCCCCCTCCCTCGCTCCTTCTCTTCCCTCCCCCTCCCTCGCTCCTTCTCTTCCCTCCCCCTCCCTCGCTCCTTCTCTTCCCTCCCCCTCCCTCGCTCCTTCTCTTCCCTCCCCCTCCCTCGCTCCTTCTCTTCCCTCCCCCTCCCTCGCTCCTTCTCTTCCCTCCCCCTCTCCCGCTCCTTCTCTTCCCTCCCCCTCTCCCCCTCGCTGACAGAGACACTGGGGGGGGGGGGCTCGTCCCAGCACGCTGTTCAGTCGGTGAGTAGAAACTTGATTTTTTTTATTTCTTGAATTTAAAAAAAAAATTATTTTTTAATTTATTTTTATTTTATTGGTTGATTTATTGATTTATTATTTATTGCTCTTTATTTGTAAAAGTGAAGTGTTTATTGTTTGTAAACTCCCCCCCCACCCCCCCCCCCACCATCTCTCGTTCTCTACGCCTGATTTATAAGAGTGTACAAAAATCTACACTTAGTCCATTCTAAGTTAGTTTGGAGTAAGTTTTCATTGCCTAAACAGGCATAAGTGGCTGGACACGCTCCCTTTTGGGGGGAAAAAATCTGTTTTACAATGAATTGCATTTCTACGATGCTCCATTCTAAACTAGTTGCTCAAAAAAAAATAGGAGCAACTCAGGCCAAAACTTGTGCCCAAAGTGTCTCACTGTAATAAATACATTGGTTGCAGTGTTTCTGCTGGGAGAACAATGTGCAACACGGGCAATGGAAGGCCATTTGTTCCATGATGTTCTCCCTCCAACTCTGCCATCAGTGGCTATGCTTCAGCTGCCATGGTCCCACTCTAATTCCATCATTAAATCCCTTTGCCTCTCCACCTCTTCTTTAAGATCCTCCTTAAAACCCACCTCCTTATTTAAGGAAGGATATATTTGCATTGGAGGCAGTTCAGAGAAGGTTCACTCGGTTGATTCCTGAAATGAAGGAGTCGTCATATGAAGAAAGATTGAGCAGGTTGGGCTTATACCCTTTGGAGTTTTTAAGAATGAGAGGTGATCATATTGAAACATATAAGATTCTGAGGGGGTTGGACAGGGTAGATGCAGAGAGGATGTTTCCCCTTGTGGGGGAATCTAGAACCAGGAGGCATAGTTTAATAAAGGGTCACCCATTTAAAACAGAAATGAGGAGGAATTTCTTCTCTGAGGGTTGTGAATCTTTGGAATTTTCTGACCCCAGACAGCTGTGGAGGCTGGGTCATTGAATATATTTAAGGTGAAGATACAGATTTTGAACGATAAGTGAGTCGAGGGTTATGGGGAGCGGGCGGGGAAGTGGAGTTGAGGCCAAGATCTTATTGAATGGTGGAACAGGCTCAAGGGGCCATATGGCCTACTCCTGCTCCTATTTCTTATGTTATGTTAAGGGCAAGGTGGAGGTGTGAAAGGGTTTAGGGAAGGGATTTTGTGGAGTGGAAGCTAGGCAGCTGCAGGCACAGTACCAATGGGATGAAGCAAGTGGGAATTACATGGCGGAATTTGATGTTCAAGTGGGGCATCGATCTAATTAGTCAATGAGTCTTGATAAGGTTTGAGCACTCGCCTAATATTTAACCCTTTTAATTAAAAGAAAGCATTTATGATGCCGTGTTCAATTAAATTTTTCCAAATACAATATTATGTCCTGAAGCTTATCAAATGATGTTTAAATAGCCATAACTTGTATCCCAATTACAGTTTAAAAAAAAATTATTGTGCAAGTAATTTTCTTATTTTCTATCCTTCAGCAATGTGTATTTCCAAGTGAAGGCCATTTCAAACATTGTATGGAAATATCAACGGTACCACTTTATCATGGCATACCATGAAAAACCTGTTCTACCACCTCCTCTCATCATCCTCAGCCACTTTGCTTTATTAATCTCTCACATTTGCCGCCAAGGAAAGAAACATGACCGAGGTCAAGGCGGGCCAAGTAAGGAGAACTTTCAGAATACTAAGTGTGCATAGGAGCCGAATGTGTTTCCTGCGATTTGTAGTTGTTTTTGAGACTTCTTGCAAAGACCTGTTGGTGTCATAATGTTTGCTGTTCTGGGAAGTTGATTTTAGTAAATATTTCACAAGACCATCATTCACGTGCTTCCACGTGTGACCTCCTTTAACTCAGGCCCCTATATATATCTTGGCAGATCTTCACTTAGTTTTGCTTCATTGCCTAATCCTCCCCCTTTCTCTAAGACTACAGGTTGGTCACATGGTCACACTGCTTTTGTTCAGTATCTTCTTTCAGCAGAAATATGTTCTTTTTAGTTGGTGTTTTTATGTTTTTCTCTTTTGTTTCCCCATTTCCCCCAAAAGAAAGAAGTTCTTGTTTATCCATTTTGGCTTCTAGAAGTTGGGCAAGAGTGGCCTGAGTGACTTGCCTTCAATTCAGGTTCTCTCCCGTGCTGAGGATGTTCAGCCCTTCCCTCGTCAGCATGACTAAAAACCTATCGTGGGCATTAATCTGCATCCGAAATTCAGTGATTGTTAGCCTACAGATTCTCATTCCTATGGCATAGGATTTTAAAGACTTTTAAATTAAATTAATAAATCTGTTACATCCTGTTGCAACTTGTGTCTCAGCTTTGATGCAAATTGTACCGATTTTACCTGCCTTATCCTGTTTCTTTCAGAATTGTTTGTAAGTGAGGACGACCAGAAAAAATTGCATGACTTTGAAGAGCAATGTGTGGAAAAGTACTTCCATGAGAAGGAGGATCGGTTCCATTCAGGTAGCGAGGAACGGATTCGTGTGACCTCTGAAAGGTAAAGCGTTTAACTTTATGGAACCATAGTGCCACTTGCAGCACATTTGGGAAATGTGAATCTCGTTTTTGATTCAGATTAATAAAGTGCACAGTTACCAGACTATCATCTCAAATCTCTTGTACAGTGAATTGTTTTGAAGTGCAGTGACTGTTGTGTCGGCTAACTTGGCTGCCATTTTGTGCACAGCAAGTGCTATAAACAGCAATTAAATGAAAGGTTAGTTAATCTATTTTGGAGGTGTTTGTTGGCTCAGATATTAAGAA
Source organism: Pristiophorus japonicus (assembly GCF_044704955.1). Lineage (NCBI taxonomy): Eukaryota > Metazoa > Chordata > Chondrichthyes > Pristiophoridae > Pristiophorus > Pristiophorus japonicus. The sequence goes on along the minus strand of NC_091993.1, from coordinate 34,861,878 downwards.
TTCAAATTGTGTGGGATCTTTAATTGTCATTGGAACAGCGGGAAGAGGACCCTGATTTATCATCTCTTCAGACAGTCAAAACATCCAATACAGAAATGGAACATTGTTGAAATGTAGTTTAATAGTAACTTCATTAAAATTTATATTCACTTGAAGTTTGACTTGTAACATAATCTTGATGGCAGTGCTTCCTTGCTGAGATCAACTGTGCATCCCCAATGTGTATAATGAAACATCTTAACATTTTCTCACCGGGGTCATAATGTTTTTCCAGAAGGAATTAAAGACTGAAAGGTTGAAGCCTGTAATCTATACATGGTTTGTGTTTCATAACTGATCATTTTATTTACTATTCAATGATTCTCGAGCAGTGTTATTACATGTTGTGCTTCTTGTGTGTTATATTGTACTTGCTACTTTACACTATGGTACAGGGTTAAAGCTGTAAGTTTAATTGACAAGATTTTCTGGATATTGTTTGTTGTGTTTTTAGTGTGAAGTAGTTGTAAAGTGAATAGAATGCTGGGTTCTATTCACCAAATTAGTTGAATTCAAATCCTCTGGTAGTGCCAAAGCCCCAGTTAAACCGGGGTACTTCATACACTTCTGATTGCTGCAGTGTAAGAAGGCACAATTTTCTCCAATTAAACATTGGGAGGACCAAAGCCGTCATCTTTGATCCTTGCCACCGATTCCATCTATCTCCCTGCATCTGTCTCAGTCTGAACCAAACTGTTTGCTGAACAGGATGTTATAGTTGCAACGAATTGAGCTTTTGACCCTACATCCTCTCCATCACAAAGATCCCCTACTTCCCCTATCACAGCCCATCTGCTTCTGCTGAAGCCCTTATCCATGCCTTTGTCACCTCCAGATATGACTATTCCAGTGTGTTCCTGGCCAGCTTCCCATCCTCCACCCTTCCTCCATTCTTCAGCTCATCTAAAACTCTGCATCCTGTATCCTATCCCACACCAAGTCCTGCTCACCTATTGCTCCTGTCCTTGTTGACTCACACTGGCTCCGCCAATGCTTCCATTTTAAAATTTTCACCATGTTTAAATCCCTTCATGGTCTCACCCTTTCTTATCTCTATAATCTCCTCCAGTCTTGCAACCTCCATGCCTCCCTCACCACCCATCCCGAGCTTTCCATTCCACCAACTTATGTACACCCCCTTCCCTTTGTCCCACCACTGGCCGCTGTGCCTTCAATCACCTCGGTTCCAAGCTCGGGAATTCCCTGCCTAAACCCCTCTGCTTCTACAATTCTCTCTCTCCTTTAAGACCCTCTTACAACCTACCTCTGACCAAGTTTTTGTTCACCCCTCCTAACTTCTCATTTGTTTCTGATTAAGCCTTTGAAGCAACCTGAGGTATTTTCCATGTTAAAGATGCTACATAAATACATTGTATTTCTGTCTGATGTTGGATATCTTCACAATTTATTTCAATATCAAGTAATTGAGTTCAAACATTGTTTCTCTTTTCTTTAGAGTTGAAAATATGTCCATCCAATTAAAAGAAGTAGGTGACCGTGTAAATTATATAAAGCGCTCATTGCAAACATTGGACGGTCAAATTGGGCACCTGCAGGACCTGTCGGCTCTTACAGTGGACACGTTGAAAGCACTGACTGCTCAGAAAGCTTCTGAGGCCACAAAGGTGCACAATGAAATTACTCGTGAGCTTAGCATTTCAAGAAATCTGGGAGATAATCTTTCTGACGTCCCACTCAAAACTTCATTAAAAAAGCACAGCATTGGAACATATTTTGGCTCCTCTTTTCCTCAGCGAGGAATGGACACTGGCGATTCTATCTGTGCTGATGGTTCTCATCAAGACTACATTAACACTTCCCAAAGAGAGGTGTTGTACAAGAAATTTGGTCAAGATTTGCTTCCAGGTTCCCAGAGGAATGAACTGAATGTTCAAGAGGCTGGTTCCTCAGGCTGTGCCTTATTACCAAATGCAGCATCTCCTTCTGAACTTCGACATAGAAGCCATATTGGGCTGGGGAAAACCCAATCCCTGACCAGTGATCAGAAAACAGGACAATCGTTCCACAGCATACCAAATCTCTCCTCCCCATCTGCCAAATTTTTTGTCAGTACCCCATCTCAACCAAGTGGCACAAGCCACTTGGAGCTTGTGCCAGATTCCGTCGACTCTGTTAAAACTGGTATAGATGCTGATGGCAGTTCTATTGAATTTGGGGCCTTTGTTGGTAAGTATAGTGAAGTTGTTTGTGCTTTACCTGAAGAAATGTGCTGCTGTCCTTCTCATCCTGCTTGCAGCTTCTGTTGCCATGCTACCACCACAGCTTGCTTTGAGCCTGAAGGATATTTCAACCATGCATTCATTGACACTGAGAGTAGCACAAACACTGATAACAGTAATGACCAAAGCACCGAGTATAATCCGGGCACTATGCACGACTTTGAAAACCAGTTTCAAAAGAGACGACCTCTGCCAGCGGGCGAGTTGACTTCAGCCATCATATCCAACAAAGAGACCCATGAACAATACAGAAAAGGGCAGAGAGATTTGGACGAGTACTTCATACAGGCTATCGAATTGCGAGGTCAACAGATTAATATTGGAAACTGTGCAGGAATGCTGAGTGACCTGTGGAACAAAACCCCATTGAGAGGTTTGAGCTCCTGTACCACTGTAACTCTGCTGGTTGCAGGTGACTTCACTGTTGGTGCATTGCTTGGGCCTCTCCTTGGTTTTCATTGCCCTTCTCTTTCTCCTATGTTTTGATGCCACAATAAGGCACTACTGCTGTATCCTGTTTCCCAGCTTAGTAACACTATACTATATCTTCTTCAGAATGTCTCGGATTTGTACCTCAGATCTATACTTGGTTTTCAGCGATTGTGAACGTTTCCATACCTTGACCATTGTCCAAGTGGCCTTTTTATAAACTCCTGGTAGTTAGATGGACCTAAATGCTGAGGTTGAACCTGCTGGGTAGAAGGTTTGATGAAATCTACTTTGTTTTCAAATTGAAACCTGTTTCGTGCTGAAGTTAAACAACATCCAATTTCACATCTTCAGCAATTTGTCCCAAGTTCAGTGAAGGGAAAGTGCAGAAATACCTTCTGAATTATAGTGACTTTTTTAAGAAAAATGTGAATTTTCCTGGCTTTAGATTTGAAATCTGAAAGGGTTAAGAAAGTTGAGCCTCACTGATCATGGGAAGTTCAAGCCAAGTTATATTTAATTCAGTCTTGCTTACGTGATTGGGAAATTAAATAGTTTAATTGGAATATGCAAACTTAGAACATTAAAAATGTAAACTAACTGGTGTAAAATACGTATTTCTTAATCAAAAATCTTTTTTCCATTTATGGAATGAAGTACGTCTCCAATTACATTGCAGTCTGTTGTGCCTGTTACTGGGGATATGGTGTGTGAGGTCAGATCAGAAACATTTCAAAGTTGCATGTACTTTACTAACATTTCCTTTTGTATTGTCAGTTTGTTAGCATCCACAACAATGAATTTTGTGTTAATCTAAAGATGTGTCTTTAGGCCACAAGGACAACTTGGAACTGCCAAAATCCGGAACAAAGGAAGCAATAAAGTTGAAAGAGCAGAAGTTAGCTGCAGGAGTCGCTCATGATTTGGTACACTTTGAGATGTATTCATTTTGCCTTTTTCACATTATGGCTCCATGAAATGTAAATTAATACCTCCTGTTTTTACTAGGGAGTTCGTCATGGTAACTATCATTTGAGAGCAGTGAATTCTTATGCTGGATTTGCTGAGCTTCACGATGATCATTTGACCTCTGGTGCATCTGCTCAAGCAGTTTCTTGTAAGTTTGAAACTTTTCAGGAACGCTTTTTCTAAAATGGACTGCTATACATTTCTGCTTAGGGGTGCCCATACTGACATCTCCAGCAAGCAGTTAGAAGCACTGCCTAAACTCTTAATGGTTAATAATTGGAAGTATGATTGGGGTCAACTTTCTCAAACCTCAAAGTTTTGCTACCAGGAGCTAAATAACTGATCCAAACTGGGCTGTTTAATGGTAGCACTGCAAATTGGTGTTGGGTAGAACACGGATTTCCCCAAGTGGTCAGGCAGCTTGGAGGCGGAGGCAGCGCATGTTGCATTTGTGCAATCCTCATTGTGGCACACAATTGGTAGAACGTCGAAAACCGGCCCTTTATTCTTCCTCTCTGATAGGAAATGGTGTGTGCGAGTCTAAAGCAGAAGAACAGATGATATACAACCTGCTTCAGGCTAAATTGACCATCTCCTAATGTGACCCATCTCCCACAAGATGTGAATTTAACCAGTCTACTTCATTAATGTGCCATGGATAGAAATGGAACATTTCCTTTAACAAGACAGCAGCTTATTTCAACTTCCACCTCTAAATAAAAACTGCCACCCTGTTCATAAAAGGAACCACTACAAAGAAATCTAAACCATAAGCAATCCCTGCTGAACAGATGCACCCTCTGCTGCTGGTCTGGGCTGAGCAAGAATTGATGTGCTTTCCTGTTCCTGAGTGGACCCGAATGTTTAATCATTGGAAGTATGGTGGCAATATGTTTGGGGCAGAATGTCACGAGTTCAGTATTGGCTGGGCTAGCATTGCCTTGGTGGCAGATGTTGGGAGGTGGGCCAATTGAATATGCAATCCTTTCCAGCAGGGACACCTGATGTGGGAGACTCCGTGAGGCTATTTTGATCAGCAACAAAGCTGAGAAAATGTGAGATGTCAACACTTTTTTGTCTTTTTGGAGTAGAAAGAGTACTTCAGATTAAACATAGTGCTCCCCTGTCTGGAATGTTGCATTTAGTGCATTAAACTTGTGATCGAATAGTACTAAAGTACTTAATGTACTGTAGCAGGTAGGTAGTTTAGTAATGAAAAAGGCCAGATAAAATGTCCTTCGTGAAAATTAGTTATTAAAATTTGATTTACATGCATGTTGTTTTGAATCTAATGAGCTTTTACTATGCATTTATGTGGATGGCTGAGTATACCAGTTAAAATATTTGGTTAGCATATCTACACCCATTACTGTCATGTACAGGATGTGCAATGTTTACGTTGTGCAGTGTCTAGCAACTTCTATTTGCTCTGCCGAAGAAAGGTCACTGAAATGCTTTGACATTAGGAAGTTTTTTGGTGTGTGAACTGCTTGGATATATGCCAACTTATTCGTACATTAGGGTTTTCCGATTTCTTCCTCCAGCTTTTAAAGATGAGGAAATGCTCATGACAATATTGAAGTCCTTTACAATAAGAACAGTCTTTACAGTGTTAACTTTAATCTGCTTTTTCTGTTTACTTCAGTACAAGGTACGGGTGGTAAAGACTGGATCAGGGCCTCAGCTGAAGACATAACATTCCACCGAGAGGATTCAAAGGCATCCCTGCTGGTCAGTCTGATTTTGTGCCTGTAATCAAATAATGTCAGTAATGTGACGTTAACAATGTTTGTTTTTTAACTGGTGGAAAGTAAACCGTTTAAATATCCATTTTGAGGGCGATACAGGATGTATCCCTACATCAAATTTACAGCACAGAAATGGGCCATTCGGCCCAACAGGTCCGTGCCAGTGCTTGCGCTCCACACGCGTCTTCTCCCACCTGGCTTCATCTAATCCTATCAGCATATCCTTCTATTCCTTTCTCCCTCATGTGTTTATCCAGCTTCCCCTTCAATATATCTCTGCTATTCGCCTCACCCACTCCCTGTGGTAGTAAGTTCCACATTCTAACCACTCTCTGGATAAAGACGATTCTCCTGAAGTCTTTATTGGGTTTAACTAGTGCCTTTATGGCCCCCTAGTTTGGGATTAAGAGCATAAGAAATAGAGCAGGAGTAGGCCATTTGGCCCCTCGAGCCTGCTCCACCATTCAATAAGATCATGGCTGATCTGATCCTGGCTTCAACGCCACTTCCCTGCCTACTCCCCATAACCCTTGACTCCCTTATCGCTCAAAAATCTGTCTATCTCCACCTTAAATATATTCAAAGACCCAGCCTCCACAGCTCTCTCGGGTAGAGAATTCCAAAGATTCACGACCCTCAGAGAAGAAATTCCTCCTCATTTCTGTCTTAAATTGGCGACCCCTTATTCTGAAACTATGCCCCTAATTCTAGATTCCTCCATGAGGGGAAACATCCTCTCTGCATCTACCCTGTCAAGCATCTCAGAATCTTATACTTTTCAATAAGATCACCTCTCATTCTTCTAAACTCCAGTGAGTATAGGCCCAATCTGCTCAACCTTTCTTCATATGACAACCCTTTCATCTCAGGAATCAACCTCATGAACCTTCTCTACACAGCCTCCAATGCAAGTATATCCTTCCTTAAATAAGGAGACCAAAACTGTACGCAGTTCTCCAGGTGTGGTCTACCAACTTGAAGAAAAAAGATCAAAGGAAAAGTTATTCTTCCACATTGTAGTATGCCTCCTGTATTGTCTTGTTTAATTCCTAAAAAACATAAAATGTTATTTCAAACATTTAGATTCTCCAGTTGGCCTGCAAGCCATATGGTTCTCACAGCCGATGGTGAATCCGAGGCGTTAGTCTAAAATTACACCTCTGTATTTGTCCTTTTTGTTGCCAGCAGCGCTCTGTGTTACACACATGGAAAAGATTCAATACCATTTTCTGGTTAATTTGTTGACCTTTCTATAGCTGTGCAATTAAATGGGATTGTTGCCTGAGCTGAATTTCTTAACATAATATTTCTGAGAGGTTAAATTCAGCATTTTTACCCTCAACAATAAGCTAGTAGTCAGAAACTAGGCAGGTTAGCTTAGTGATTTAAAGTATTGATTAGTAAGTAACTGTAGGGTAATTATATACATTCTCCAGCATTTCACACTGTTGCGATGGTGACTCCCTTGTGACACCTTGGAGGCCAGGCATGTGTAATTATTGTACTGTGGATCAAAGAACACACAAGGTCTGTTTAAGCAGGATAGTTAAGCGGGATGGTGCAAGAGGGAGGGATTCAAATTCCTGGGACATTGGAATCGGTTCTGGGGGAGGTGGGACCAGTACAAACTGGACTGTCCGCACCTGGGTAGAACCGGAACCAATGTCCTTGGGGGAGTGTTTGCTAGTGCTGTTGGGGAGGGGTTAAACTAATATGGCAGGGGGATGGGAATCTATGCAGGGAGACAGATGAAAGTAAAATGGGGGCAGAAGCAAAAGGTAGAAAGGGGATAAGGAAAGGTAGAAGGCAGAGAAATCAAAAAGAGCCACATTACAACATAATTCTAAAAGCACAAAGAGTGTTTAAAAAAAAAAAAAACCTGAAGGCTCTGTGTCTCAATGCGAGGAGCATTCGTAATAAGGTGGATGAATTAACTGCGCAGATAGCTGTTAACGGATATGATGTAATTGGGGTTATGGAGACATGGCTCCAGGGTGACCAAGGCTGGGAACTCAACATCCAGGGGTATTCAATATTCAGGAAAGATAGACAGAAAGGAAAATGAGGTGGGGTAGCGTTGCTGGTTAAAGAGGTGACTAACGCAATAGTAAGGAAGGACATGAGCTTGGATGATGTGGAATCTGTGTGGGTGGAGCTACGGAATACCAAAAGGCAGAAAACGCTAGTGGGCGTTGTGTACAGACCACCAAACAGTAGTGAGGTTGGGATGGCATCAATAGGAAATTAGGGATGCGTGCAATAAAGGTACAGCAGTTATCATGGGTGACTTTGATCGACATATAGATTGGGCTAACCAAACTGGTAGCAATTCGGTGGAGGAGGATTTCTTGGAGTGTATAAGGGATGGTTTTCTAGACCAATATGTCGAGGAACCAACTAGGGGGGAGGCCATCCTAGACTGGGTCTTGTGTAATGAGAGAGGATTAATTGGCAATCTTGTTGTGCGAGGCCCCTTGGGGAAGAGTGACCATAATATGGTAGAATTCTTCATTAAGATGGAAAGTGACACAGTTCATTCAGAGACTAGGATCCTGAACTTGAATTCTCTACCACAGAAAGTTGTTGAAGCCAGTTCATTTGATATATTCAAAAGGGAGTTGGATATGGCCCTTACGGCCAAAGGGATCAAGGGTATGGAGAGAAGTTGGAAGTGGGGTACTGAAGTTGTATGATCAGCCATGATATTGAATGGTGGTGCAGGATCGAAGGGCCGAATGGCCTACTCCTGCACCTATTTTCTATGTTTATGGGAATGACCGGTGATACTGAATTTGAGAAAATATCTTACGAAAAACGCTAATAAGCTGATGCAAATAAGAGTTTTTTTTTAACTAAGCTTTTCCTCAACATTTTTGCATAGTTGCAAGGGCTGTTTCTTATATCACACTATGGTCTATTTTTGCAGTCCTGATGCTACTTTGGTTGAAATTCTCGTGATCAGCCTGTCCTTAGTGTTGCTGCTGTTGGCTGGATTTGAGTCTTGTAAATCCTGCTATAGGTGTATTCTAGTAATCGGTGAAGGTCTTGTGGCCAGTCTCCTGAAATACTGCCTGAATAATAGTTGGTAACAATTTCAGCTTGAACATTTCTTTCTGGATGCAAGTGCTCAGTGCCTGTGTTGTCCCCAGTGTCGCATTTTGTTCTGAAATGCGGACTCTTGAATTGCTTATTGAGAGTGACTGGAACACTGGAATTGATGGTAAATGGATATTCTCACTCACATCTTTGTGTGAAGCCTCAAGTCCAATTCATATGCAAAATTCAAGAACAACACATACCATTGGTTAGTGTGAATAACGTGAATGCAAAAGCCAGACTGAGAACCATCTAAAACACTGCAAATTATGTTCCACATTAAATGCAGGCTCGGGGAGAGTGAGGGCCATCTCTGATTCAAACTCCTCCAGCTTCTCTTCTAAACCTTGATAGCAACCTTTCAGCCCACATTGTACTTGAGGGTCTTGAACTTACTCATTACATATAAAACTTCAAAATGGTAACATTACCTTAAATGATTCAGCCAGTATGACTAGGGACCTGGTTATTGGATATTTTAAGCTTGCGTGCAGCTGTATCAGACTAGAAGAATCTGTCATCAACACTTGAGATTCAACCTAGAAACACAAAACTGGCAACACGAAGCTCTCCAAGTCAACCACGTCAGCAGTTCTCCGTCCATGGCTCAAAACAAGACATGCAATAGAAGGGCTTCCTCCCGGGCTACATCCAAGATCCAGACACAACGTGAGAGGTGGATTCATGGCAAATAAAAGGGCGCCTCTAACACATCCCTTCACAAGGGGACCTGAATTACTCAACTGGTGATGAATAAAGCTGGATGTGTAAAACATCACTGGTTGAAAGATGGTAGGTCATTCTGTGATGCTGAAGGCAGGTATTCTTCTAGTTACTGATGAGGAAGCTTAAGGTAGGTGACGACTGCTACAAAGCCAAGTATGAGAGCACACTGATGTATCCAGTAGTCAATAGGTAAGATTGTCAGTTTGGCCCAGTTGGTAGCGCACTTGCTTCTCAGTCAGATGATTGTGGCTTCAAGCCCCAGTGCAGGAGTTCGAACACATAATCTGGGTTAACATTTCAGTGCAGTACTGAAGGAGTGCTGCATTGTGGGAGATGTCATCTTTCAGCCAAGATTTTGAACTGCACCTTACTTTGCTTGTTCCAGTGTTTCTCAGGATGTACAAAAAATTGATCATGTGACACTTTTTAATTAATTCATGGGATGTGGGCATCACTGGTAAGGCTGGCATTTATTGCCCATCCCTAATTGCCCTTGGTTTAATAAAACTGACTAACTCGCTTGGGCCACTTGTCTAAGCTTTCTGAACTTGAGTTATGTCCTGAAGGAAGGGAGCATGTACTCCTGTGTCAGGCACATTGTGCAGATGCAGATTCCTCAGTAGTTTGGTTCAGAGACTTTTAAACATGGCGATGGGTTTCCATTTGAGCAACACACTGCACTGACCAGAACAACACAAAAATCAGTAGTGTTCACAATTCTGGTCAGTTGTTTGATCAAAGGATCTTCTTAGCAATCCATATTCTCTCTCAAAAGTAAGAGGTTAGTCTGCTCTGGGCATGTCGTTCTCCGAGAAACAATCTGACAAACTGCTCCCAGCGATTGGAACAGCGGAGCAATCCTGATTCATCATCTATAGATCTCCTGGGAAGGGGGGAATTGCTACATCTATTCCTCTTGCTCTTCTTTCCCCATCCCCAATGAATCATTACAAAAGCAAAATACTGTGGATGCTGGAAGTCTGAAATAAAAACAGGAAATGCTGGAAATACTCAGCGAGTCAGGAAGCATCTGTGGAGAGAGAAACAGAGTTCACATTTCAGCTCGATGACCTTTCGTCAGAATGGAATTAATCATTCTCGGGACCTGATTGGAAATCACCAGTAATACTGGACAAGGGGAAAGCATTCAGATAAGTTTCACCGAGTGTCATCCAGCCCATGCTGCTGCCTTTAGGGCAGAAGTTGTGGATTTGGTACAAAGTTCTTCAGAATATACAGTTGAGTGGCTTTTTGTACCTTTATTTATAGGTTGGGTCACCTTAAAAATTGATAATCCTAAATAGAGCAGGTTTGTGTAATGCTGAGATAACTAATTCAACTCTTGAGTGTCGTGTTCCAGTAGTTTGTTGATTGTTCTCTCAACGTCTGTCGCAGTCCAGAGCTCTGTGTGCCGGTCATTGCAGCACACTTTTGCAAAGAAATTTGGGGAACAACAAATGATATCTAGGCTTACAAAAAGGACCTTTTAACACTTTTGTTTATCTCCGAATGCTATCTCAATCAAAATCTTGTGTCTGATTTTTTTTTTGGATCACAGGGCTTTGTATGATTTTGGTTTTTGCTTCCATGCACTGGAAACTATCGCACTACTTGCTCTGCAGAATAAATGAGCTTTATACCATATCGATTTGGCATTCAGATAGACTGCTTTGATTAAGTTGATTTTCATTTATCTGGAACTAATAGTGTTATTTACCTGCTGCCACATACTTCCTTTCTGGAGACGGCACCGTTTTTTGCTAGCTGTAGAGCTTGTTGTTTTGCAATGGTATTGGCTGTTGAGTAGTTATTTGTTTCACTTAAAAACAAACCTGTGATTGAATACTTTTCTCAGCAATGGATGGCAGTAGTGGGAAATACCACTTTTGTATTTAGTTGCATAAGAAAGAAGCACTTTCTACTTTTATAGCAGCTGCCTTGGGATAATCTGAAAATTGTTCTCTTTTTATAAAACTGCTACATTTTAAGGAAAATCTGTGTCTGCTTTTCGAGGCATTATTGTCTTAATCTAATGGGATGATGCTTCTAGATCTCTCGAGTCTGAATTCCCTCATTATTGAAGTGATACTTTGGTATAAGAACATAAGAACATAAGAATTAGGAACAGGGGTAGGCCATCTAGCCCCTCGAGCCTGCTCCGCCATTCAATAAGATCATGGCTGATCTGGCCATGGACTTAGCTCCACTTACCCGCCCTCTCCCCATAACCCTTAATTCCCTTATTGGTTAAAAATCTATCTATCTGTGACTTGAATACATTCAATGAGCTAGCCTCAACTGCTTCCTTCGGCAGAGAATTCCACAGATTCACAACCCTCTGGGAGAAGAAATTCCATCTCAACTCGGTTTTAAATTGGCTCCCCCGTATTTTGAGGCTGTGACCCCTAGTTCTAGCCTCCCCTACCAGTGGAAACAACCTCTCTGCCTCTATCTTGTCTTTCATGATTTTAAATGTTTCTATAAGATCACCCACATCCTTCTGAACTCCGAGTAAAGACCCAGTCTACTCAATCTATCATCATAAGGTAACCCCCTCATCTCCGGAATCAGCCTAGTGAATCGCCTCTGTACCCCCTCCAAAGCCAGTATATCCTTCCTTAAGTAAGGTGACCAAAACTGCACGCAGTACTCCAGGTGCGGCCTTACCAATACCCTATACCTCCCTGCTTTTGTACTCCATCCCTCTCGCAATGAAGGCCAACATTCCATTCGCCTTCCTGATTACCTGCTGCACCTGCAAACTAACTTTTTGGGATTCATGCACAAGGACCCCCAGGTCCCTCTGCATCTCAGCATGTTGTAATTTCTTCCCATTCAAATAATATTCACTTTTACTGGTTTTTTTTCCCCAAGGTGGATGACCTCACACTTTCCGACATTGTATTCCATCTGCCAAACCTTCGCCCATTCGCTTAACCTATCCAAATCTCTTTGCAGCCTCTCTGTGTCCTCTACACAACCCGCTTTCCCACTAATCTTTGTGTCATCTGCAAATTTTGTTACACTACACTCTGTCCCCTCTTCCAGGTCATCTATGTATATTGTAAACAGTTGTGGTCCCAGCACCGATCCCTGTGGCGCACCACTAACCACCGATTTCCAACCCAAAAAGGACCCATTTATCCCGACTCTCTGCTTTCTGCTCGCCAGCCAATTCTCTATCCATGCTAATACATTTCCTCTGACTCCGCGTACCTCTATCTTCTGCAGTAACCTTTTGTGTGGCACCTTATCGAATGCCTTTTGGAAATCTAAATGCACCACATCCATCGGTATACCTCTATCCACCATGCTCGTTATATCCTCAAAGAATTCTAGTAAATTAGTTAAACATGATTTCCCCTTCATGAATCCATGCTGCGTCTGCTTGATTGCACTATTCCTATCTAGATGTCATACTATTTCTTCCTTAATAGTTTCAAGCATTTTCCCCACTACAGATGTGTAACTAACCGGCCTATAGTTACCTGCCTTTTGTCTGCCCCCTTTTTTAAACAGAGGCGTTACATTAGCTGCTTTCCAATCCGCTGGTACCTCCCCAGAGTCCAGAGAATTTTGGTAGATTATAACTTCCGCCATCTCTTTTAATACCCGGGGATGCATTTCACAGGACCAGGGGACTTGTCTACCTTGAGTCCCATTAGCCTGTCCAGCACTACCCCCCCTAGTGATAGTGATTGTCTCCAGGTCCTCCCTTCCCACATTCATTCCTATGATGACATTGAACAAAAAGGTGGTTTGATTACTTTCCTGCACTACATTTTTTGAATATATATTAGCCTCCACTTACTTGGCATGCTTGAAGATTTATATTACTTTTTTAAATGTATTTTGCCTCACTGCAACTCTTTGCTCTCTCTAAAACAGCAGACGTGATTCCAAAACAAGACTTGGTTGTGAAATAGGTGCAGGAGTAGGCCATTCGGCCCTTCTAGCCTGCACCGCCATTCAATGAGTTCATGGCTGAACATGCAACTTCAGTACTCCCTTCCTGCTTTCTCGCCATACCCCTTGATCCCCCTAGTAGTAAGGACTTCATCTAACTCCTTTTTGAATATATTTAGTGAATTGGCCTCAACAACTTTCTGTGGTAGAGAATTCCACAGGTTCACCACTCTCTGGGTGAAGAAGTTTCTCCTCATCTCAGTCCTAAATGGCTTACCCCTTATCCTTAGACTGTGACCCCTGGTTCTGGACTTCCCCAACATTGGGAACATTCTTCCTGCATCTAACCTGTCTAAACCCGTCAGAATTTTAAACGTTTCTATGAGGTCCCCTCTCATTCTTCTGAACTCCAGTGAATACAAGCCCAGTTGATCCAGTCTTTCTTGATAGGTCAGTCCCACCATCCTGGGAATCAGTCTGGTGAATCTTCGCTGCACTCCCTCAATAGCAAGAATGTCCTTCCTCAAGTTAGGAGACCAAAACTGTACACAATACTCCAGGTGTGGCCTCACCAAGGCCCTGTACAACTGTAGCAACACCTCCCTGCCCCTGTACTCAAATCCCCTCGCTATGAAGGCCAACATGCCATTTGCTTTCTTCACCGCCTGCTGTACCTGCATGTCAACCTTCAATGACTGATGTACCATGACACCCAGGTCTCGTTGCACCTCCCCTTTTCCTAATCTGTCACCATTCAGATAATAGTCTGTGTCTCTGTTTTTACCACCAAAGTGGATAATCTCACATTTATCCACATTATACTTCATCTGCCATGCATTTGCCCACTCACCTAACCTATCCAAATCACTCTGCAGCCTCATAGCACCCTCCTCGCAGCTCACACTGCCACCCAACTTAGTGTCATCCGCAAATTTGGAGATACTACATTTAATCCCCTCGTCTAAATCATTAATTACAGTGTAAACAGCTGGGGCCCCAGCACAGAACCTTGCGGTACCCCACTAGTCACTGCCTGCCATTCTGAAAAGTACCCATTTACTCCTACTCTTTGCTTCCTGTCTGACAACCAGTTCTCAATCCATGTCAGCACACTACCCCCAATTCCATGTGCTTTAACTTTGCACATTAATCTCTTGTGTGGGACCTTGTCGAAAGCCTTCTGAAAGTCCAAATATACCACATCAACTGGTTCTCCCTTGTCCACTCGACTGGAAACATCCTCAAAAAATTCCAGAAGATTTGTCAAGCATGATTTCCCTTTCACAAATCCATGCTGACTTGGACCTATCATGTCACCTCTTTCCAAATGCGCTGCTATGACATCCTTAATAATTGATTCCATCATTTTACCCACTACTGAGATCAGGCTATAATTCCCTGTTTTCTCTCCCTCCTTTTTTTAAAAAGTGGGGTTACATTGGCTACCATCCACTCGATAGGAACTGATCCAGAGTCAATGGAATGTTGGAAAATGACTGTCAATGCATCCACTATTTCCAAGGCCACCTCCTTAAGTACTCTGGGATGCAGTCCATCAGGCCCTGGAGATTTAGCGGCCTTCAATCCCATCAATTTCCCCAACATAATTTCCCGACTAATAAGGATTTCCCTCAGTTCCTCCTCCTTACTAGACCCTCTGGCCCCTTTTATATCCGGAAGGTTGTTTGTGTCCTCCTTAGTGAATACCGAACCAAAGTACTGAGATGCTATACAAGTGTAAATTCCTCCTTTCTCTTGTAGGACTAATGTGACAATATAAACTCCCATAAATGTGTCCTCCATTTATGTGAGAGTTCAACTTCCATATACAAATGAACACTCTATGTTCAAGAAAATTGGGAAGAACGATTGAAAGATGATCTATTCAATACTCTAACTGAAACTTACTGTTGAAAACCATACATCGCAGAAATTATAGTCTGATGCAGGACAAGCTAACATCCAGTAAACACGGCATACTTATGATAGTTAAGTTTCAAAAACAAGTCCTTAAAGGGACTAAAATAAAAACACAAAATGCTGCAAACACTCAGTAGGACAGGCAGCATCAGCGGAGAGAGAGAGAAACAGTTCCCATTTCAGGTCGATCTTTCATCAGACTGGAATATGTTGGAGATGACAGCTTTTTAAGCAAGTACAGATTTGGGGAAAGGGGGGCAGGAATAAAACAAAAGGGAGAGGTCTGTGGTAGGGTTATGTTAAAGAAAGATTTGCATTATATGCCTTTCATGGCCACCGGATGTCCCATAGCGCTTTACAGCCGATGAAGTACTTTTGACGTGTAGTCACTGTTGTAGTGTAGTAACAGTGTGCACATACACATCGTGACCATACTTTTTCTCTTTTATAGAACCGTCTAGAAGACAAGCCTATTGCAACCAGTTGTCAAATGTAAGTGAATGAAATTTCCTAGATTGATAATTACAGCATTCAGCCACTGCACCATGCTGGGTCCTTCGAAAGTACCAATGAATATAGTTGACGGGGTTTTCTCTCTCACAGTTGCACCATACGATGATACTTACTTATTACTGTTTGAATCATCATCATAGGCAGTCCCTCGGAATCAAGGAAGGCTTGCTTCCACTCTTGAAGTGAGTTCTTTGGTGGCTGAACAGTCCAATATGAGAGCCACAGACTCTGTCACAGGTGGGACAGATAGTCGTTGAGGGAAGGGGTGGGTGGGACTGGTTTACCGCACACTCTTTCCGCAGTCTGCACTTGATTTCTGCATTCTGTCGGCGTTGAGACTCGAGGTGCTCAGCGCCCTCTCGGATGTGCTTCCTCCACTTAGGGCAGTCTTGGTCCAGGGACTCCCAGGTATCAGTGGGGATGTTGCATTTATCAGAGAGACTTTGAGGGTGTCCTTGTAGCTGCCCACCTTTGGCTCATTTGCCATGAAGGAGCTCCAAGTAGAGCACTTGCTTTGGGAGTCTCGTGTCTGGCATGCGGACTATGTGGCCTGCCCAGCGGAGCTGATCGAGTGTGGTCAGTGCTTCAATGCTGGGGATATTAGCCTGAGTGAGGACGCTGATGTTGGTGCGCCTGTCCTCCCAGGGGATTTGTAGGATCTTGCGGAGACATCATTGGTGATATTTCTCAAGCAACTTGAGGTGTCTACTGTACATGGTCCATGTCTCTGAGCCATACAGGAGGGCAGGTATTACTACAGCCCTGTAGACCATGAGCTTGGTGGCAGTTTGGAGGGCCTGGTCTTCAAACACTCTCTTCCTCAGGCGACCGAAGGCTGCACTGGCGCACTGGAGACGGTGTTGGATCTCTTCGAATACTCCCACATGTTGACCTTCTCAGTACAGTTCATTTCCTGTCCTGTATTAATGCCTGCATTGGCCATATCACTTCACTTTTGTTTGCCAATTTGCAACATTTAACATGGTTTAGTTAAACAACCTAGTTAATCTGAGCCACCTGGCAAATAATAAACATTTAAATTTATAGAAAGGGAGTTTGTCCAGTTCAGATTTATAGATTTTTAAAAAACGATTTGGCTTGTAATACTTGGTGTCTGATCTAGGGAATGGTACATAAAACTGGAAGAACTGAAATATTGAAATGGGCAGATCAAAACTATGGTTCAAAAGTCAAGTTCAGACAGAAGTGGTTCTCTGCACCATCTGGGTAGATGCTTCTCCGGACGAATACTAGCTGTTAACTTGAATATAATGTGTTGGAATCAGTTTCTATTATACAGTAGATACATTTCCTCTTGATCCCTATATGTTAGTATGTCCACTTTACTGAAGATGGGAAGTTATGTAAAATATGCATTATCTACTTAAATTATATGCAATTACTGCTAAGCCCTCTGTGCCAAAGGTTTACTGTCTGGTCCTTTTCGTCCTCTGTCATGTACCATTGGGACATTTTTCTACATTAAAGGTGTAATATAAATGCAGTTTATTTCATTGTTTAGTTGCTGCATTGCCTGAGCATTGTTTCCATAAAGCAGGATCTGCTCTTCGATAAAGTAAAACAACAATTGCTAGAGTGCAAAGAATAAATCTGTTTAAAGAAATATTCCCATAATTAAGATGTTCATTCATTGGTATTTTTTTACGACCTAACTCTCATTCATGTACAAAATTCATTGGCAATATCAAATATACTCATAGGAATTATTGAAACCTCGATCTGAGCGTGACACAGATTTAGCTTATTAGCAAAACTTATTTGTATCATATCTTTCCACATGTTTCCAAAATCAATTCACCATTTAAGTAATTCAATTTAAATTGGTTTAAAATCTGTTTATTTATTTCTGTATTTCAGGGCTGCTGATGAAGATGCCTTAAATGGTAAGTCTTAAATCCAAACTGAAATGCAAGCAATGTCTCACGTTTTCCAATAAATGTTCCATTTTAAGAATGCAGCTTATCTTAATCTCGCACTCAAACATCTAGATTGAAGCCATTTGTTTTAAAGAAACCCTGTCTCAAAACATCCACTTAGTACTTTCATTATAAGGTTGCGTTCTAATACTTTGTTACAAGCTATGAGCCTTGGCTTCTGACTTTCTCATGTTTGATTTTGTGCAGTAATGTGACGCACTAACCTGTAGGGCACACCTGGTTTTAATGCCCAAGCTACTTTGCACTCGTGCACCATATTCTAATGAATGCTAAATTGGTTGATGATGCTGTGTCTGTCGAGAGCTTGAGTTCGTTAATGCACAAGAAATTGTGCTGATAATCAAAATCCGGCATAAACCTATAAGACCTAATTCCAATAAACCTTTAACAACGAAGCACCTTAAAATTTGTTTCCTGCTCTGTTAAGTGTGCCTTGTTCAGAGGATATAATTGCATTCCTTTTGCAGTGAATTTTGGAACATGTCCCTTTCAAACACTTTAATTCTTTTCTTTCATTAGCTTTATTCTATTTCTGCATAACTGACTCACCCTATGCAGGCAAAATATCATCAACCCATTTCAAACAAATCATTCTACATGTCCAGGTTGTTGGTAAAATGATCGGTCTGCCCTCAATGTGGGCAGAGCATGATTAAAATCTGTCTTGGATGTTGGCTAACATCTGAATACATGCAGAAGACCAGGTCAACCGACAGAAGTCGTCAACTTTACAACAAATCTACTGGGACTTCTTCACTCGTGCTCGAAGGCCACACTGGTGCTCTTAGTTATAGTCACAATGCAAGGCCAGTTAACACCAGTACCCTCCTGCTTTGTTCCTCGCTATGTAAACCTGTATATGCAATATCTGTACTAAAACATCAAATGATACGTAAAAGTGATTCAAAGTAACCGATTATTAAAAATATTATTCTGTGAAGTGAATGGCTTTAATGCAGTCTTGGGTTTCTGATGTGTTCCAAACCCCTCTATTTTATGACCGGCCAGTGCAGCAGTTTGATATTTGTGCATATTTTATTGTTTTTAATCTCCATCTGTTTCAGCACAACACTTTTACAGTGCTCATCAGTCTCATGCAAGGCCCAGGAAAATGGAAGGTGAGATTTTCTGACATTTTCACACCACTCCTTTCTGCATGAAATGTTGAGCTAAAATGTCTTGGCCTTGTTTTTTGCAACAAAACAATGAACAGCTTTTGAAGCATTAAAGCCTTCAGAGAAAACCATAATCTTGTCCTGCTGTGATTATAGCTGTGTTTCAAGAAAGAAAGCATTTCTGCTGTTGCAGGAATTCTGTTGCATTTTATTTCAAAGGGATTAAATCTTTTTTTTTGTCCTCTGCCTCAGTGATTGGTTCTCCTTTCAAGCCTGCACTGGATGTAAATTATTACTATTCAGGTCAGTATTACTAAGTAAATGTTAAACTACAGATACTTGCACTAATGTCTCCATTAATTGGCTAATGTTGAGATTTGTGCACCTTTCTTTTTAACAGCTGTTGAAAGGAATAATTTGATGAGGCTTTCTCAGAGCATCCCATTTACTCCTCTCCCAAACAGAGGTGAGTAGAATTTGTCATGGAAACTATTGAAATTAGATACAGCTAATCTCTGAATACAGTGTAATATGTTTAGACATTAATTCTAGCTGACACATTCTGCTGTTCTACACTCAACATCTTCTGTTGGGTATATACAAACTTCAATATCTTTTCCAGGCAGCCCCCTATAAATTTACAAAAATAATCCGAGCATCTTTGAACATCTGCAATCTTTGACATCTACCCAGCAAATCTCAATTCTAAATTCATGCCTAAATGTTTTCAATGATCTGTTAATTCACTACTACTTTCTGTAAACTCTCATCTTCAATCAACTTTCAATTTCCTTGCTCACTTATCTATCGGATGGCGATGTGCAGTGTGTCACAAGTCATCTGTTTTTTGTCGTCCATTTGTAAGGTTTTTGTGCACGACGTAATGTATAGAGGTACCAGATAGATGACCTCCTTCCTGACCTCTATCACCACAGCTCAGTAACCAATGGCTAGAACATGCATGAGCAGTTAGTGGGAATTTGCTGTCTCTCTGTCTTTTCCTGCCTGTGTGAAGCACCTTTACCTTGTTTGGAACCACTTCCAATAGTGTGGATAAACTTCAGTCATTATGTGGGGAATTGTAGATAGGAATCCATATCTTCACAGTTCATGGTGGAGCACACCCGATCACCAACATATTGCTGCACAGTGTATTTTTAACAGCTGTTAATTCCAGTATTGTTTGCTTCAGATTATGCTGATAGAGAGAATTTTTTTTTCCAAAAGACTATTCCAGTCAACCCAACTCAGCAGGTCTGTGTAGTTTCATAACACAAATGCGCAATGTGCTCCACCCCAATCAAAAGCATTACATTTTGTCCACTATAGTACTTGGGGTTACCTTTGATTTTAAGAAGGGGACCTACAATTGGTTTTATATTCAGTGTTTCAATGTAACACACAGGTTGTAGAAACATATAGGGTCTCAGCCTTGACTCAGCTGTAGCACTGGGTTTTAGACCCGTCTCCAGTCGCTCACCCTGGTACCATTCTAGTAAATCTCCTTTGCACCCTCTCTAAGGGTTTGACATCCTTCCTAAAGCGTGGTGCCCAGAATTGGCCGCAATACTGCAGATGCGCCTTAACCAGTGATTTTATAAAGGTTTGACATTACTTCCTTGCTTTTGTACACCATGCCTTTGTTTATAAAGCCAAGGATCCCATTTGCTTTATTAACAACTATTTCCAACTTGTCCTGCCACCTTCAAAGACTTGTATCCCAGATCTCTGTTCCTGTATCCCCTTAAAATTGTACCATTTAATTTATATTGCCTCACCTAATTTTTCCTATTAAAATGCATAATTTCACAGTTCTCTGCATTAAATTGCATCTGTCATGTGTCTGCCCATTTCACCAGTCTGTCGATTCAACAATGCTTCATTGTCTGTGAAGCGCTTTGAATTTCCTGAAGTCATGCAAGTTGCTATATAAGTGCAAGTTTTTAAATTCTTGCGTTAAAATATGCATATGGGGATAAGATGAGCTAAGATGTAAATTATAGAGCAAATTATTCAAATTAAGAATTTTTTATAGGAAATGTTACTACTTTATGAAGTGCTTACTCCATCTTTAGCTGCCGAAGCACATGTGTTGCTCTTGGGGTGAACCCAATGTGCCATTGGAAATTATGGAAATATATATTTTCATGCTATGCAAATCAGTATTTTATTTCCAAGTACAACTAAATATAATTAAAGTTAATTACAAACAGATATTGTGAAATGTTGCTAGCTTAATTCAAGTGTGTGTAGAAAATGCGTATAGTGTGTCTACAGATAGCAACAGTATCTCTGTTCACATGTTGGGCTATTTAGTCTGTTGTGAGAAAGCTCAGTTTAGAGCACCACCTGCTGGAGGTTAATTGCATGTCACATTTTATGTGTGTAATATCTGTTTGAATTAGGTGTGCCACATCATAGGAATACAAAAAATGCCAGTGAATTTGCAACAAGTAGATCCTTTTTTACAAAATATAGGTAAAGGGCTAAGGCCCACAATGAGGATCGGATAACGGACAGAAAACAGAGTCTGAATAAACGGCTCATTTTCGGGTTGGCAGGTTGTAACCAGTGAAATTCCGCAAGGATTAATGCTGGAGCCTCAGCTATTTACAATCTAAATCAAAGACTTATATCCAAGTTTGCTGACGATACAAAACTAGGTGCGAAAGTAAGCTGTGAGGAATATGCAAAGAGGCTGCAAAGGGATAAGAAATAGGAGCAGGAGTAGGCTGTTTGGCCCCTTGAGTCTGCTCCGCTATTTAATATCATGACTGATCTGATCATGGACTCAGCTCCACTTTCCTGCCTGCTCCCCATAACCCTTCATTTCCTTATTTCTCAAAAATCTGTCTATCTCTGCCTTAAATATATTCAATGACCCAGCTCTCTGGGGCAGAGAATTCCACAAATCTGAGAGAAGAAATTCCTCCTCATCTCAGTTTCAAATGGGCGGTCTCTTATTCTGAGACTATGCTCCCTAGTTTTAGTTTCCCCTATGAGTGGAAATATCCTCTCTGCATTCACCTTGTTGAGCCCCCTCATTATCTTATATGTTTTGATAAGATCATCTCTCATTCTTCTGAACTCCAATGTGTATAGGCTCAACCTAACGTCATAAGTCAACCCCTTCATCTCCGGAATCAACCTAGTGAACCTTCTCTGAATAGCCTTCAATGCAAGTATATCTTTCCTTAAATATGACACCTCTTTTTTTTTTTCCTCAGTCAGCCTAACCTCAGTGGTGGGATAATTATTGGAAAAATTTCAGAGGGACAGGATAAATCTTCATTTAGAATGACACGGATTAATCAATGATAGTCAGCAAGGATTTGTTAAGGGAAGGTCGTGTCTGACTAACTTGTTAGCACGTTTGATGTAGTGTACATGGATCTTAGCGAGTCGTTTGATAAAGTCCCACGTGGCAGACAGGTCATGAAAGTAAAAGTCCATGGGATCCAGGGCAAAGTGGCAAGTTGAATCCAAAATTGGCTCAGGCAGGAAGCAAAGGGTAATGGTTGATGGCTGTCTTTGTGACTGGAAGGATGTTTCCAGTGGGGTTGCGCAGGGCTCAGTACTCGGTCCCTTATTTTTCGTGGTATATAGCAATGATTTAATCATAGTCAACATCTTCACTGAGGCGTACGAAAGCATGGGCCTTGCACTAAATATCCGTAAGACAAAGGTCCTCCACCAGCCTGACCCCACCACACAGCACTCCCCCCCAGTCATCAAGATTCATGGCGCGGCCCTGGACAACGTGGACCACTTTCCATACCTCAGGAGCCTATTATCAGCAAGGGCAGCCATCGACGACGAGATTCAACACCGCCTCCAGTGCGCCAGCACAGCCTTCGGCTGCCTGAGGAAAAGAGTGTTCGAAGATCAGGCCCTCAAATCTGTCACCAAGCTCATGGTCTACAGGCTGTAGTGATACCCGCCTTCCTGTATGGCTCAGAGACATGGACCATATACAGTAGACATCTCAAATCGCTGGAGAAATACCACCAACTATGTCTCCGCAAGATCCTGCAAATCCCCTGGGAGGATAGACGCACCAATGTTAGCGTCCTCGACCAGACCAACATCCCCAGCATTGAAGCACTGACCACACTTGACCAGCTCCACTGGGCAGGCCATATTGTTCGCATACCTGACACACAACTCCCGAAGCAAGTGCTCCACTCGGAACTCCTACACGGCAAGCGAGCTCAAGGTGGGCAGAGGAAACGTTTCAAGGACACCCTCAAAGCCTCCTTGATTAAAATGTAACATCCCCATCGGAACCTGGGAGTCCCTGGCCAAAAACCGCCCTAAGTGGAGAAAGTGCATCCGGGAGGGCGCTGAGCACCTCAAGTCTCATCGCTGAGAGCGTGCAGAAACCAAACGCAAGCAGCGGAAGGAGCGTGCGGCAAACCTTTCCTTCAACAACTATCTGTCCCACCTGTGACAGGGACTGTAATTCGGTATTGGACTGTTCAATCACCTAAGAACTCATTTTTGGAGTGGAAGCAAGTCTCCCTCGATTTCGAGGGACTGCCTATGATGATGATGAGACTTGAATATAGGGGGTATGATTAAGAAGTTTGCAGATGATACAAACTGCCTAAAATCATCTGATCAGTTTTTAAATTTAACAACTGATATTGACGATTAGGCACGTTTTTGTAGTTGAGAGAATGACGGCTGAAGTATTGCAAGCTCTCTGAATTAATGCTTAAAACAACTCTCAAGATCAGACATTGGACTTTACATCAGTTGGAAGAATTTATACTCCGCTGTAAACATTGCTGATCTTTCTGGGCTGACCTGCAGCTCACGGCGACACTTCGCTGAGGTTCCGCACAGGTACACAGTCACCCTGCTGCCCCGAGAGTTGGTGTCTCCGCCCAAAATGAACCATTACAATAAAAACTTACCGGATACTGCTGACAGCGCTCCGACCTGAGCAAGGAGGGAACACCGGAGGCAGCAGGGAGAAGAGGAGCAGCCAGCCCTAGGACACGATGCAGGTCGCGACCTCCCGCCGGGATTTATGCTGGACAAGAGAAGTTGCTGGTTAAAGGAGTACTGGATAAGAGAGGTTCAACCTATAGGTGGTTTAGAGGGGAATTTTTTTTCACCCAGAGGGTGGTGGGGGTCTGGAACTCACTGCCTGAAAGGGTGGTAGAGGCAGAAACCTTACCACATTTAAAAAGTACTTGGATGTGCACTTGAAGTGCCGTAACCTACTGGGCTATGGACCAAGAGCTGGAAAGTGGGATTAGGCTAGATAGCTTTGTCGGCCGGCACGGACATGATGGGCTGAAATGATCTCCTTCCGTGCTTTAAATTTCTATGATTGATCTTTCCTGAATACCTTGCACCCAGGAATATTAAGCATCCAACCCTGCCGTTTTTTTTAGCCAAGTGGCAGTTATCACCACTTCATCATATTCTCACTTGGCTATTCACACCTGCAGCTCACCAACCTCTAACCACACCGTGCATATACACACCTAACTTAGACTTCTTTGTTTTTTCTATTATCCCAGCTAATTTTGTATTATTTCTAACTCTCAACACTCTCTCCCAGTCCTCTCTGCACTTTGTTTCTACTTTAATACTGCATCTTGATGTCCAACCTCTTGCCGAATTAGTTTAAACCCTCCCCCTTAGCACTTATTAACCTGCCCTGAGGATATTGGTCCCAGCTCTTGTCGGATACAACCCATCCGTTTGAACAGGTCCCTCAGCCACAGAAACTGGTCCCAATGTCCCAGGAATCCCTCCTGCAGCCTATCTCCAGCCACGCATTAACCTGCCGTGGTCTCCTATTTCTACTCTCAAGACTGAGTTAGATAGCATTTTGGAAGCGAAGGGAATCTAGGGATATGGGGCTCGGGCAGGAGAGTGATGTAAAAGATCAGCCATGAATGGTAGAGCAGGCTTGAGGGGCCAAGTGGCCTATTCCTGCTCCCATTTCTTGTGTTCTTGTATCATCAAGGTTAAAAGGACTAGGAGAGCAAAGGGCAGTGATTCATTGATGCTAAGCTTGAGTTTGTAAAGCCAGCAGGTTGCTGGAAGAAAGAAGGTAAGGAGCTCACAGATTTGGGGTCCTTGGGAAAACATGTCTTTCAGTAGGACTGGTGATTCTTGTTGGTTTCAACAAAGGAGTGTGGAGATTGTTTGAAGTGTGGCATATTTGCAGTTTAGAAGGCATAAATGAAGAAAGTTCAGAGGAATGATGTCCATAGTAGCAGCAAATGGAGAAAAGGGGGGTTGTCGCTTGCTTCCTTGTAACCATGGGTCTGTTTTGAACTTTCTCACATTTTACATTTCTCCTCTTGTGTTAAAGGTGAACCTGTGACAATATATAGGCTTGAGGAGAGCTCGCCAATCAGTCTGAACAATAGCATGTCTTCCTGGTCGCAACAAGGGCGGTGTGCCAAGATTGAGTTCTTAAGCAAAGAAGAAATGGGAGGGGGATTGCGACGAGCATTAAAAGTGGAGTGCACGTGGTCTGAGTTCGATATACTAAAACCAGGTCAACTGTATATTGTGAAATCTTTTCTTCCTGAGGTCGTGAACACATGGAAGAGAATCTACAAGGAAGATACTGTGTTGCATCTGTGTTTGAAGGTAAATGCTCATCACTCTTTGGGCTATATATTTTTGCTTTCTTTTTCACGCTGTGAAATACTCCTTTATTCTTTTCCAGGAAGTTGTCTGTAACTCTCTTAACATTTGAATTTTGGAACCGCAGCTGCTCATTTTCCTTCTGATTTTATGCCACTTGCTGCTGTAAATATGAAGGCTTACAATCCCGTGACAGTGTTTGCTTACACAGAAAATGACTGACCCAATTATTTCAGTTGAAAATGACCTATATCTAGTCAATATTTTATCATTGCAATTTTTCATTTGGGGAATTTGCAAGAGCTGCTTTTTTTTAAAAAAAGCTTTCTATAGAAGATTGTTGGATGAAGGGCACGAAACAATCCTGGGGTTTGTGTGTGTCTAGTGCTCTGTATGGCATCAATATATCTAGGTGGGAGATGAAAAGTCCACGATATACATGACAATTTGATTGACAGAGAAAGAACAGTTTTGTTTTCCACTTGATTTTCCAGCAACAACATGGAAACTTAGTTGAATACAATTTGTGATCTATAAATAGTAGGTGGTTCTGTACATGTGTAGTTTGCGTACTGATGAGGGAGGTTAGTGCTAGAAAATGTTTCAAGCACATAGTGTTAGTATCAAGTATTCTCAGGTCAGGTATAACATAACCAGATTTAGAGCCAAGCTCTATGCTCAGCCCCAACCCTGGAAGAGCACCCCTTCCTACACCATGTGACATTTCCTGTGGCATGCTCAGCCCCAACCCTGGAAGAGCACCCCCTCCCACACCATGTGACATTTCCTGTGGCCTTTTGGAGTGGGATTGCCACTAAGTGCTGAATTCAGGACCATTTTGAGCTGTAGTCCAATGACCACTGGGAACTGGACTGAGGTTGATCAATACCACTTATCACAAGATAGTTGTACGGAAAAATTATTGGAAGAGGCCAAAGCCTTTTAAATCATGAATCTAATCAAAAGTGGAATATTCATTAATAATCATGCTGGTTACACATCTGATTTTGTAGCACACAGTGTTGGATGTAGCAACTGTAGGAAAATGGGGTCCTGCCAAACAAAGCACAACCTGTGCATAAGAGGAAAAGCACGTCACACCAT
Source organism: Pristiophorus japonicus (assembly GCF_044704955.1). Taxonomy (NCBI): domain Eukaryota; kingdom Metazoa; phylum Chordata; class Chondrichthyes; family Pristiophoridae; genus Pristiophorus; species Pristiophorus japonicus. The sequence continues at coordinate 34,835,497 of NC_091993.1, read as the reverse complement.
GCAGTAAATGTCAATATATGCAAATAATTAAAAATAAATTAGCAATGCAGCAACTAGTGTAGAATCCTTTAAGGAAAATTGCTGGTTCTGTACCAAGTTCAGTATAGAATCCAAAAAATAACACCTTTTATGGAATATAAAACACTGGTACAAATTAAAGCATTGGTATTATCACTGTCAGGCAACCCATAGAATTGTTAAGCTGCTGCTGTTGGCAGTGAAGTGGCAGGTTGGTGTGTGTGTGTAGAGTTTGCAGCAGCAGCTAAGGGCATTTGAGGCTGTAGCTGCTGACAGTGGTGCTTATTGATGAGGTTTGAGGCATCTAGATTCACACCTACCAGGCTGCCAGTAATTTCCCACTCGCTGAGATCTGCTACAAGTGTCGTCCTTAGCTCAGTGATCGCCCTGTCACATCGGAGTCAAGGTTGTGGGTTCAAGGTCCACTCCAGAGATTTGGGCACATAATCTAGGCTGTCGCTTCAATGCAGTAGTGAGGGAGTGCTGGACTATCGGAGATGCTGTCTTTCAGATGAGACATTAAACCGAGGCCCAGTCTGCCCTCAAGTCGACATGGCACTATTTGAAGTAGAGCTAGATAGTCTGCCCTGTTTCCCTATATTGCAACTGTAACTACACGCCAAAAAAGACTTCATTATGAAATGTTTTGGGATGTGCTGAGGTTGTGAAGGACCCAATATAAATGCAAGATCTTTTACTCTCTATGCAGTGCTGCTTTTAAGTGTGTTTTTTATTGAACTGTCAGTGTGCACTGTGTTGTTGGACCTCAGCACTGTGGTACTCAAAGCAAAAAGCATTGTGGCTTGTGTGCACAAGCCCATGTAACTATCCATAGAATATGTTGCACATAGTTTGTTTAATTGGTACTATAAACACCATGCAGTACAGAAAACTATTCGCAATCAAACGACGACAACAAATGGTCACTTATTCTCACTGGAAGTAGTCAAATCTCTGGGGCAGAAAAGGCAAAAGACACCACACCATAACCTCACACCCCCCCACCCCCCCATCACATACCCCCACTGCCACACCACCCGCCCCCCCACCCAGAACCTCCACCTCCCCCCGCCGCGCCCCCCGCCGCGCCCCCTGCTCCCCCCCGCCGCGCTCCCCGCTCCCCCCCCCCACTGCGCCCCCCCGCTCCCCCCCCACACTAGGGTTAAGCATAATAAAGTTACTGCTCAGAACCTCTAATACTATAATGAGCTATGTACTAGTGTGAGCTGAAGGCACAAAAGAAGGTGCACTCGCCCCTCTGCGAGAGCTTGCATTTGCCGAGAGCTGCTAGCAGTATGTGTTCAATGCAGAGTAGCATCACAACACACTGCCAAATACAAATACATTATCATCAAAAATTCTACACCATTTTCATGGAATGAAGAGCACTTAACACTATCTTTAAATAAAATGTTGATGTTGTAAAGTCTTACACCGGTGTTGCTTAATTTAAATTAAAAATTGTTTTCAAGCATTTGAGTGAGTGACTGTTGATCTGGTGGAATGCTGTGGTGTATTTCAGCTTATAATAGTTGCTCTGTGTTTTGGATTTTACTGTATGTGTTGCTAACCAGCCTCTCGTTCCCAGGAGATTCAGCAGCAGAGGGCTGCACAGAAGCTTGCCTTTGCCTTCAACCAAATGAAACCAAAGACCATTCCATATTCTCCAAGGTGAATAGAAATAATTGAGTCACTATCTGTACTATATATATATAATAGTCTTATGCCTGCATGCACATTTTCCTGCCAACTTTTTCCATTATAAATTCCTAAATCCAAACTTCCAATGAAAAGCCCTATGTAAAATTTATCACGCTGTAATTCCAGCCCCTCTCTCGTTGGGGACTGCAGCGCTCCTGTTGTTGGGAGGGTGTAACTGCAGCATGACAATTTTATGTTGACAGTTGTCATTATCAATGTGGACACAGAAATTTATAATGGTTTACAAATATAAGGACAGAATGGGTACGACTTCAGTGATGTCTGCGCATTCTGAATTAGTTACCACTCGCCCTCTCACTCTGCTTCACCTGAAAACTACACTTGATATTGATTCCCAGTGTGCAATGCCACAGGCAATTGACTAGTGTTGCAGAGTGAACTTGTATAGCTCAAATGTGATGTTTTAATAAGTTACAATTCAATCTGAAAATATACAAGCCTAATCTAGATTCCTAAAATACTGCTCTGTCTTAAAATGCAATTGCTGTTTTTAAAATTTCTTTCTTCGCTCCTTTGTGTTTTTCTTTATTTTCGAGACAATTAATTAAAGCACAAGTTGGACACATTAACTCAATGCTATAGTCTTAGCATTTGCTCTAAATAAGACTGATTTTCACTAAACCTAATCTTAAATAAAACACGATTATCTTCAAAGAAAAAAATCCCAACACTGAATAGTCATGTAACGTTGGTATTCAGGAAAACAATCTTCAACTAGTGCAAATAGCTGATGTCTGATCTTGCTTCCTCATGGATCTCTAGCAGTAGAAGCAACAGCTTCTGATGGATCCAATGCACTCACCAGCTATTTCCCATCTCAGTATTATTTCCAAAGTAAGATCTATGTAACTGTTATGCCTTCTGGGATTGCTGCAGCTGACAAGAGTGATATAAGTAATTTTGCATTTCTTTGTTCTGGACAGAAAAATGCTCCTATACAGATTGTACAAACCCATCTAGACTAGGAGTACTGAAAATAAAATCAACTTGTATTTATATATCAGGGTTGCACTGAATGGCGTTGTGGATGATGCTTGATTCTTGCTCAGCGTGACGAGGGCTGTGTTTATGAACTATAAGGTCTACCTTGTGTGGAAAGAAAATAAAATCATCACATTAATCATTCAACCCCTTTATACTAAAGTAACTTCTAATTCTGTGTTTAACTGTGAATGGCTGTAGGATTATGACTCATTCCTCTTGCATCCAAGAATTTATATATAATTGTTTTTAGAGTAGCAATTTGACGTCGTCTGGTTCCTATATTAGTATGCTGAATGTGTGTCTGTTTTAACCTCAGGTTTCTGGAAGTGTTCCTTCTATACTGCCATTCAGCAAGCCAATGGTTTGCGATTGAGGAGTGTATGACTGGAGAGTTCCGGAAGTTCAATCATAACAGTGGAGATGAGATCCGTCCAAACAACATGCTGGAGGAGACCATGCTTGCCTTTAGTCACTGGACCTATGAGTATACTAGAGGTGAACTGTTGGTTCTAGACTTGCAGGGTGAGTGTAAGCGGCCTCTGTGTTAGTGAGGCAATCTGGTATCCATTTGTAGTGAGGTGCAAGTGCTTTTGATATTCTTTGTTCTTGAACAAATACTATACATAATTGGTCATTCTAAATTTGTTCCCAATGGTTTCATCTTTGAATAGGTTTGGGATTTGCATTAGGTACGTTAGAACTGAGAACAACCAAACATCTCAGGCGGGGGCGGGGGGCTGGAGGAGATTGCAGAGATGGGGAGAGGCGAGGCCATGGAGGGATTTGAAAATAAGGATGAGAATTTTGAAATCGAGGTGTTGCTTAACTGAAAGCCAATATAGGTCAGCGAGCACAGGGGTGATGGGTGAGCGAGACTTGGTGCGAGTTAGGACACGGGCAGCTGAGTTTTGGATCAGCTCTAGTTTATGTAGAGTAAAATGTGGGAGGCCTGCCAGGAGTGCGTTGGAATAGTCAAGTCTAGAGGTAATAAAGGCATGGATGTGGGCTTCAGCAGCTGATGAGCTGAAACAAGGACGGAGTTGGGCAATGTTAGAGGTGGGAATAGGCGGTCTTGGTCATGCTGTGGATATGTGGTCGCAAGCTCATTTCAGTGTCAAATATGACACCAAGGTTGCGAACAGTCTGGTTCAGCCTCAGACAGAAGTTGGGCAAAGGGATGGAGTCAGTGGCTAGGGAACGGAGTTTGTGGCGGGGACCGAAAACAATGGCTTCGCTCTTCCCAATACAGGTATTCAATTGGAGAAAATTTCTGCTGATCCAGAACTGGATGTCGGACATGCAGTCTGACAATTTAGAGACCGTGGAAGGGTCGAGAGAAGTGGTGGTGAGGTAGAGCTGGGTGTCGTCAGCGGGCATGTGGAAACTTGACGGTGTTTTCAGATGATGTCGGCAAGGGGCAACATGTAGATGAGAAATAGGAGGAGGCTAAGGATAGATCCTTTGGGGACACCAGAGAGAACTTTATTGCAAGAAGTGTGCAGGTAGTAGTCTCTGAAACTGCAGCAGTCTTGGTGTGAAGACATCAGCATCAAAAGGCAGAATCCAAGCAGGGTCTATCTTTTCTCATCAGGATAGTTCTGTGCAAGTTTGGTGAATCTGATTGCAAAGCCTGGATACTACATTGATGCATATTGATCTTATTGAAACATACAAGATACTGAGGGGGCTCAACAAGGTAGATGCAGAGAGGATGTTTCCCCTCGGGGAATCTAGAACTAGGAGGCATAGTTTAAGAATAAGGGATCACCCATTTAGAACTGAGATGAGGAGGAATTGGCTAGGATAGATTGGCGAATGATACTTAAGGCGTTGACAGTGGGTGGGCAATGGCAGACATTTAGAGACCGCATGGATGAACTACAACAATTGTACATCCCTGTCTGGCATAATAATAAAAAAGGAAAGGTGGCTCAACCATGGCTATCAAGGGAAATCAGGGATAGTATTAAAGCCAAGGAAGTGGCATACAAATTGGCCAGAAATAGTAGCGAACCCGGGGACTGGGAGAAATTTAGAACTCAGCAGAGGAGGACAAAGCGTTTGATTAGGGCAGGGAAAATAGAGTACGAGAGGAAGCTTGCAGGGAACATTAAAATGGACTGCAAAAGCTTCTATCGATATGTAAAGAGAAAAAGGTTAGTAAAGACAAACGTAGGTCCCCTGCAGTCAGAATCGGGAAGTCATAACGGGGAACAAAGAAATGGCAGACCGATTGAACAAGTACTTTGGTTCGGTATTCACTAAGGAGGACACAAACAACCTTCCGGATATAAAATGGGTCAGAGGATCTAGTAAGGAGGAGGAACTGAGGGAAATCCTTATTAGTCGGGAAATTGTGTTGGGGAAATTGATGGGATTGAAGGCCGATAAATCCCCAGGGCCTGATAGTCTGCATCCCAGAGTACTTAAGGAGGTGGCCTTGGAAATACCGGATGCATTGATAGTCATTTTCCAACATTCCATAGACTCTGGATCAGTTCCTATGGAGTGGAGGGTAGCCAATGTAACCCCACTTTTTAAAAAAAGGAGGGAGAGAGAAAACAGGGAATTATAGACCGGTCAGCCTGACATCGGTAGTGGGTAAAATGATGGAATCAATTATTAAGGATGTCATGGCAGCGCATTTGGAAAGAGGTGACATGATGGGTCCAAGTCAGCATGGATTTGTGAAAGGGAAATCATGCTTGACAAATCTTCTGGAATTTTTTGAGGATGTTTCCAGTAGAGTGGACAAGGGGGAACTAGTTGATGTGTATTTGGACTTTCAGAAGGCTTTCGACAAGGTCCCACACAAGAGATTAATGTGCAAAGTTAAAGCACATGGGATTGGGGATAGTGTGCTGACATGGATTGAGAACTGGTTGGCAGACAGGAAGCAAAGAGTAGGAGTAAATGGGTACTTTTCAGAATGGCAGGAAGTGACTAGTGGGGTACCGCAAGATTCTGTGCTGGGGCCCCAGCTGTTTACATTGTACATTAATGATTTAGAAGAGGGGATTAAATGTAGTATCTCCAAATTTGCGGATGACACTAAGTTGGGTGGCAGTGTGAGCTGCGAGGAGGGTGCTATGAGGCTGCAGAGTGATTTGGATAGGTTAGGTGAGTGGGCAAATGCATGGCAGATGAAGTATAATGTGGATAAATGTGAGATTATCCACTTTGGTGGTAAAAACAGAGACACAGACTATTATCTGAATGGTGACAGATTAGGAAAAGGGGAGGTGCAACGAGACCTGGGTGTCATGGTACATCAGTCATTGAAGGTTGACATGCAGGTACAGCAGGCGGTGAAGAAAGCAAATGGCATGTTGGCCTTCATAGCGAGGGGATTTGAGTACAGGGGCAGGGAGGTGTTGCTACAGTTGTACAGGACCTTGGTAAGGCCACACCTGGAGTACTGTGTACAGTTTTGGTCTCCTAACTTGAGGAAGGACATTCTTGCTGTTGAGGGAGTGCAGCGAAGGTTCACCAGACTGATTCCCGGGATGGTGGGACTGACATATCAAGAAAGACTGGATCAACTGGGCTTGTATTCACTGGAGTTCAGAAGAATGAGAGGGGATCTCATAGAAACTGTAAAGTCCTGTCCCCTCAGTCCAGATTTAAACGAGGCATGTAGTGAAGTCAAGGTCACTCTGGAATGCTGCACTTGCCTGAGACCTGTCCTTATATACCTGTCTCTTGCAAGTGCACCCCTGGTGGTAAGGTATGCTGGTGGTTACAGGTCATATCTTATTATAGTCATGTATAGCATGTTGGGATACAGTTATATATAATAATGTAAGATACATGACAGAAACGTTTAAAATTCTGACGGGTTTAGACAGGTTAGATGCAGGAAGAATGTTCCCAATGTTGGGGAAGTCTAGAACCAGGGGTCACAGTCTAAGGGAAGGGGTAAGTCATTTAAGACCGAGATGAGGAGAAACTTCTTCACCCAGAGAGTGGTGAACCTGTGGAATTCTCTACCACAGAAAGTTGTTGAGGGCAATTCACTAAATATATTCAAAAAGGAGTTAGATGTAGTCCTTATACTAGGGGGATGGATCAAGGTGTATGGCGAGAAAGCAGGAATGGGGTACTGAAGTTGCATGTTCAGCCATGAACTCATTGAATGGCGGTGCAGGCTCGAAGGGCTGAATGGCCGACTCCTGCACCTATTTTCTATGTTTCTATGACTTTCTTCTGAGGGTTGTAAATCTGTGGAATTCTCTGCCCCAGAGAGCTGTGAAGACTGGGTCATTGAATATATTTAAGGCAGAGATAGACAGATTCTTGAGCGATAAGGGAATAAAGAGTTATGGGGAGCGGGCAGGGAAGTGGAGCTGAGTCCATGGTCAGATCAGCCATGATATTAAATCGCGGAGCAGGCTCAAGAGGCCAAATGGCCTACTCCTGCTCCTATTTCTTAAGCTCATTATAAATGAGGTATTGGTATAATTCATATAATTTTGTACATTTCCTCTTGTAGGTGTTGGGGAGAACTTGACTGATCCCTCAGTAATAAAGTCTGAGGAGAAACGGTAAGTATCAGTTTACATAGGGCCTTTCTTCCTTCCTCAACTCGCAGTTGGCATAGAGTGCCGTAGGTCTGTATCGAAGACAATTGGCTAAGTTGATATTGGCAGTAGCCTTTTCTAATCCTTTACAGCAGGGAGACTAGTTGAATATAATTGGCATAACAGATCTCCTCAATAAAACACTGGTTAGAACTCAGCTGGAGTATTGGGTTGTAATTTACAGCCCTATGGGCGTGTACGAGGTGTACAATGCCCGTAGGGGTCGGGCAAGTTCCCGGTTTGGGTATGTGCTAAAACCGGAACTTGCAATCGGTCAAGAATTCTCTTGACAAATCGCACACATCCCCTGGAGAAGGGTCTCCGCGTCGAGCTATTTGCCCAACTTCTGCCCAGCGAATGCCCGTGAAATTCTTACACCTGGTAAAAGCAAGATTGATCACACTCCCTCCTTAACACCTCTCTTCCTTTGTCCAACGATATAGGACATCCCTGCTTGGTACCATTCTTGCCTATCTGATTGTAGCTTCTCTTCCCACCTCAGTGTCACCTCTAGTCCCCCAAGGAGCTATCCTTGCCCCCCCCACCCCACACACTGACTTAAGAGTCAAATTCCACATGTATACAAGTGACGCCCAGCTGTATTTCTCCACAACCACCCTCGACCCTTTCAGTACATTTTTCTGCCAATCTACTTGTTTGACACCTCGTCTTGGATGACCTGTAACACTCCAGCGAAACATTGGGAAGTCTAAAGCCTCCGTCTTCAGTCCCTGCACAAATGATGTACAATTGCCACTGACTCTCTTTCCCCCCCCCCCCCCCCACCCTGGTCTGTTCAAAAGCTTGCTGAGCTTCTAACCCCATATCCTTCCATTCTGCATGCTCAAACTTCTGCTCATCCAAATCTCTGCTGTCCAAATGCTATCCTGCACCCATCACCCTCATTCCTGCTGACCTATATTGGCTCCTGCTCCCCCAAAGCCTCAAATATAAAATTCTTATCCTTGTGTTTAAATCCCTCAGAGACTCACCCTTCTCTGTAGCTTTACGACTTCCTTCACTCCTGCCCCCCCACCATCTCCTCTTCTGACTCTAACCTCTTGTGTACCTCCAACCTTTCTCTTGCCCCACCACTGGCAACCATACCTCCAGCTGCATAAAGTCCACACTGGAATTCCCTCTCTCAACCTGTTTGCCTCTCTAGCTCCCTATCTTCTAATCCCACCTGTTTGACCCAGTTTCTTCTCTTAAGCTTCTTTTACTCCGCATCTATTTTCCTCACTCTTGTGAAGATCCTTGTAAGGTTTTTCTACATTGAGGCAATTTATAAATGCATGGAGTTACATAGAAATTCTAATAGAGTAACGGACTGTTCGGCCCAACCAGTTCATGTGAGCAGCAGTCCTAATCTCAGGAGCCTGCCCTGTTCTCATATCCCTTTATCCCCCTTTCCTTCAAACACCTATCTAAACTATTCTTAAAAGTTGACGTAGCCTCTGCTTCATTCACTAACTCTGGTAGTGCATTCCACAGCCTCACAACCCTCTGTGTATAAAAAAGAAAACATTTCTCCTGCACTCTGTCCTAAATATCTTGTATCTAGTCCCCTTGGTCTAGACCCTTCAACTACTGAAAACTCTTTCTAACTACATGTGTGAGCCATGGTTCAGTGGGTAGCACGCTTGCCACAATGTCAGAAGGTTGTGCGTTCAAGCCCCACTTCAGGACTTGTGCACATAGTCTAGGCTGACAGTTCAGTGCAGTACTGAGGGAGTGCTGCACTGTTGGGTGACGTTTTTCAGATGAGATATTAAACCAAGGTTGTGTCTGCCCTCTCAGGTGGATGTAAAAGATCACATGTACTTTTTGAAGGAGATGGGGAATTCTCTCTCCTGGCCAACATTTATCTCTCAATCAACATCACTAAAACAGATTATTTAATAATTTATCTCATTGCTGTTTGTGGGAGCTTGCTGTTTGTGGGTGCTTGCTGTGCACAAATCGGTTGTCACATTTTCCTACATGCCCCATGATCTGCTTGGTTATAATGAAACCCGCCCCAATTTTTCAAGTCTTCATATTTGTATTTCCCCATACTAAGCAGCATCTTACTGAATCTGCACCACATCCTCTCCCTTGCCTCAACATTCCTCCTTGACTGAACTCCGGTTTTACATAGGTTCACCATGACGTCTCAACATTTATAGTCTATACCTGTTGCCATTAAACCCAGTATTACATTAGCCTTTTTCTGGCCTTATCCACTTGAGGTGCTGCTTTGTGACCCTTGTGATGTGCAGCAAAACGAATGTAAGGGAATCCCTCTTCAGTGTGCTTCATTAATGAATGATCTAGCTGAGACTGAATGTTTTGCCAGTTGGGAAAAGCCATAGTATGAAATGTAGTTGAGATTTCTTTAAGTCTGCAGATGGACTTTTGAAGCTTCCAGTGTGCAATCTACATCATGTGATACAATCTCCAAGTTGACTGCTGTGTCCAGGTTTATATATGGTGTTTCTATTTCAGGTCACATGACATGGTATTTGGACCTGCTAATTTGGGTGAAGATGCAGTTAAGAATTTTCGGACTAAACACCGTTGTAATTCATGCTGCGGGAGACTCAAACTTCCCGGTAAGATTTTACTGTGTGCTTTTCTTGCTTTTCCCTCTGACCTATGCTGGGCAATAATTTCACAAGTGTTAGTGACCCTGACACTTCTTCTTGGTGAGCCGGATAACGACTGTTGGGTTATTTGATCGCGTGCATTTCCAGCAGCCACAGCTGAGTAGAATAGGAGCTCTGGCTCTTGGATTTTCTTCCCTAACCTTGGAAAACACATGGTCAACTGTAGGGCCCTTTATCTGGGATTTGGCTAATTCAGCAAAAACCAAGGATTGAATCTGGGAGCTGCTTAATCTGGATGGTTCATTACCACAATGTATTTACCCAGAGGGCCATTAAAGGAGTTCCACAACACAAACAATGGCTGGAATTTATAGAATCGCAGAAATCGTCATCATTTACAGCATGGAGCGAGGCCATTCGGCCCATCGTGTCCACGCTGGCTGACCAACAGCTATCCAGCCTAATCCCACTTTCCAGCTCTCGGTCCGTAGCCCTGTAGGTTACGGCACTTCAGGTGCACATCCAAGTATTTTTTAAATGTGGTGAGGGTTTGTGCTTCTACCACCCTTTCAGGCAGCGAGTTCCAGACCCCCACTACCCTCTGGATGAAGAAATTTCCCCTCAAATCCCCTCTAAACCTTCTACCAATTGCTTTAAATCTATGCCCCCTGGTTGTTGACCCCTCTGCTAAGGGAAATAGATATGTCCTAGGCCCCTCATAATTTTATACACCTCAATATGGTTTCCCCTCAGCCTCCTCTGTTCCAAAGAAAACACAAACAGCCTATCCAATCTTTCCTCATAGCTAAAATTCCCCAGTCCAGGCAACATCCTCGTATAGCTCCTCTGTACACTCTCTCATGCAATCACATCTTTCCTGTAATGTGGTGACCAGAACTGCACGCAGTACTTAGCTGTGGCCTAACTAGTGTTTTATACAGTTCAAGCATAACTTCTCTGCTCTTGTATTCTATGCCTCGGCTAATAAAGGCAAATATTCCGTATACCTTCTTAACCACCTTATCTACCTGGCCTGCTACCTTCAGGAATCTGTGGACATGCACTCCAAGGTCCCTTTGTTCCTCTGCACTTTTCAGTGTTCTACCATTTAATGTGTATTCCCTTGCCTTGTTAGTTTTTCTCAAATGCATTACCTCACACTTCTCCAGATTGAATTCCATTTGCCACTGACTGTTCTGCCCACCTGACCAGTTCATTGATATCTTCCTGCAGTCTGCAACTTTCTTCTTCATTATCAACCACACGGCTGATTTTAGTATCATCTGCAAACTCCTTTATCATACCTCTTGCATTCAAGTCCAAATCATTGGTATATACCACAAAAAGCAAGGGACCCAGCACTGAGCCCTGCGGAATCCCACTGGAAACAGCCTTCCAGTCACAAAAACACCCATCAACTATTACCCTTTGCTTCCTGCCTCTGAGCCCATTTTGGATCCAACTTGTCACTTTGCCTTAGATCCCATGGGCTTTTACTTTCGTGACCAGTCTGCCGTGTGGGACCTTGCTAAAATCCATATACACTGGATCAAACGCACTATACTCATTGACCCTCTGTTACCTCCTCAAAACATTCAATCAAGTTAGTCAGAAACGACCTTCCTTTAACAAATCCATGTCCTTGATTAATCCGTTTCTTTCTAAATGAAGATTTATCCTGTCCCTCAGAATTTTTCCCAATAATTTTTCTACCACTGAGCTTAGGCTGACTAGCCTGTAATTACTAGACCTAGCCCTTTCTCCCTTTTTAAACAAAGATACAACATTAGCCGTCCTCCAGTCCTCCGGCACCACACCTGTAGCCAAAGAGGATTGGAAAATGATGGTCAGAGCCTCTGCTATTTCCTCTCCTTCTCTCAACAGCCTGGGATACATTTCATCCGGGCCTGGGGATTTATCCAATTTCAAAGCTGCTAATCCCTTAATACTTCCTCTCACTCTGTTTATTTCATCTAATATTTCACAATCCTCCTCCCTGATAGCAGTATCTGCATCGCCCCTCGTGAAAACAGACGCAAAATATTCATTCCCACGTTTTTGGCTTCCACACACAGGTTACCTTTATGGTCTCTAATAGGCCCTACCCTTTCTTTAGTTATCCTCTTGCTCTTAATGTATTTATAAAACATTTTTGAGCTTTCCTTGATTTTACTTGCCAAAATGTTTTCATGCCCTCTGTTTGCTTTCCTAATTTCCTTTTTACTTTCCCCCCTGCACTTTCTATACTCTAGAGTTTCTGCAGTATTTAGCCCCTGTATTTATCTAGCATCTAGCAATATTTATCTAACATCTTTAATGTAGAAAAGTCCCAAGGAATAAAAGATTGGACACCAGCTCGATGATATCTCTGCTAGTTTGACACAGAAGCACTTGGTCAAATCAGCTGAAGGTGATTGTCGCTCCAATTTATTTTAATTGTTTTTTCGCTTTTTGTCCTCTCCTGCGGCAGACTGTGGCCCCATGTCTTACATAAGAACATAAGAAATAGGAGCAGGAGTCGGCCATTTGGCCCCTCGAGCCTGCTCTGCCATTTGATAAGATCAGGCTGATCTGATCTTGGCCTCAACTCCACTTCCCTGCCTGCTCTCCATATCACTCCCTTATCATTCAAAAATCTGTCTATCTCCACCTTAAATATATTAAATGACCCAGCTTCCACAGCTCTCTGGGGTAGAGAATGCCAAAGATTCATGACCGTCAGAGAAGAAATTCCTCCTCATTTCTGTTTTAAATGGGCGACCCCTTATTCTGAAACTATGCCCCCTAGTTCTAGAAACATCCTCTCTGCATCTACCCTGTCAAGCCCCCTCAGAATCAACCTTTCTTCATAAGACAATCCCGTCATCTCAGGAATCAACCTCGTGAACTTTCTCTGAACTGCCTCCAATGCAAGTATATCCCTTCTTAAATAAAGAGACCAAAACTGTACGAAGTACTCCAGGTGTGGTCTTACCAACACCCTGTACAGTTGTAGCAGGACTTCCCTATTTTTATACTCCATCCCCCTTGCCAGGCCAACATTCCATTTGCCTTCCTAATTACTTGCTATACCTGCATGCTAACTTTTTTGTGTTTCATGTACAAGGATCCCCAGATCCCCCTCTACCTCAGCATTTTGTAATCCCTCCCCATTTAAATAATTTGCTTTTTTATTTTCCTACATTGTACTCCATCTGCCAACTCACTTAGCCTGTCTATATCCCTATGCAGATTTTTTGCATCCTCCTCACAACTTGCTTTCCACCTATCTTTGTATCATCAGCAAATTTGGCTACATTACACTCAGTCCCTTCATCCAAGTCATTACTATAGATTGTAAATAGTTGAGGCCCCAGCACTGATCCCTTGGTACCCCACTAGTTACAGTTTGCTAACCTGAAAATGACCCATTTATCCCGACTGTTTTCTGTTAGTTAGTCAATCCTCTATCCATGCTAATATATTGTCCCCAACCCTGTGAGTTCATATCTTCTGTAGTAACCTTTTATGTGGCACCTTATCAAATGCTTTCTGGAAATCGAAATACACTACATTTACTGGTTCCCCTTTATCCACCCTGCTCATTATACATCCTCAAAGAACTCCAGCAAATTTGTCAAACATGATTTCCCTTTCATGAAACCATACTGACTCTGCTTGACTGTATTATGATTTTCTAAATGTCCTGCTACTGCTTCCTTAATAATGGACTCCAGTATTTTTCCACTGACAGAGATTAGGCTAACTAGTCTATCGTTTCCTGCTTTCTGTCTCCTTTCTTAAATAGTTTTCCAATCCACTGGGCCCTCTCCATAATCAAGAGAATTTTGGTAGATTACAACCAATGCATCCACTTTCTCTGCAGCCACTTTTTTTAAGACGCAAGGATGCAGGGGAATTGTACACCTTTAGTCCCATTAGTTTACCTAGTACTTTTTCTCTAGTGATAGTGATTGTTTTAAGTTTCCTCCCTCCTAATAGCCCCTTGATTTTCAATTTTTTGGATGTTTTTAGTGTCTTCCACCGTGGGACAGCACCTTAATTATCAAATGCACTTGCCACTTGTGGGGCTTATTTAGAATCAAAATCTTACAACACGGAAGGAGGCCATTCAGCATGTCATACCTGTTCCAGCTCTTTGAGAAAGCTGTCCAATTTAGTTCCACACCCCAGCCTTTTCCCATTAGCCCTGCAAATGAGTCCTCTCCAAGCACATGTCCAATTGCCTTTTGACAGTTCCTATGGAATCTACTACCACCCTTTCAGGTCGTGCGTTCCAGATCTTAACAGCCCTCTTTCTGGGGGAAAATATTCTCATTTTACCTCTGGATTTTTTCCCAATTATTTTTTAGAAGTGACACTTGCCAAAGGGAACTGTTTCTCCCTACTTGCTCGATCAAGATCCCCCCTCATTTTGAAATTTCAATGCCATATTTGCAGTGTAAACATTTAAATTGGTCTGTTTCTTCATTATGCAGATAAAGCTTTTATATTCAATCAATACTTGAAAGTCATCTGGATTCAGTGAGTCCCTTTGTCCCTTCCTGTTCTGGATCTTAAACCATTTTGATGTGGTTGCAGTTAAAAAATGTGCATCTGTATTATCCAAATAATGTTGCACTTCCAAATCTACTTTTTATGATCCTGGCGAAGTGATTTAACATTGTGGTTGTGCGGTTTCTGCGGTCAATGCCTTCTCCACCTCGCAACTCATCGTGAAAACTGAGTCTCAGAACAAAGGAAACAGTTCATCAATTGGTTTCATCTCCATTTTCTCCTGTCCTCTTGCAGACAGTGGTCCATGCTAGTTTGTTTTCAACTCAAAATTTAGGACTGTTTTGTGTGGAAGGTGTGTTTAGCAGACACCATAACTGCCTTTCCTAAAGACAAAGGGTTTCTCCACAAATATCCCTAGTTTTTGTCTGATTTTTAAAAATATATACATTTGAACACAAAAAGCTTTGTTCTATTTGCCGGACAGCTGTTGCCACAGTGACAGAAATCCAGAAATGTCCTGTTTTTAAAACCAAGCTGAGTGTTGGCCACAGATCAGAATGGGTTTGGTTGGGTCCCAGACACACACACACACACCTGAGTAATTGGCCTATACTCTATTGGAAGAGATTTTTTCTGATTGTAGCCACCTGCTTTATTTGAGCCCAATGCTGTACAAGAACAGCTTGGCTAGAGGTGTGGCTAGTTCTGGATCACAAGTCTGCAGTACTGCAGCCAGGATGTTGTTGGGGCCCATCGCCTTTGCTGTACCCAGTGCGCTCAGCCACTTCTTGATATCACGAAATTCCAGAAGGCATTCGATAAAGTTCCACACGAGAGACTGTTGAGAAAAGCACCTAGAATTGGAGGCCATCTTTTTACATGGATAGGGAAATGGTTAGGAGATGGAAGAGAGAGTAAGGATAATGAGTGTATATGCCAATTGGCAGGATGTGACTAGTGGTGTCTCCCAAGGATCGGTACTGATGGCTTAGCTTGTCACTATGTTTATAAATGACTTGGATGAAGGAATAGAGAGCCGTATATCAAAGTTTGTCGATAACCCTAAGTTATACGGCACAGTGAGTAGTGTGGATGGAAGTAGAAAGTTGCAAAGGGACACTAATAGTTTAAGTGGGTGGGCAAAACTGTGGCGGATGAAGCTTCATTTGGGGAAGTGTGAGGTCATCTACTTTGGATCTACGAAAGACAAATCAGAGTATTTTCTAAATGGTGAGAAGCTCGGAATTGTGGGGGAGCCGAGAGATTTAGGGTTCAAATGCAGAAGTCACTGGGCTGGTATAAACATTAAAAGGCTAATGGAATGTTAACCTTCATCACAGGGGGCTGTAATACAAAGGGGTTCAAGTTATGCTACTGTTGTATAAAATTCTGGTTAGTCCACATCTGTAGTAATTGTGTTCAGTTCTGGGCACCGCACCTCAGGAAGGATATATTGGCCTTGTAGGTGGTGCAGTGCAGGTTCACCAAAAAAGGGTTAAATTATAAGGAGTGGTTCCATAGACTAGGCTTGTATTCCCTTGAATAGAACATTAAGGGGTGATCTAATTGAGGTAGATAGAGAGAAACTATTCCCTCTGATGGGGGAGTCCAGAACAAGCCTTAAAGTTGGAGCCAGGCCTTTCAGGGATGATGTCAGGAAACACTTCTTCATACCCAGGACAGTGGGAATCTGGAAGATCCTCTCCCAAAAAGCTGAGAGGCTGGGAGTCGATTGAAAATGTCAAAACTGAGATTGATAGATTTTTGATTAGCATGGGTATTATGGGATATGGAAGGAAAGGCGTGTAAATGGAATTAAGATATGGATCAACCATGATCTAATTGGTGTAACAGGCTCAGGAGCTGAATGGTCGCCTCCTGTTCCTATGTTCTTGTGTAATGGATCAAGAGCAGGCAAAAAAGTCTGGTTAGATAATGCGACAGAATGGGCGGGTGCAACATTGGAGCTGGTATAATCCATCCGTGACAAACCAGAGCAAAGTGGTAAACAACCTCCAACGTGGATAAGGAAGGTGAACATTTATATTTTGCCTGTCACATGTCAAAAAAATCTCCAGGTGCTTCACATACAATGAATTACCTTCCAGAGCAATGACTTGTACCTACAAATGCAGTAGCTGTTTTACACACCCTGCTGAAATGAATGACTAGTATAATCTGCTTTTGATGGATATCAGTGTAAGGATGGCCAGGACAATTGCCAATCTCCCTGCTCCCCCCTCAATTGTTTTAATACCTGCAAAAAAGACAGACCCAGAGCAACCATTTCATTTACCTTCCCGGTGCTTTTTTTTGATCCAGCACACAATGAAAATGTAACGTCTTCTTTTCTGTGCTTGACTTAGATATCAAGCGAAATGATTATACACCAGACAAAGTGATACTGTCTCAAGATGATGTGGAAGTTGCAATCCAGTCTGGCAGTGGTACCAAAGATGTAAGAAATCCTATACGCTTGATGATTTAGGCACTGAGAATGGTACAGGGAGAATTTCCTCAAGCCCGATACTTGAAATTGCCTGAAGTCGCCTCTGTCGCTGCATCTGAAGGATCACGAGGAGTTCTGTGGATGAGACTTCCAACATCTAGCCTTGGCTGGTGCATTGAAATAAAGGGGTAAAGGATGCTGTGACCTGTCTGTAGTCTTGTGTAATGCATTCAGTACAATCTAAATGTAACTGGCTATTTTGTACTTGTGTCTTGGCCTGTTGAGAATTGCAGCAATGACATAAGCAGTTAATGATCTGTTGTGATCGGATAGCGGGAGAAAAGAGGTACACTCAGCAGGGGCAATCAATGTGGAAAGCAAACTTAATTGGAACAATGTCAAGATTTTAAGCAACGGTAAATGTCCAATTTTAAGTCTGCACAACACATACATTTTAATCCATTTTTAATCAACTTATTAAGTAAAGCCATGTAAACTGGTACAAGCTCAACTGTACAAAGGTGCAAATAATATTTATTCAAACCAAGAGCTACCTTGCAGAAAAATACTCGATAAAATGTGATGACATAGCGTTTTGTCTGACAAAATCTGACAGGTTTTAATAGGCCCATCGATAAAAATAATACAATAAAAATCTGAGCTGATTGTCTAGCCAGCACAGTCCAAAGGATGTTCTGGTGACCTGATTTTAATGAATTTCAATTGTGTATACACTTTGGTGTAATGCTAGTATTTGTGGTACATGCAGATTGAATTTAAAAGAAAAAAGTATTGAAATCCTTGTAAATATGGTAATGGGCAGATTGCAATCTATCTTTATGCAAATAAATAATATGAGACCCAAATCGGTTGAATTGTCAACACGATAAAGCCACATGTCTACCTTAAAATATTGATGTAAATGGTAGCATTGAGGCATCTTTTTTATGTTACAAAAAGAGGTACTATTGTCATTTTTAAAATAAGGGTGTTTATATGAAGAGTTGTATAATTTTTAATCTAATGTATCTTATAGATACTGTTCCTAAGGCACGAACACAACTTGTAATAAAATAAGATGGTGGTTTTACATAGGTTGGATGGCGAAAGTCAAGAGTTAGTGGTATCATGCTGCATAAATTTTGTACATCATTTAATCTAATAAAAGATTTTTGAAATAAATGTACTCTTGTGCTGTATACCCCCGAGGCTGCAAGGCATGCTTGCTGTGAGATACATAATGCAAAGCCTACTTCCATATTATGAGTTCAGTTCATGTGTGAAGGACCTTTTGTAAGAGCTATTCAGATAAATGACAATGCTGGACTATTAAAAGGAGCCTGTGGCATGTACAAGATATTGAAAGTGATGATGAATGTCATTATGGTCTGATTTCTGGTATGTAAATGCCAACTAGTTCTAGAAAACTTGGACCTCACACTTACTATAATGTTTGTCTAGTGATTGCTGTTGCTGCCAGTAACCTACCAGGAATATGCACATGGAGAGATTTATAGAGTACATTAACAGTCAAGTTACAATGAGAAGGCAAATTATACACACAGAGGAATAATTGAAAGTCCCCTACACTTCTGCTGAACTTTATCCAGCATCTTTAGGCGTTAAAGGAAGGAGCTGATAGTCGTCATCATACGCAGTCCCTCGGAGACGAGGATGACTTGCTTCCAGATTAAAAATGAGTTCTCGTGATACGTTTGATGCAGGAACTACATTCTCAGTGCTTGGGTTGTCATGCGCTCCTTATGCCATTTGCTCTTGCTTCTGGCGAAGAGCCTTGGTGTTTGGCGCCTTCCCGGATTATTCTCTCCCACTTTGAGCGACCTTGCACCAGGGATTCCCAGGTGTCGGTGGGGATGTTAAACTTCTTCAAGGGGGCCTTGAGGGTGTCCTTGAAGCATTTTCTCTGCCCACCTGGGGCTTGTTTGCCATGTCGGAGCTCCAAGTAGAGCGCTTGCTTTGGGAGTCTCATATCGGGCATACGGATGATGTGGTCTGTCCATCGGAGCTGATAGTAACCAGAACATCTCTTGCAATTACTTCTCTTGCCAACCTGCACCATCACCTTGGGAGTTCCCCAAGGATCTATCCTTGCCCCCCTTCTCTTTCTCATCTAAATGCTAACTGTTGGCGACATCATCCACAGACATGGGGTCAGCTTCCACATGCATGGTAATGACACCCAGCTCTACCTCCACCATATCTCTTGACCCTTCCACCATATTTGCTGCCATTCTTGGATGAACTGTAATTTCCTCCATCTAAACATTAAGAAAACCGTTGTCTTTGGCCCTGCCACAAACTCTCGACCCTCACCACTGACTCATTCCCCTCCCTACTCACTGTCTGCTGAACCAGACTGATCACAACTTCAACATCCTGTTCAACACTGAGCTTACCTCCTGCTCCCATATCCTCTCCAACACACAGACTGCCTATACCCACTTGTGTAACATCGCCCACTTCTGTCCCTACCTCAGCCAATCCACCACCGAAACCCTCTGCCACCTCCAGACTCAATTACTCCATTCTCCTGGTCGACCTCCCATCCTCCACAAACTTCAGCTCATCCAAAACTCTTCCGTTCCTGTCCTGGTCTAGAACAAGGCCTGCTTGCCAATCACTCTTTTCCTCATTGACCTACAATGGTTCCTGGCCCTCGAGTGTCAAATTTAAAATTTTTATCCATGTATTTAAATTCCTCCGCTCGATATCTCTAATTACTCCAGCCCTACAACCTCCCCCTTGAACTGTCCATTCCTCCCATTCCATCCTCTTGTTCAGCGCCTCTCTCCTTTTCCCATTATTGGCAGCAGTCTTCAGCTACCTAGACCCCACTCTCTGGAATTCCTTAAACCCCTCACCCTCCCCTTCTTAAAACCCCCCTTCTGGTCACTCCCTCCGAATCTTTCCTCCTTTGGTTCAGTGTCCATTGTTCCCTTGCACCTCTCTGAAGGTCCTTGGGACTTTGCTCTACATTAAAGGTGCCTGCTGATTTTGGGCAGCAGTGAGGTACAGCAGAAACCTACTACAGTCCCCGCAATCTGTGCTCTTCGCACTTTTATCAGCAAAGTGGATCAAAATGGCCTGTAATTTGCGGGAACGTAGGGGCTGTGCACGTTTCAGGTTTTCACGAAGTGGGTGTGGGAACCCGGAATTTGCGATTTGTCAAGCATCTACCTGACTGATCCAATGCATGCCGGGAAAAGGGCATTGGTGGGCAGAGAGTTGGGCTATTTTCCCTGTGAATGTCCATGAAATTCTTACGCCTAGTAAGGCCTGTTTCTACCAGCATATAAGACTTTTTAAAAAAAACACTTTTTTCAATCATAAGGTGCCACATAAAAGGTTACTGCACAAGATAAGTTCACGGGTTTGGGGGTAATATATTAGCATGGATAGAGGATTGGCTAACTAAGAGAGTCGGGATAAATGGGTCATTTTCCAATTGGCAAACAGTGACTAGTGGGGTGCCGCCAGGGATCAGTGCTGGGGCCTCAACTATTTACAATTTATATTAATGACTTTGTGAAGGGGCTGAGTGTTATGCAACCAAGTTTGCTGATGATACAAAGATGGGTGGGGAGCAAGTTGAGGTGGACACAAAAAATCTGCAAAGGGATATAGACAGGCTAAGTGAGTGGGCAAAAATTTGGCAGTTGGACTATAATGTGGGAAAATGTGAGGTTATCCACTTTGGCAGAAAAAATAGAAAAGCAAATTATAATTTAAATGGAGAAAAATTGCATGGTGCTGCAGTACAGAGGGACCTGGAGGCCCTTGTGCATGAAACACAAAGTTATTATGCAGGTATAGCAAGTAATCAGGAAGGCAATTGGCCTTTATTGCAAGGGGATAGAGTATAAAAGCAGAGAAGTCCTACAACTGTACAGGGTATTGGTGAGGCCAAATCTAGAGTACTGCGTACAGTTTTGGTCTCCGTATTTAAGGAAGGATATACTTGCATTGGAGGCTGTAAAATTCTGTCCCTGCAGTAGACTCTCACGAGGCACATGCTGAAGTCAAGGTCACTCAGGACCTGCACCTTTATTGCACAGCTCTCGAATGCCACACTTGCCTGAGACCTGACTTTATATACCTGTGTAGAACAGGTATCCAGTGTCTCCTGCAAGTACACCCCTGGTGGTAAGGTAAGCTTGTGGTTACAGGTCATATCTAGTTACAGTCATGTATAGCATAGTAAGATAGTTATGTACAGTAGTGTGAGATACATGACATCACCCTCCCCCAAGGTCTTATTGTCTTTATAGGTTCAGTCTCTCAGGTGGTCTACACTCTCGCGTGGAGCGTCTTAGTTGTGGTTCAGTTGTTTGCCTTGGTGCCTGTTTTTCTTTCGGTGTGATTGCTGGTATCTCACCTGGGCTGTCTGTTTCGTTCAGTAGGATTGTTTGTGTCTCGCCTGGGCTGTCTGGGATTGCCCTTTCCTCAGGTTGTTCCCTCTGTCTGTCCACCAGGTGTGGTGTGAGTCAGAAGCCTGTTTCCTTCCTTTCCTGTTGCTGTCCCTGCAAGCCATTTGGGACCCCTGCCATAGTTTAGCACAAACACTTTGTCCCCTATCTCATTCCACCTCCCTTTGAATTTTGGTCATGGTACTCGGTTAGCTTACGGCGCTTTGCCTCAACGATTTCATGCATGTCTGGGAGGATTAATGAGAGCCTTGTCTTTAAGGTCCGTTTCATCAATAGTTGCGCGGGGGGACTCCAGTCAATGAATGCGGACGAGATCTGTATGCCAGCAGCAGTCGCCACAGGCGGCTCTGCAGCATGAGACCTTGGATTTTGAGCATGTCTTGTTTAATGATTTGCACTGCTCGCTCCGCCAGGCCGTTGGAGGCCAACTTGAATGGTGCCGTCTTAATGTGACTTATGCCGTGGTCACTTATGAAATCTTGGAATTCTGCGCTGGTGAAGCACGGACCATTATCGCTGACCAATATGTCAGGAATTCCGTGCGTTGCAAACATTGTTCCAAGGTCTCCACAGTGGTGGAGGTGGTGCTCGAGTTTAAAATGGTGCATTCGATCCACTTTGAAAATACATCTACAACTACGAGGAACATTTTGCCCATGAATGGGCCCGCGTAGTCTACGTGCACCCGCGACCACGGTTTGGTGGGCCAGGGACTCGGGGGCCTCCCTCGGGGCATTACTGAGTTGGGCACAAATGGTGCACCGTCGGACGCAGAGCTCTTAAGTCCGCGTCAATGCCAGGCCACCAGACGTGGGATCTGGCTATGGCCTTCATGAGAACGATCCCCGGGTGCTCGCAGTGGAGCTCCCGGACAAATGCCTCTGTCTCGCAGAGGCATAACTACTCGGCTGCCCCACATCAGGCAGTCTGCTTGTATTAACAGCTCATGTATGCGCCTATGGAAAGGTTTGATGGTCTCGGGGCAGGCATCGCGAGCCTCTGTCCAGTCGCCAGTTAAGACACATCTTTTTACTAAGGATAACGTCGGGTCACTGGTCGTCCAGGCTCTGATTTGGCGAGCCGTCATGGGCGAACCTGTGGACTCAAAGGCATTGATTGCCATGACTATCTCACAGTCCTGTTCGTCAGACCCTTCCGTGGTCGCCAGGGGTAGCCTGCTAAGCGCGTTGGCACAGTTGTCTGTGTCTTATGGTGTAGTCATAAGACGTCAGCATAAGTGCCCACCGTTGAATGCGCGCCAAGGCGTTGGCGTTTATTGCCTTGCTCTCGGATAGTAGGGACGTGAGGGGCTTGTGGTCAGTTTCTAACTTGGCCCCGAAAAGGTATTGGTGCATTTTTTTGACACCGTACACGCACGCGAGCGCCTCCTTCTCCACCATTCCGTTCCTGCGCTCCGCCCGCGAAAGTGACCTGGAGGCATAAGCTATGGCTTGTAATTTACCCGCACCATTGACATGTTGTAAAATGCACCCAACCCCGTACGCTGACGCATCACATGTAAGAACTAGCTTTTTACCTGGATCAAAGAAAGCCATGTTGGAACATAAAGGTTGCGTGCCTTATTGAAGGCGCGTTCCTGGGCGTCCCCCCAAAACCAATCGCATCCCTTTCTGAGTAGCACGTGGAGAGGCTCCAGCAGTGTGCTTAAGTTCTGTATAAAGTTCCCAGAGTAATTGAGTAGCCCGAGAAAGGTGCGCAGTTCCCAGACATTCCGGGACCTGGGTGCCAGGCGAATTGTTTTGGTTTTGGACTCTGTTGGGCGGATTCCATCAGCGGCAATCCTTCTGTCCAAAAATTCAACCTCGGGCGCGAGAAACAGGCATTTGGATTTCTTAACTCTTAGGCCTACCCGATCCAACCGCTTTAGTACTTCCTCCAGATTGCGAAGATGGGAGCCGTTGTCCCTGCCTGTGATAAGTATATTGTCTTGAAATACAATCGTCCCCGGGATGGACTTGAGCAGACTCTCCATGTTGCGCTGGAATATAGCAGCTGCCGACCTGATGCCGAATGGGTATCGATTGTACATGAAAAGGCCTCGATGTGTGTTGATGGTGGTGAGTAGCTTAGACTCTTCAGTCAGTTCTTGCATCATATACGCAGATGTGAGATCTAGTTTCGAGAAAAGTTTTCCTCCAGCCAATGTGGCAAATAGGTCCTCCGCTCTGGGCAGCGGGTATTGGTTCTGTAGGGAAGACTCTGTTTATGGTAGATTTGTAATCCCCACAGATTCATACGGATCCATCAGGCTTCATGACTGGGACAATGGGACTTGCCCAGTCGCTAAATTCCACGGGTGAGATAATGCCTTCCCGCATAAGCCTGTCCAGTTCATGTTCAATCTTTTCCCTCATCACATAGGGCATAGCTCTCGCCTTGTGATGGACCGGTCTAGCATCCTGTGTGATGTAGATTTTGACTTTAGCCCCTTTGAAGGTGCCCACACCTGGCTGAAAGAGATGTTCAAATTGACTTAGAACTGTTGAGCAGGAGGTCCGTTCCTCTGATGACATGGCGTGAACATCATCCCACTTCCAATTTAGTTTTGCCAGCCAGCTTCTCCCCAGCAGTGCTGGGAGATCTCTGGGGACAATCCACAGGGGAAGTCGGTTCACTGTCCCTTTGTGTGAGACTGAGAGCATGGCGCTGCCAAGGACTGGGACGATTTATTTGGTATAGGTCCTTAGTTTGGTGTCGACCCTTGTGAGTTTTGGTCTGTCGCTTTTGTGCGGCCACAGCTGTTCAAATTGTTGAGCGCTCATGAGAGATTGACTCGCTCCCATATCCAGCTGCATGTTGACGGGTATCCCGTTGAGTAGGACCCTCATCATTATTGGAGGCGTCTTGTTGTAAGAGCAGTGGCCATTGATCGTGTTGACCCGCTGTACCTCGGTGTCCCGGGTACTGTCCCCACCGTTTTCTGGTCCGCTTTCCGACCCTTCCGATTCGTATACCAGCTGAGCTGCCGTTTTTCTGCACATGCGGACCAGATGCCCTGTATAGTTGTAGTTTCTGCAAACGGCATGCTGAAATCGACACCCCCTTGATGAGTGCCTTCCCCCACATCTCCAGCACAGACCGCTTCCATTGTTTCCAAAGGATGAGCTGCGTCTGGCTGATCTCTCTTGAGCTTCTCTCAGTTTGTAGTTGATTGCTCGCATTGTGGGTTGATGAAGTGTGAACGGCCGTTCATGTGGCCCTTGATGGCTTCTGGCGCCACTGCCTGCTGTTGAGGGCCTGCTCTCCTGCCTTTGTGTGTGGGGGTAGCAGCTTGTTTCACGCTGTGAACCCCTTGTTCCGATGTTTCGTTAGTTGTCGTACCCGCAATGTAGATCAACCTCGTTTCTTCTTCTGCCAAGAATGTCTGTGCAACCAGTGCTGCTGCCTCTAGGGTCAATTCTTGGTCTCTATGAGCTTTCGGAATATGCCTGCGTGGCCTATTCCTTCAATAAAAAAGGCTCTCAGTACTTCTCTCCTTAGTTCATCGGAGAACTCACATAAGCTAGCCAACCTCCAAAGTTCCGCCACGAAGTCGGATATGCTCTGGCCCACACAGCATCTGTAGTTGTAGAACCTGTATCTGGCCATGTGTAGGCTGCTCGCTGGCTTCAGGTGGTCTCTTACCAGTGTGCTCAACTCTTCGAACGACTTGCTTGCTGGTTTCTCGGGTGCCAGCAGGTCTTTCATTAAGGCGTATGTTTTCGAGCTACAGCTGGTCAAGAGATGGGCTCTTCTCTTGTCTGCCTTATCATCGCCTAACCAGTCTTTGGTTACAAAGCTTTGCTGGAGCCTTTCTATAAAGTCCTCCCAATTATCTCCAGCATTGTATTTTTCATCTGAGCCGTTGGTCGCCATTCTGTGGATTCTGTAATCCCGTAACTCATCGCCACTGTTAAGTCCTGTCCCTGCAGTACAGACTCTCGTGAGGCACATGCTGAAGTCAAGGTCACTCAGGACCTGCACCTTTATTGCACAGCTCTCGAATGCCACACTTGCCTGAGACCTGACTTTATATACTTGTGTAGAACAGGTATCCAGTGTCTCCTGCAAGTACACCCCTGGTGGTAAGGTAAGCTTGTGGTTACAGGTCATATCTAGTTACAGTCATGTATAGCATGGTAAGATACAGTTATGTACAGTAGTGTGAGATACATGACAGAGGTGTTCAGAGATGGTTCACTAGGTTGATTCCGGAGATGAGAGGTTCACTTATGAAAGTAGGTTGGGCCTATATACGTTGGAGTTCAGAAGAATGAGAGGTGATCTTATCAAAACATATAAGATAATGAGGGGGCTTGATAAGGTGGATGCAGAGAGGATATTTCCACTCATAGGGAAAACTAAAACTAGGGGGGCATAGTCTTAGAATAAGGGGCCGTCCATTTAAAACAGAGATGAGGAATTTCTTCTCTGAGGGTTGCCCCAGAGAGCTGTGGAGGCTTGGTAATTGAATATATTTAAGGCAGAGATATTTTTGAGCGATAAGGGAATAAAAGATTATGGGGAGCGGGCAGGGTTATGGGGAGCCGTCCGAGTTCATGATCAGATCAGCCACGATCTTATTGAATGGCAGAGCAGGCTCGAGGGGCCAAATGGCCGACTCCTGCTCCTAGTTCTTATGCAATCATTGAAACATTTTTAAAAGCCTGTATGATACGGTAATGTTATTTTTAACTCCTTTAAAACATTAAGTTTATTTTTCAAAATTAAATGTTTGAAATATTTAAATTGCATTTTAATTTTAAAAGTCATTTTTTAAATTTGATGTATACATGTATTTGGGGGGGATATTCCCATTCATCCTTGGGTTTCCGTTTATACAGAATCCCCCTTCCTTCATTCCTTGAGCCGGCCCGGCCCGGCCCAGCCCCCGCCTGTTTCACGCTGCGTGAATCACAAGTGCGGCCCCGGAGACGTCACTGGCGGGGTGTGTGCGGCCGGGAGCAGGGGTTGGGCGGCCCGGCTCCGATTGAAGCTCTTGCCCGCTTCCCGGGATGACGTGCTCGGGGCGGTGCGCCACTGCGGTCTGGCGCTGCGGCAGCGCCTCACTTTCCGGGTCGCTGCGCTCGGAGAGCCAGCAAAATCTGGGAGCGGCGCCGGGCGAGATGGCGGTGGAAGTGTGTATCGAATATTGGTGAGTGTTTGCTCCCGGCGCAAACTGCGAAATGTCCGCTGTCCGCTGCGCTCGGCTCGGAGACTGACGGGGACAATCCCCGGAGCAACAGCCCGAGCCCGGCGGCGGGCGGGCGGCCGGCCGCTCACGGCCCAATTTCTCGGGTAGCTTTGCTGAGTCTGGCGGTGGGGCTGAAGTTTGTCACTTGGGATTTATAGACAATGTTCACAGCTTTCCCATGGGGCGTTAACCCGGGTTTGTTCAAACAGGAGACCTGGGTGGTTCCAGATAAACTCCAACTTCAACTAAATACACTAAAGATTAAAAAAATATTGAAATAAACACAGGATGTTGGGAGTGCTCAGAGAAAAGGGATCCAGCCGTTCGTCAGAACTTTCCTGGTGACAGGTCACATTGAAACGTTCATCTTTCCCCTTCATACACTTGGATTTCCAGCATTTGTGTTTTTAAATCTTTCAACATAAAGGCATTAATGTTTGAGAAAAGCATCGGCCACAGGTGATGACCGGTGAAAGAAACAGCGATCACCAAATCTCCCAAACACGGCACTAGCGGAATGTGTGCAACATTTAACAGTCTTTATAAATCTCTCCCCAGTTCTGGATGAGGATTCCTATCCCGTTTCTTGGCCCTGTCGAATGAAATCTTAGAGCAAGTTCCAGGCGCGTATGTGACGGGTTTCATGGGACAGGCAGGTGAGTGAGGCGATATTAACGCCTGCAACATTTTACAGCAACACCTGTCGCTGGAACGCTGCTGAAACTCCTCTAGAACTCTGGCAAAGTTTCACTGTTACAATCTCGCAGAACTCACTGTCTAGCTGCCTGTGATTTATCTAACTTCATTCACTAAACGACCCCACATTGTACAGTGAGGCTTATCGTGGCATATTCTAAAATATTTCACTTTTTGGTGTCTTTTTGTGATCAGTGATTGTGACCGTTTCCTGCCTCACGAACCCACTGGTTGGTAGCAGAGCGCAGGCTGGAGTGGCCTCCCCCGAGGGGTGAGTGGCGAGTGGCCTCCCCCGAGGGGTGAGTGGCCTCCCCCGAGGGGCGAGTGGCCTCCCCAGAGGGGTGAGTGGCGAGTGGCCTCCCCCGAGGGGTGAGTGGCCTCCCCTGAGGGGTGAGTGGCGAGTGGCCTCCCCCGAGGGGTGAGTGGCCTCCCCTGAGGGGTGAGTGGCGAGTGGCCTCCCCCGAGTGGAGAGTGGCCTCCCCCGAGCGGCCAGCGGCCTCCCCCAAGGAGCCGTGCCTTCACTTACTGCTTCCTGCCACAGCAGCAGCTTTTTACAAGGGCCCATTGCATCCCAGCGCTTTCGCCTCAGTCTGTGGCTTTGCTGGGAATGGGAGCAGAAACTTTCAGCGGGGCCAGCCCAGCTCACTACTGAACAGCAGATTTGCTCTTTATTATTGGAACAAGTTTAAATTTGTGCATGGAGCAGGTTTGGCGTTGGCAGCTGCTACTGCAGTTAGTATAATGCTTCCTGACATTATCTTTCTTTCTCTCTCAGGAAGTTTTGAGGTTACAATTAACAATAAGCTGGTTTTCTCTAAGCTGGAATCACATGAGTTTCCTTACCATGAAGATGTAAGTAAATCCCATAAAATGTACTTTATACAGTAGAACTGAGACATTCCAGCGAGCTGCACCAAAGTTAGGTCCTCACTGGGACAATCATACTCACTTACCGATGGCCTCGATGCCATCCAAAGCCTTGCTCGAGTATCACTCTCGGGGACTCCATCATCTGCACAACAATGTGTGTGAAATGAAGGTTATGAAGAGGTGATTGAGCAGCTATAAGATAGTTAAATGGGAAGCTTGATCAAGTACAGTGAAGACATAAACCCTTAAATTATTTACAAAGTAGTTGGATGAAGCAATACGAGTGTGCTGGGCCCCTCCCTGATTAACATCGTCTTTATGATCAACATTTTCTCTGGAAAAGCTGAACTGGCTTATGTCGACAGTTCAAGCTGTAGCATTGAAAGAGCAGAACCTCAGTGTAAATGACTAATCTGAGACATTAAAGCAAAATTGGTATCTCCCAGGGCAGTTAGACCAATAAAATATACTTTTGAAGTGTTGATGGTCCTGAAATAAAAACAGAAAATGCTGGAAATACACAGCAGGTCAGACAGCGTGACCCTTCGTCAGAACATGATCCTTGATAGTCCGGAATGCTGGGAAGATCTTGCTGGGCTGAAATTGCAGGATAGTAAGTTAATTAAATAAAGGGTTGGAACTGTGTGCTTGAAACATAATTTCAGCTGACGACATCCAGTGGTGTTCCTCAGTATCACTTCGTATCTCAGGCGGGGTTGGAAATATTTGCATTGTATTGTCAAACGTGACTGCATGTGGCTCAGCCTGGGAGTGGCAGGGCTGGAATACATGGGCTGCATTGTCTCACACTTTGAATAGGGGCCGGGAGGAGAATTGCCGTACATGCAGTGTCTGTATTCATGCCATTGAGTAGGTTGCCTGGCAACCAGAGAGTGAGAGATAGAATCTCTTTTAAGGAAATGTTTTTTTTTAAAGCTTTTGAAAATAACTTATTATTCATTCATTGTGTTTTAAATCCTGTTTTTATTTCCATAGATAATTGAGGCAGTGAAAGCAGCAAAAGAAGGATCTGCTGTGCAGAGGATTAATCCCCAAGATGAGATTGTTACCCAGAAAAGGGGCTGCATCATTATATAGTGGAAACTAAGAGATGGCAAAAGAGCCCTGATATAATTTTACAGTTTTCAATGAGCGAAGCACTATTCTGTTAGTGATTGTTTTCCCCAAAAGTTAACGGTGAAGAGATGAGGAGATTTCAGAAAATGTGCTTCCCTGATTTGGAATCTGCTACAAAATTGTTGGGGTGTCAGAATGACTGGTATAATATCGTCACTTAATTAAATTGTATTTGTGTAACCTTTCCCCTCTGTTCCCAGTATTAAGCTGCACACAAAATGATCCAATGTCACATTAAGATGAATCGGTCAGCAGCCCCAGCACACGTCAGCTCCAGAAACAAACATTAGGAATTGCACTCGGGCAGGGAGCTCTGGGCTTCGTCTCAACTCCCAACAACTCCCCACAGCTCTGGCAGCACGAGCCTGTCCAATTGCACTCGCTCTTGAAACTGATGGCAGAAAGTTGTGAGGGAAAGTGCATTACTGGGTAACCAGAATGTTATGCCAATGATGCAAAGCCCTCCTTTCGAACTGTCATCACATATGAAGGAGAGCCTGGCCATTAAAGGTTTGTCTGCCAGATCCCATTGGGAAGGAGAGCTGAGAGCATGAATGTTGGTCACAAGCTGTGTGATGTGCTGGTGAAGATGTGCTGCCTGAGGTACCAACTTATGGGATTCAGCAATCCGCTAATCGATGTCCTGTAGATGTTCCTGTGGCTGATGGGTGCCTTAGAGGCATTTCCAATAAAGTAACAGCTCTGAGTTTTGGCCTTGATGTGAAGCGAACATTTGTGCTATCCCCTTTATCCAGAATTTCAATGGTTTTATTTCTGATGTAATGTCTCTTTTCCTTTCCTGATTCCCATTCTTGTTTTCAAATCGCTCCATGACCCTTGCCCCTCCCTATCTCTGTAATCTGCTCCAGCCCCACAGCCCTCCACCCCCCCTCCCCAACATTTCTGCACTCCTCTAATTCTGTCCTCTTGGGCATTCCTGATTATAGTCACTCCACCATTGGTGTCCGTGCCTTCTGTTGTCTAGGTCCCAAGCCCTCGCACTCCCTGCCTAAACCTCTCCGCTTCTCCACCTCTCTTTCCTCCTTTAAGACACTCCTTAAAACCGACCTCTTTGACCAAGCTTTTGGTCATGCCCTAATTTCTCCTTATGCAGCTCAGTGGCAAATTTTTTAAATCTCATAATACTCCTGTAAAGTGCCTTGGGACGTTTCACTATGTTAAAGGTGCTATATAAATACAGTTCATTGTTGTTGATTGACTCCCTTCAAAACAAAATAAATGTTGCCTCACTTCAACGGCTGTTGTTTTTGGTTAACACGAGATGTAATAAACTGTAGCAAACTGGTGCCAACCATTCAACCACTGAGTGTGGGAATAGATTTGTGACAAGGTGACAACAGACTTGGAACGCGAGTGCTGTAGGCGGGTCGATCTGCATCATAATATCTGTTGTGTATCTGTAAAGCATGCACTCCCCTGTTCCACCACCAGGAGCTCATCCCCATGAAGTCCCAAGGGATCCCAGCATCCTTTGGGAGCACTATATAAGCTGGCCTGTTCCTCACTCTGGAGTGTCTTATTAAAGACTGAGGTCACTGTTACTTTAACCTCCTTGTGTGCAGTCTCATCTGTGTTAGGAACACAATAACTGGCAACAAGTATACGAATCCAACGCAAAGATGCAGCAAACTGGGCATCCTGGAGAAGTTCTCGGAGGGTGAGGACTGGGAAGCCTATGTCAAACAGCTAGACTAGTACTTTGTAGCCAACGAGCTGGACGGAGAAGGAAGTGCTGCAAAAAGGAGAGCGGTCCTCCTCACGGTCTGCGGGGCACTGACCTACAGCCTCATGAAGAATCGTCTGGCTCCGGTGAAACCCACAGATAAGTCGTATGAGGAGCTGTGTACACTGGTTCGGGAGTATCTTAACCCAAGGGAAAGCGTGCTGATGGCGAGGTATCAGTTCTACACGTGCCAGCGATCTGAAGGTCAGGAAGTGGCGAGCTACATTGCCGAGCTAAGGCGATTTGCAGGACAAGGTGAGTTTGATGGCTACCTGGAGCAAATGCTCAGATCTTTTTTGTACTGGATAATAGCCACGAGACCATCGTACAGACGCTTATGTCCACCAGTGATAACACCAAACAAATCTCTCAGCACACAAGTGCTAGCAATGTTCATGAATTAACTGGAACTATGTTTGCGAGCAGAAATGTACAGGGCAGAACCCACGAGTCTGCAACTGCCAGCAGGCCTCAGGTGACCCAGATGACTCAGAGTCCCCAACAAAGGATGAATGCAAGGCAATTCACACCTTGTTGGCGTTGTGGAGGCTTCCATTCAGCCTATTCATGCCGCTTCAAAGGGTATATTTGAAGAGCTGTGGAACAATGGGGCACCTCCAACGAGCTGCAAGCTCTGCAAAGCCTGCTCACCACCACATGGCAGAGGAAGATCGGTCCATGGTGGATCAAAGCAATTTCGAGCCTCAGAGAGGAGGCAAATGCTGACGTACACAGGGTGCACACATTTGAGACGAAATGTCCACCTATAATGCTAAACATAAAATTGAATGGCGTACCCGCAGCCATGGAACTGGACACTGGCGCTAGCCAATCCATCATGAGTAAAAAGATGTTTGAGATGTGGTGCAACAAGGCATTCAGACCAGCCCTGAACCCCATTCACACGAAACTGAGAACGTACACCAAAGAGCTTATCACTGTCCTAGGCAGCGCCATGGTCAAGGTCACTTACGAGGGCACGGTGCACGAACTGCCACTCTGGATTGTCCCGGGCGATGGCCCCACACTGCTTGGAAGGAACTGGCTGGGCAAAATCCGCTGGAACTGGGATGACATCCGAGCGCTATCACATGTCAATGAGGCCTCATGTACCCAGGTTCTTAACAAATTTCCATCCCTTTTTGAGCCAGGCATTGGAAACTTTTCCTGGGCGAAGGTGCGGATCCACTTGGTCCCAGAGGCACGACCCATTCACCACAAGGCGCAAGCGGTATCTCACATGATGAGGGAGAGAGTGAAAATCGAGCTGGACAGGCTGCAATGCGAGGGCATCATCTACCCAGTGGAATTCAGCGAGTGGGCCAGCCCGATTGTTCCAGTACTCAAAAGTGATGGCACGGTCAGGATTTGCGACGATTATAAAGTAACTATTAATCGTTTCTAACTACAGGACCAATACCCGCTACCTAAGGCAGATGACCTATTTGCGATGCTGGCAGGAGGCAAGACGTTCACCAAGCTCGACCTGACTTCGGCCTACATGACGCAGGAGCTGGAGGAGTCTTCGAAGGGCCTCACCTGCATCAACACGCACAAAGGACTGTTCATATACAACAGATGCCCGTTTGGAATTCGGTCGGCTGCAGCGATCTTCCAGAGAAACATGGAGAGCCTACTCAAGTCGATACCACACACGGTGGTCTTTCAGGATGACATATTGGCACGGGTCGGGACACCGCCGAGCACCTACAAAACCTGGAGGAGGTCCTCCAGCGACTGGATCGCGTAGGGCTGTGGCTGAAGAGGTCGAAATACGTCTTCATGGCAACAGAAATGGAGTTTTTGGGGAGAAAGATCGCGGCGAGTGGCATTCGGCCCACAGACGCCAAGACAGGGGCTATCAGGATCGCGCCCAGGCCACAGAACGTCACGGAGCTGCGGTCGTTCCTGGGACTCCTCAACTATTTTGGTATCTTCCTACCAGGGTTAAGCACCCTTTTAGAGCCCCTACACATGTTATTGCGCAAAGGTGAGAACTGGGTATGGGGGAAGAAACATGTAATTGCTTTTGAGAAAGCCAGAAACATTTTATGCTCCAACGAGCTGCTTGTATTGTATAACCCGTGTAAAAGACTTGTGCTAACATGTGACGCGTCATCGTATGGAGTCGGGTGTGTATTACAACAAGCTAACATTGCGGGGAAGTTGCAACCTGTCACCTATGCCTCCAGGAGCTTGTCCAAGGCCGAGAGGGCCTACAGCATGATTGAAAAAGAGGCATTAGCGTGTGTGTTCGGGGTAAAGAAAATGCATCAGTACCTGTTTGGCCTCAAATTGGAGCTGGAAACTGATCACAAGCCCCTCACATCCCTGTTCGCTGAAAACAAGGGGATAATTACGAATGCCTCAGCCCGCATACAAAGGTGGGCACTCGCACTATCAGCGTATAATTATGTCATCCGCCACAGGCCAGGCACCGAGAACTGTGCGGATGCTCTCAGTCGGCTACCATTGCCCACCATGGGGGTGGAAATGGCACAGCCTGCAAACTTGTTGATGGTGGCGCAGCCCGCAGGTGGTCATGGAAGCGTTTGAAAATGATAAATCACCTGTCACGGTCCGCCAGATTAGGACTTGGACCAGCCAAGATCCTCTGCTGTGTACTGCATGGGAGCTGGGCCAGCATCCCCGTTGAAATGCAAGAACTAATCAAGCCGTTCCAGCGGTGAAAGGATGAGCTGTCCATTCAGGCAGACTGCCTGTTGTGGGGTAACCGCATAGTGCTACCAAAAAAGGACAGGGAGACGTTCATCTCGGATCTCCACAGCACACACCCGGGTATAGTAATGATGAAAGCGATAGCCAGTTCCCACGTGTGGTGGCCCGGTATCGACTCTGACTTAGAGTCCTGTGTACAGCAATGCAGCGTATGTGCTCAGTTGAGCAAAGCGCCCAGAGAGGCACCACTAAGTTTGAGGTCCTGGCCCTCCAGACCATGGTTGTGGATCCATGTCGACTATGCGAGCCCGTTTCTCGGTAAAATGTTCCTGGTGGTGGTGGATGCTTTTTCAAAATGGATTGAATGTGAAATAATGTCAGGAAGCACTGCCACCGCCACCATTGAAAGCCTGAGGGCCATGTTTGCCACCCACGGCCTGCCTAACATACAGGTCAGTGACAACGGGCCATGTTTCACCAGTGCCGAATTTAAAGAATTCATGACCCGCAATGGGATCAAACACGTTACCTCGGCCCCGTTTAAACCAGCCTCCAATGGGCGGGCAGAGCGGGCAGTACAAACAATCAAACAGAGCCTTAAACGAGTCACAGAAGGCTCACTCCAAACCCACCTGTCCCGAGTACTGCTCAGCTACCGCACGAGACCCCACTCGCTCACAGGGGTGCCCCTGGCTGAGCTACTCATGAAAAGGACATTTAAAACCAGACTCTCGCTGTTCACCCCAACCTGCATGATCAGGTAGAGAGCAGGCGGCAGAAACAAAATGTAAACGATGGTCGCGCCACTGTGTCACGGGAAATTGATCTGAATGACCCTGTGTATGTGCTATACTATGGACAAGGTCCCAAGTGGATCGCGGGCACGGTGATAGCTAAAGAAGGGAGTAGGGTGTTTGTAGTCAAACTAGACAATGGACAAATTTGCAGAAAGAACCTGGATCAAATGAGGTTGCGGTTCACAGACTGCCCTGAACAACCCACAGCAGACACCACCTTTTTCGAGCCCACAACACACATCCAAAGGATCAACGACACCACGCCGGACCAGGAAATCGAAGCCATCATGCCCAACAGCCCAGCAAGGCCAGGCTCACCTCGCAGCGCTGCAGGGCCAACACACCAGAACAGACATTTGTACCGAGGTGGTCCACCAAGGAAAGAAAGGCTCCCGACCGCCTCACCTTGTAAATAGTTTTCACTTTGACTTTCGGGGGGAGTGTTGTGTATCTGTAAAGCATGCACTCCCATGTTCCGCCACCAGGGAGCTCATCCCCTGAAGTCCCAAGGGATCCCAGCATCCCTTGGGAGCACTGTATATAAGCCAGCCCCTAAGGCCTGTTCCTCACTCTGGAGTGTCTTATTAAAGACTGAGGTCACTGTTACTTTAACCTCCCTGTGTGCAGCCTCATTTGTGTTCGGAACACAATAATATTGACCTCAATCAGAGATGTACAACACACCACATCTGTAAAACACACCACGTGCTTCTCACACGCTGGGCAGAGGCACGTGCCTCCGGAACTACATATTTCAATTTCATGAGTATACAAACAAAAAAAAAGATTGTAACTAAAATGTTCACCCGTTTTCTCATGATATAAATACAAGTTTATGTTGTACTGACACTGGTTCGATGAACAAATGAAAGGACAGAAGCTGCTCCATCAGACGGGGCACAGCTTAGAACATAAGAACACCAGAAATAGGAGCATGGATAGGCCACCTGGCCCCTCGAGCCTGCTCCGCCATTCAATAAGATCATGATCTGATCATGGACTCAGCTCCACTTCAACCCTTTATTCCCTTATCGCTCAAAAATCTGTCTATCTCCACCTTAAATATATTCAATGACCCAGCCTCCACAGCTCTCTGGGGCAGAGAATTCCTCCTCATCTCAGTTTTAAATGGACGACCCCTTATTCTGAAACTATGCCCCCTAGTTCTAGATTCCCCCACGAGGGGAAACATCCTCCATGTCGAGCTCCCTCAGAATCTTACACGTTTCACAGATCACCTCTCCTTCTTCTAAATTCCAATGAGTAGAGGCCCAACTTGCTCAACCTTTCCTCATAAGTCAACCCCTTCATTTCAGGAATCAACCCAGTGAACCATCTCTGAACAGCCTCCAATGCAAGTATATCCTTCCTTAAATACGGAGACTAAAACTGTACGCAGTACTCTAGGTGTGGCCTCACCAATACCCTGTACAGTTGTAGCAGGACTTCTCTGCTTTTATACCTTGGACCCCATCCCCCAGCCTATTCTCCTACCCTACCCCACCCCTTTCCAAATCCCTTTCTCCCAGTCCTTTCTCCAACTCCATAGAATCATAAACCCATTCATGCCCCTGACTGTCTCAGCACATTGCGGTGGCTCTTCAATGATTGATCCCCCAGGTCCCGCTCCTGCTCGATGACCTTCCCTGAGTGTCCCTGCATCCTGTGTACCTGCCTCCAATCTCCCAACACTCGAGCAGCAGTCACCCAGTGAAGGGCACCGTTCACACGCGAGCCCATTCCCTATTCTTAAAGGGGGAGAATTTCCACAGCATTTTACCCGATTTCCCTCTAACTCCGGCCAAAGCCAATGGAGAAAAGTTGTAAATTGCTGTTTCTCCGGGTGATTCCCCACGGAAATTATGGGCCGTAACATTGCCGGCAGCCTGTACTCTAGGTACATATTTTTGTATCAGCAAACTTGTGAACGAAACATTAAAGTTACCAGAATCATTTCTGAAGATTCAAATAACCAAAGAATAACATCCACACCACAGATTTCATCGATGATAACTCACTCCTCAAAGGCATGTGGGTCTGTGTGTGTGTGGGTGTGTGGGTCTGTGGTGGGTCTGTGAGTGTGTGTGTGTGTGTGTGGGGGGGGGGTGTGTGTGGGTCTATGGTGGGTAGGTGTGTCTGTGGGCGGGTGGGTGGGTGTGTGTGTGTGTGGGGGGGTGTGTGGGTCTGTGGATGGGTGTGTGGGTGGATGAGCCCATTTCCCTTCCCACCGCCCCCTTGTCCCTACAAAACACCTTTTATTGTTTTTACTGCATTAGTCCTTACTACTAGGGGAATCAAGGGGTATGGCGAGAAAGCAGGAATGGGGTGCTGAAGTTGCATGTTCAGCCATGAACTCATTGAATGGTGGTGCAGGCTCAAAGGGCCAAATGGCCTACTCCTGCACCTATTTTCTATGTTTCTATGTAAAGGTTCTAAATAAATAAATACAGCTTGCTTTTCCGGGCGATGCAGAACAATCTGCTCGTTGTCTGCTTACCCTGGCAGCAGCACATCCAGGATTTGAATATCTCATTATTTCAATATTAAAAATGTCCTCATAAGGAACAAGGGAACATTCAGGGTGTTTTATCAAAATATGTAAAACCTGCAACATGTTCAGCTGCTGTCAAGAATGAGTAAAGTATTTATGGAGCATTCTGGGAAAGGAGTAAATAGTTCCCTGTGAAAACTAAAAGCAACATGAAAATATTAAGAATTTAAATTACTCCTGTCTGGTAACAAACCCTGTCTTGATATTTAACAACTGACCATTGGGACATCTCATGCAGGTTGAAACATGTTCCCAGCCCGAGTCTCTGTGCTCGCTACACCTTTCATTTTGTGATCACAATTGTGCAACATTTTACTGTCAGCAACAAGTCGCCTTTAATATAGTAACATATCTCAAGGCACTTCACAAAATACAACAGGTGACCAAGAGCTTGGTCAAAAAGCAATGAAAACGTTGGCAGTAAAGGCCGGAATTGGTGGACCGCAGAGACTCGGTGTGTTGTCGGCTGATTTCCTTTGCCCAAACATCGGTGGCCGTGCCTTTAGCTGCCTGGGCCCTAAGCTCTGGAATTCCCTCCCTAAACCTCTCCGCCTCTCTCTCCCCCCCCCCTCCCCCCCCCCCCCCTCTAAGATGCTCCTTAAAACCTTTTATGTTTTTGGGGCAAAAACGGAGGCGGGGCGGGAAAGTTAGTGGCCAGGAAAAGTCCGCACTTTGGTGAGGAATTTTGGGTATCTGGGCCCTGGGCCAGGGGGTGCAGTGCGAAGGAAGGCCTTCTACACCTTGCGTGGCGCAAGAGTGAGAAACTCCCGAACTGCCAGGCCGGGAGCACTCCGAGAGAGGCCGGCGGTGGTGGGGGGGGGGTGGCAGGTGGACCATAAAAAGCTCAAAAACATTGCCAAAACATTGCCCACGTCACCAAAACACAAATTCACTTTACCGTCCTCTCCGCCGCCGTGGCTGGAGCGCACCGGTTTCTCAGGCAGTCATCGCAAGGCGCGATTCCGGGCGGACGGGTCGGGTTCCAGTCAAAACTTGGACGGTGTCGCAACCAGCAGCGTTGCAAGCCTGGCACAGCTCTTCCCGCCGGTGATGCTTCACGCTGCCGCAAAACCTGACCCGAGGATCGCGGTGAGCGCTGCTCCAGGGCAAAAACCCGCGACGCAAAGCACCGGG
This sequence comes from Pristiophorus japonicus, assembly GCF_044704955.1. NCBI lineage: Eukaryota > Metazoa > Chordata > Chondrichthyes > Pristiophoridae > Pristiophorus > Pristiophorus japonicus. The sequence continues at coordinate 34,797,409 of NC_091993.1, read as the reverse complement.
AAATTCAGCCCCACATCTTTGACCAAGCTTTGGGTCATCTGTCCCAATGTCTCCTTATGTGGATCAGTGTCGAATTCTGTGTGGCAACATTCCTGTGAAACACCATGGGTTGCTTGATTCGAGTAAAGGTGCTCAATAAATACAGGTTGTTGTTGTGTGACAGGATATGCTGATCGCAAGGTCCCAGGCTCTGCCGTAACATCAAAGGGGCCGTCAAACTGAGGTCGGGCAGTTTACTATTGAGCAGAAGCGAGAGAGAGAGAATGTTAGTGAGTCACGCAGGCCTTGGCCTTTTCATTGGCTCCCCCCACAGTGGGACAAGCCAGGAGCGGCTCATCTATCGGTCCACAGCCAAAGACTGTGGTCAAACACAGAGACCTAAACGAGAAAGGGGACATCAGATAATCCGAATCAGACCAGAATTTCTTTTAAAATGTGTTTACATAAGAACATAAGAAATAGGAGCAGGAGTCGGCCATTCGGCCCCTCGAGCCTGCTCCGCCATTCAGTGAGATCATGACTGATTTTCGACCTCAACTCCACTTTCCTGCACTATCCCCATATCCCTCGATTCCCTTAATATCCAAAAATCTATCGATCTCTGTCTTGAATATACTCAACGACTGAGCATCCACAGCCCTCTGGGGCAGAGAATTTCAAAGATTCACCACCCTCTGAGTGAAGAAATTTCTCCTCATCTCTGTCCTAAATGGCCGACCCCTTATCCTGAGACTGTGACCCCTGGTTCTAGACTCCCCAGCCAGGGGGAAACATCCTCCCTGCATATACCTTGTCAAGCCCTGTAAGAATTTTGTATGTTTAAATGAGATCACCTCGCATTCTTCTAAACTCCAGAGAATATCGGCCTAGTCTGATCAATCGGTCCTCATAGGACAATCTCCCCATCCCAGGAATCAGTCTGCAGAACCTTCATTGCACTCCCTCAATAGCAAGTATATCCTTCCTTAGATAAGGAGACCAAAACTGTACACAATACTCCAGGTGTGGTCTCACCAGGGCCCTATATAATTGCAGGAAGATGTCTTTACTCTTATACTCAAATCCTCCTGTCATAATAGCCAACATACCATTTGCTTTCTTAATTGTTTGCTGTACCTGCATGTTAACTTTCAGTGATTGGTGTACAAAGACACCCAGGTCCTTCTGAACACCAACATTTCCCAATCTCTCACCATTTAAAAAATACTCTGCTTTTCTATTTTTCCAACCAAAGCAGATAACTTCACATTTCCCCACATTATATTCAATTTGCCATGTTCTTGCCCACTCACGTAGCCTGTCTATATCCCCTTAAAGACTCTTTGCATCCTCCTCACAACTTACATTCCCACCTAGCTTTGTATCATCAGCAAACTTGGAATATTACATTTGGTCCCCTCATCCAAATCATTGATACAGATTGTGAATAGCTGGGGCCCAAGCACCGATCCTTGCGGTACCCCACTAGTTACAGCCTGCCAACCCCAAAATGACCCATTTATTCCCACTCTCTGTTTTCTATCAATTAACCAATTCTCAATCCCATGTGCCCTAATTTTGTTTAATAGCCTTTTGTGTGGCACCTTATCGAATGCCTTCTGAAAATCCAAATACACCACATCCACTGGTTCCCCCTTATCTATTCTGCTCATTACAACCTCAAAAAACTCTAACAGATTCATCAAACATGATTTCCCTTTCATCCATGTTGACTCTGCCCAATTTTATTATTATTTTCTAAGTGCCATTACCACATCCTTAAAAATAGATTCTAACATTTTCCCTACTACTGATGTCAGGCTTGTAATGTATGTATGCCTGGGTTTACATGCCACCAGGGGGAGCGACTGTCGGAGGTCATTGGGCCACAGACACACACGTGCAGCCCTTGTGTATAAAGAAAGCCTCCATGTTTAATCCTCACTTTGAGAGCTAATAAAGTAGAGTCAGGTCACATCTGATTGAGTTCATGGTACTAAGCCTATTTGAGTTATTGCATACGCAACATTTGGCGACGAGGCACAATACAAACTTTCATGCACAAAAAAAGAGCACCGTTGGAATCCTGAAATGATTCATGGAGATGGAAGACTGGAAGGATTTTGCAGATCACCTTGACCAGTACTTCTTGGTCAACAAGATGGATGAAGACGCTGACGCAGTTAGACGCAGGGCGGCTTTCTTCGCGGTTTGTGGTCCAAAAATCTATGGCTTCCTAAAGAATCTGCTCTCACCTGCACGTCCAATGGAAAAGACCTATGAGGAATTGTGTGCTCTGATTCAGGACCATCTCAAATCTAAAGAAGACATCATTATCTCGAGATATCGCTTTTACAAGCATGTTCGTTCTGAGGGCCAGGACGTGGCGGAATCTGTTGCTGTCCTGAGATGTCTCGCTGGGCCGTGTAAATTTGGAACCGCGTTGGAAGACATGCTGCGCGACGTCTTTGTAATAGGCATAAACCACGAGGTGATCCTGTGGAAGCTGCTGGCTGCGGAGACGCTGGATCTGAGCAGGGCCATCACGATCGGCCAGGCTTGCCTGACCACGGTCGATAGTACAAAGCAGATATCCTCGCAGAGTCGGAACTCCACGGCAAGTACTGTGCACCAGATTGTGTCATCGGTTGGCAGAGCTGCACCTGGCAGGACCTACCCGACTGCGTTTGCGAAACCTGTAGCTGCTCGAAGTCCGCCATTGGGCACAAATTCGATTTCACCCTGTTGGTGTTGTGGGGGCAATCATCGGCCTCATCAGTGCCGTTTCAGACAGTATATTTGTAGAGGCTGTGCAAAAATGGGGCACCTTCAGCGGATGTGTCCGCAGCTCAGCAAGCGTGCTGCGACACACCACGTGGATGATGATGACCGATCCGGAGCGGATCCGGCAATGCAACCCGAGATACCCAAGGAGGAAGTGTATAGTGTACATTCATTCCTGACAAAGAGCCGGCAATGCAACTCGGGATACCCGAGGAGGAAGTGTATAGTGTACATTCATTCCTGACAAAGAGCCAACCAATAATGATTGAAGTAAAATTGAACGGCATGCCGTTATCTATGGAATTAGACACGGGTGCGAGTCAGTCAATTATGAGCCAGGGGACTTTTGAAAAGCTGTGGGACACCAAGGCCGTGAAACCCAAGCTGAGTTCAGTCAAAGCAAAATTACATACCTACACCAAAGAGCTCATACCAGTGATTGGCAGTGCAGCAGTCAAGGTGTCGTACGATGGGGCGGTTCATGATCTATCACTGCGGATCATTCCAGGCAATGGTCCAAAGCTGTTCGGCAGGAGCTGGCTCGAAAAAATAAATTGGAACTGGAACGATATTAAAGCTTTGTCATCGGTGGATGACGCTTCGTGTGCTCAAGTGCTGAGCAAATTTCCCTCGCTGTTTGAACCGGGCATCGGCAACTTCACGGGAGCCAAGGTGCAGATCCACCTGGACTCAGATGCAAGACCCATCCATCACAAAGCCCAGGCAGTCCCGTACATGATGAGGGAGAAGTTCGAAATCGAACTGGACAGACTCCAACGCGGAGGGGTCGTTTCACCAGTCGAATTTAACGAATGGGCTAGTCCCATTGTTCCTGTGCTGAAGAGTGATGGCACTGTCAGGATTTGTGGAGACTACAAGGTTACGATCCAACAGAGTTTCAAAACAGGGTCAGTACTCATTACCAAAGGCTGATGACCTGTTTGCAACCCTAGCCGGGGGAAAGTCGTTCACCAAATTGGATCTGACGTCAGCCTATATGACACAGGAGCCTGTCGAATCGTCGAAGAAACTTACGTGCATCAATACGCATAAAGGGCTGTTCATTTACAACAGGTGTCCTTTCGGAATTCACTCGGCTGCAGCCATATTTCAGAGAAACATGGAGAGTTTACAGAAGTCCGTCCCTAGAACGTGTTGTTCCAAAACGACATTCTGGTCACAGGTCGTGACACTGCCGAACACCTGCACAACCTGGAAGAGGTTCTACATCGTCTGGACAAATTGGGGCTCAGGCTGAAACGTTCAAAGTGTGTCTTTATGGCATTGGAAGTCGAATTCCTGGGAAGGAAGATTGCTGCAGACGGCATCAGGCCTACGGACTCGAAAACAGAGGCCATCAAAAATGCACCCAGACCCCAGAATGTGTTCGTTCCTTGCTCTTCTCAACTACTTCGGTAATTTCTTACCTAAATTGAGCACATTATTAGAGCCACTGCATATGCTGCTCAGAAAAGGTGACAACTGGGTTTGGGGTGTATCTCAAGACAGGGCCTTTGAGAAGGCTAGAAATCTGCTTTGTTCCAACAAATTGCTGGTACATTATGACCTGTGCAAGCGTTTAGTATTGACCTGTGACACTTCATCACATGGGGTTGGTTGCGTGCTCCAACAATCCAATGAGTCGGGCAAACTACAACCCGTTGCGTACGCGTCGAGAAGCAGGTCTAAAGCGGAAAGAGCCTACTGCATGGTAGAGAAAGAAGCTTTAGCCTGCGTATATGGGGTTAAAAAGATGCACCAGTATCTGTTTGGGCTTCGTTTCGAGCTTGAAACCAATCACAAGCCGCTCATATCTTTGTTTTCAGAGCATAGAGGTATCAATACCAACGCGTCATCCCACATCCAGAGGTGGGTGCTGACATTATCTGCCTATGATTATGTCACTCGCCATAGACCTGGCACCGATAATTGTGCCGATGCTTTGAGCCGTTTACTGTTGCCCACGCCGGAGGTGGAAACGCCACAGCCCACAGACCTACTGTTGGTCATGGATGCCTTTGAGAGTGAAGGGTCGCCTGTCACTGCTCAACAAGTTAGGACCTGGACCAGCCAGGATCCGATCTTATTGGTTGTAAAACGTTGTGTCCTTAGTGGTGATTGGTCGACCATTCCCAGGGAAGTGTGTGATGAGAGCAAACCTTACAACCGTCGCAAAGATGAACTATCCATTCAATCTGATTGTTTGCTATGGGGTATTCGTGTTGTTATGCCAAGAAAGGCAGGGAGAGATTTGTACGGGATTTACACAGTACCCATCCCGATATTGTGATGATGAAGGCCATTGCCAGGTCTCACGTTAGGTGGCCTGGCATTGACTCTGATTTGGAGTCATGTGTGCATCAGTGCAACACTTGCATGCAGTTAAGCAATGCACCAGTGGAATCTCCGCTGAGTCTGTGGTCGTGGCCATCCAAACCATGGTCGAGGATCCACATCAACTATGCGGGTCCTTTCCTGGGCAAAATGTTTATGGTGGTGGTGGATACGATTCCAAATGGATAGAATGTGTAATCATGTCATCCAGCACATCCACAGCCACCATTGAGAGCCTTCGTGCCATGTTCACCACTCATGGTCTGCCCAACATTGTTGTGAGCGACAACGGATCGTGCTTCACGAGTTTGGAGTTTCAAAAGTTTATGAGAGTCAATAATATCAAGCACGTAAGGTCAGCACCATTCAAACCCACATCGAATAGTCAAGCGGAGCGAGCCGTCCACACCATCAAGCAGAGCCTCACAGTTCTTTGCAGACTCGCTTGTCATGCATACTGCTTAGTTACAGGACGAGACCCCACACGCTTACCGGGGTCCCCCCTGCTGAACAGTTGATGAAGAGAGGTCTCAAGACTGGGCTCTCGCTTGTCCACCCTGATCTTAACGATCACGTCGAAAACAGACGTCAACATCAGCAGTGGCATCATGATCGCACTGCCGTGTCACGCAACATCTCAATTAATGATCCTGTGTATGTGCTAAATTATCGTCAAGGCCCCAAGTGGGTCACTGGCACCGTTACGGCCAAGGAGGGTAACAGGGTGCTTATTGTCAGGCTCAGTAATGGGCAAACATGCAGGAGGCACATTGATCAGACAAAATTGCGGCACACAGACGAACCGGAACAGCTTGAAGAAGACACCATCAATGATCAGCCATCAGAAGACCCTGCTGTTGTCAATGAATCTGGATCTTCAATCCCCGACATGGACACTGCCACTCCCATTAGATCGGCTACCCAGCCTCAAGTCATGAATGACTCGGAGAGCTCACCCAGTTTTGGAATTGAACTGAGACGATCAACTAGGGAGCGGAAAGCCCTGGACCGTCTTAATTTGTAAATAGGACTGATACCAAGATCTTGGTGGGGATTGATGTAATGTCTACCTGCCACCAGGGGGAGCAACTGTCAGAGGTTATTGGGCCACAAACACACACGTGCAGCCCTTGTATATAAAGAAAGCCTCCATGTTTAATCCTCACTTTGAGAGCTAATAAAGTAGAGTCAGGTCTTTGGTCTCAATCAGTTTCCTGAAAACCCCAGCGTGCCCGATGCCCTCAATAAAAAAGTCTCGCAGCATCTCCACTTTGCATGCATCTGTGAACTTACATAGGCTCGCCAGTCGCCGGAGGTCTGCCACGAAGTCAGGAACGCTTTGCCCTTCTCGCCGCCGGTGCATGTAAAACCGGTGTCTCACCATGTGCATGCTGCTCGCCGGTTTGAGGTGTTCCCCGATCAACTTACTGAGCCCTTCGAACGTCTTGTCCGCCGGCTTCTCTGGCGCTAGAAGGTCCTTCATCAGGGAGTACGTTCTGGATCCACAAACCGTCAGAAGATGAGCCCTGCGTTTGTCGGCCGAATCCTGTCCCAACCATTCTTTAGTGACAAAACTTTGCTGTCGTCTCTCAATAAAATCATCCCAATCCTCACCAACACAGTACCTCTCTTCTGTGCTGCTAGTGGCCATGCTCGTGTGGTTTAAATCCCAGTTTCTCGTCGCCAATGATATGTCCTTACTATACAGTATAAATGCACACGAGGCCCATACTTGAGAGGTCACTCTGTGACCAGTTACCTTTATTAGCCAGCACTGAAGTGATGAAGGTGAGTAGAGCTTCCCCTTTTATACCTCAGGTTAGAAGTGTCTCCCACAAGTTTACCCCCTTGTGGTCAATGTTCTCAAGGTGTACAACTTAAGTCAGCTTATACATGCGTTACAATGATAGTTGAATACATGACAGAAACCCTCACCACATTTAAAAAGTACTTGGATGTGCACTTGAAGTGCTGTAACCTACAGGGCTACGGCCCAAGAGCTGGAAAGTGGGATTAGGCTGGGCAGCTCTTTGTCGGCCGGTGCGGACACGATGGGCCGAATGGCCTCCTTCCATGTTGTAAATTTCTCTGATTCTATGATCAGTCTGGGAGGTTGCAAACCCCAGAGCTCAGAGGCCAAAGGGCAAGCTCACAACATCAATCAGAACACAAAATAAAGTTTTGGAAGCAAGTTCCTTGAATTGAAGATGTTTAAATGACCTCATCCATTATTTCTGATTGATGACTCAGTGGCTATATTGTGATGATTGGCTGGTGACCCCAATATCCTGAGTACAGCCTATCGGGGAGGAGAATGCAGCTAGCACCACCTGACACCTCTCTAATGGCCCAACTTGTTTGAATAGAGGCTTCATTAACATCTCCTCTTGGAGTTTGATTTGCCCTGATCAGCTTGTCAATGGCCCTTGATGACATTTGCCGAGTGAGTGCCCCCTCGAGGACCTGGGGCCAAGGTAGACCCTTTAATCTGATTGCACTGGCTGTTGCTACTTTGTGATGTCATTTCATGCAATGATATCATGGGAGCTGCGGTTTGCTGAGATTAATGGGAAGGGATCAGATCACAGAGTTCTTATACTTTTAGCTCTGTAAGGATGACAAAGCCCCATGGAGGGTAATAATAGCAGGTAAGATCCCTCTGCACATTCCCAGCGCTCAGGATCAGGCTGTCACTGGGAGATTTACAGTCTAGTTTATTGGGACAGGTGAGGAAGTTGTTCAGCAATGAGAACAGAAATGGCCTCTTAAAGAAATTACTTTTTTTAATCAATCCAGTTGAACATTTAGAATTTGATTTAAAAGAAATAATTGAGGATTTAATCAAAATGTAATGAATCGAATATAAACACACAATGCACAGAGATACAGCAACACTTCACTGGAACAATGGCTTTTATTATCCAATCACTACTCTTCATTTACCATGTCTTCTCATGCTGTTTGAACCTTTGTGGGGTGCAGGGTTCTGAGAGCTGGTATCTGGGGTTTTGGGTCCTGTATTGGGGTCTGGGGTGCAGGGGTTGGGGGCTGGTGTGCAGGAGTCTGGGAGCTGGTGTCCTGTACTGGGGGCTGGGTTGCATGGTCTGGTGTCCGGGGGCTGTGGGCCGGGGCTCTCATTGCGCTCTTGGGTTGGGGGATTTACAGTCACTTCCCTTCGCCTGTTCCTATTGGTGAGACACAGTGGCTGTGATGTAATAGGATTATTGGTGATCTTCAAAATGTTTTCCTTTCCTTATTGGAACATTGGGGAGTTTTAAGTTCTTTTGTTACTTCCCTTGTCTCAAGCTCCCAACAGAGCAGCCCCCTTTGCAGCCCCGGGACAAACGGGAATTACATCGATCGGCCCCGGAGCCAGTGTGAGTTTTCCGGAGAATGCCTGACTCTTCAGCATTTGCGAGGATGTTGGTGGGAGCTCGGGACGAGGGGCCTAACCGCTGAGTGTCTGTCTGTCATCTGTTCAGAAAAAAATCTAAAAAAGGTGAAGGTTTAATGTGGGGTGGGATTGAAGTGCAGTCCCAATGTGTTGCGTTCTGAGTGATGTGACATTGATCACGAGTGCCATCGTCAATCTCTACACACCTTGCTATATTCAGCTGTCATGTATTGATGCTTGGGGTCACTAAGCATCAGGAGGTCATCGAGCTGTACGCGCGTGTGTGCGGGCCCTGGTATATAAGTGTCTTGTGGTCACTTTGGGCACGAATAAAGTGGACCAGGTTTACACCCGAGTGAGTTTACAGCAACAAGTCTTTTGATCATTATATACATAACATTTGGCGACGAGGTAACTTAAGAACCTTCGCATGCACAATGGGTACTATTGGAATTCTGGAGAGATTCGTGGATGGCGAGGAGTGGGCAGATTTTATCGACCGCCTGGATCAGTATTTTGTGGCCAACAACATGGCGGGAGACGATGTCGCAGTTAGGCACCGAGCGGTTTTCCTCACTGTTTGTGATTCAAGAATATACGGCCTCATGAAGAATTTGCTCTCACCTGCACGTCCAACAGACAAAGAATACAAGGATTTGTGTGCTTTGGTATGTGACCATCTCAAGCCAAACGAGGGGATCATCATATCACATTATCACTTCTACACACATGTTCATGCTGAGGGCCAGGATGTGTTGGGATTCATTGCCGACTTGCGACGTCTTGCTGAGCCGTGTAAGTTCGAGACCGTGTTGGAAGACATGCTGCGAGATTTCTTCGTGATAGGCATCAACCATGATGTGATTCTCCGGAAGTTATTGGCTGTAGAGACACTGTATTTGAGCAAGGCCATCGCGACTGCCCAGGCATGCATGACGACTGATGATAATTTGAGGCAGATATCATCGAAAAGTCGGAGCTCCACGGCAACAACATTGTGTCGTCGTCTGGCAGAGCTGTTTATGGCAGGGCCTACTCGACTGCTTACATGAAACTTGTAGCTGCTCAGAGTCCGCCAACTGGTACAAATCCTATTTCACCCTGTTGGCGTTGTGGGGGCAATCATCGGCCTCATCAGTGTCAGTTTAGGCAGTACATCTGTAACGGCTGTTCCAAAGTGGGGCATCTTCAGAGAACGTGCCCACAACTGAGCAAGCGTGCTGCCGCTCATCACATTGTTGATGATGACCAGTCCAGGATACACAACCCGAGGAGGAAGTGTATGGTCTGTATTCATTCTTGGGAAAGAGCCAGCCGATAATGGTTAATGTGAAACTGAATGGTATCGATGGAGCTGGACACGGGTGCGAGTCGATAATGAGCCAAAGGACAGTTGACGCTGAGACGGTGAAGCCTAAGCTGAGTCCAGTCAATGCAAAGTTGCGTACTTACACTAAGGAACTCATTGGCAGTGCAGTCGTCAAGGTATCATATGATGGTGTGGTTCATGATCTTCCATTATGGATCGTCCCAGGCAATGGTCCAATGCTGTTCAGTAGGAATTGGCTCGAGAAAATCAAGTGGAATTGGAATGATATCAAAGCGTTGTCGAGTATTGAAGAAGTTTCCTCCTTTGTTTGAACTCCGCATTGGAAATTTTATCGGGAGTCAAGGTGCAGATTCACCTGGATTCTGATGCAAGGCCTGTCTATTATATAGCTCGGTCTGTTCCCTGTATATGACTAGGGAGAAGGTTGAAATTGAGCTTGACAGACTCCAACATGAAGGGGTCATATCACCGGTTGTGTTTAATGAGTGGGCCAGTCCTATTGTTCCTGTGTTGAAGAGTGATGGCATTGTCAGGATTTGTGGAGACTACAAGATTACGATTAACTGATTTTCAAAACAGGATCAGTACCTGTTACCGAAAGCTGATGACCTGTTCGCCATGCTAGCTGGTGGAAAATCGTTCACTAAACTGGATCTGACGTCGCCCTATATGACACAGGAGCTTGTCGACACTTCGAAGAAACTCACTTGCATCAACACCCTTAAAGGACTGTTCGTCTACAACATGTGTCCTTTTGGAATTCGTTCGGCTACAGCCATATTTGAGAGGAATATGGAAAGCCTACTAAAGTCCATCCCTAGAACTGTCGTGTTTCAAGATGACATTCTGGTCACAGGTCACGACACTGCTGAACATCTGAACAATCTTGAAGTTCTACATCGTCTGGACAAAGTGGGACTCGGGCTGAAACGTTCGAAGTGTGTCTTCATGGCACCTGAAGTTGATTTCCTGGGGAGGAAGATTGCTGCTGACGGCATCAGGCCTACTGGTTCGAAAACCAAGGCCATCAAAAATGCACCCAGACCCCAGAATGTGACGGAGCTGCATTCATTCCTTGGATTACTCAACTACTTCGGTAATTTTTTTACCCGGATTGAACACTTTACTAGAGCCACTGCAAATGCTACTCAGAAAAGGCGACAACTGGGTTTGGGGTGTATCTCAAGATAGAGCTTTTGAGAACGCTAAGAATCTGCTCTGTTCAAACAAGCTGCTGGTTCACTATGATCGGTGTAAGCGTTTTGTATTGGCCTGTGATGCTTCATCATATGGGGTTGGCTGTGTACTCCAACAAACAAATGAGTCGGGTAAACTACTGCGTATGCTTCGAGAAGTTTGTCAAAAGTGGAAAGAGCTTACAGCATGATAGAAAAAGAAGCTTTGGCCTGTGTGTATGAGGTAAAAAAAATGCATCAGTACCTGTTTGGTCTTCGCTTTGAACTTGAAACGGATCACAAGCCACTCATTTCATTATTTTCGGAAAACAAAGGTATCAATACCAATGCATCGTCCCACATTCAGAGATGGGCGTTGACATTGTCTGCCTATGATTGTTATTCGTCACAGACCGGGCACTGAGAATTGTGCCGATGCACTGAGCCGTCTTCCTTTGCCCACACCAGATATGCAGATACCTCAACCTGCAGATCTACTGTTAGTAATGGATACTTTTGAAGGTGAAGGTACCCCTGTCACTGCTCAACAAGTTAGGATCTGGTCCAGCCAAGACCCTATTTTATCGGTTGTAAACAGTGTCCTCAGTGGTGCCCACCCCTTCAACTGGAGTTCATGACTGGAATATCGGGTCCTTCATTGAAACATCTGTGAACTCATATGGAAGCAAGTCATCCTCGTTCGAGGGACCGCCTATGATGATGATGATGATTGGTCTGCAATACCCATGGCGATATGTGATGAAACCAAACCTTACAACCGTCGCAAAGATGAACTGTCCATTCAGTAGATTGTTTGCTGTGGGGTAATCGTGTTGTTATGCCCAAAAAAGGCAGAGAAAAATTTGTATGTGAACTATATAGCACTCATCCTGGCATTGTCATGATGAAAGCCATTGCTAGGTCTCATATTTGGTGGCCTGGAATTGACTCTTATCTGGAATCATGCGTGCATCAATGCAATACTTGCATGCAGCTAAGTAAAGTACCAGCGGAATCTCCGCTGAGTCTTTGGTCATGACCAAGGGTCGAGGATCCACATCGATTTTGCGGGTCCTTTCCTGGGAAAGATGTTTTTTGTTGTGGTGGATGTATATTCAAATTGGATAGAGTGTATTATTATGTCATCCAGTACGTCACAGCTACCATTGAGAGCCTTCATGTCATGTTTGCTACTCATGGTTTGCCTGACATTGTTGTGAGCGACAACGGATCTTGCTTCACAAGTCTGGAGTTTCGAGAGTTCATGAAACTCAATGGTATTAAACATGAGGTCAGCCCCATTCAAATCTGCTTCTAATGGTCAAGCAGAGCGTGCTGTTCAAACGATCAAGCAGAGCATGGAACGTGTAACTCAGGGTTCACTGCAGACTCGTTTGTCAGGCATATTGCTTAGTTACAGGACAAGACCTCACACGCTTACTGGGGTCTCCCCTGCTGAACTAATGAAGAGAAGTCTCAAGACCAAGCTCTCTTCTTCCTGATTTGAATGATCGTGTTGAAAACTGATGTCAAAGTCAGCAATGGTATCATGATCGTGCTGCTGCGTCACGTGACATCTCTGTCAACGATCCGGTTTATGTACTGAACTATGGTCAAGGTCCAAAGTGGATCGCTGATACTGTAACAACCAAGGTGGGTAACAGAGTGGTTATTGTCGTGCTCAAGAATGGGCAAACATGCAGGAAACATGTTGATCAGGTCAAACTGCGGCACATGGATGAACTGGAACCGCTTGAAGAAGATGCAGTCAGTGACCAACCAACCAATGTTCATTCATCAGAGGACTTTGCTGTCATTACTGAGCCTGGACTTTCAGTCTCTGATGTGGTCATTACCACTCCCATCAGATCGGCTACTCAGCCCTCAGTCACAACTGACTCAGAACTGGAGTTGAACTGAGACGATCAACTCGTGAGCGGAAAGCCCCAGACCGTCTTAATTTGTAAAGAAACTGATACTAAGATCTTGAAGGGGCATGTTGTCATGCATTGATGCTTGGGATCACTAGGCACCAGGGGGCGCCACTGTCAGAGGTCATCAGACTGTATGCATGTGTGTGCGGGCCCTGGTATATAAGTGCTGGTACCATGTCTTGTGGTCACTTTGGGCGCGAATAAAATGGACCAGGTTTACACCTGAGTGAGTTTACAATAACAAGTCTTTTAAGTCATCAGCCACACAAACAATGCGGTACGCAGCTAAAACCCATCCATCCACATCTCATCCCCTGAACATCTGTCACGGAAGCTGAAATTGATGAACTTTGTGATTGGGGCAGGTTCGCGAAATGTTGGCTTTTTGCTGCACGCTGTGATTGAATTGCTTTCTATACCATTTCTGCCGGTTCAGGTCTCACTGACGAGACTGATTTCGATTCTGTGTCTGCAGGGATCTCGAGTGTGGTCTGGTCTGGAGATAGTGGTTTTGGGTGAGGGAGATTGCTGCATAACTGTTGGCTAGTTATGCAGCAGGAGAGAGGCCGATGGGGGATTGGAGGAAGGCACGAGTCTGTATTCATCTGCAGTAACATGGCTGCTGTGTCAGGAGATGTAATCCAATTTTGATGCATCTTGCACAGAAATAATCCATCAGTATAAAGGGGTTTAATATTAATGGCAGGGTTTGGGGTTAATTCAGGGATAGTGCAAGTGTTTATGGCACTCACACTGCCCTTTGCTCTGGTTCTTGAAAGAAAAAACAAAAGACTTGCATTTCTGCAGCGCCTTTCATAGAATCATAGAAATTTACAGCATTCGGCCCATCGTGTCCACACCGGCCAACAGAGCTACCCAGCCTAATCCCATTTCCCAGCTCTTGATCCGTAGCCCTGCAGGTTACGGCACTTCAAATGCATATCAAGTACTTTTGAAATGTGGTGAGGGTTTCTGCCTCTACCACCATTTCAGGCAGTGAGTTCCAGACCCCCACCACTCTCTGGGTGGAAAAAGTTGTTCTCAAATCCCCTCTAAACCTTCTACCAATTACTTTCAATCTATGCCCCGTGGTTGTTGACCCCTCTGCTAAGGGAAACAGGTCCTTCCTATCCTCTCTATCTAGGCCCCTCCTAATGTTATGCACCTCCAATAAGGTCTCCCCTCAGTCTCCTCTGTTCCAAAGAAAACTTTCATGATCATCAGACATCTCAAAGCACTTTACAGCCAATTAAATATTTTTTTAAAGTGTAGTCACTGTTGTAATGTAAGAAATCTTGGTTTGATGATTAGTCATTTTGGGAAATTGGAAATTCCAAGTGCCAGTGAGCGCTGTATTAATATCTGAGAACCCCAAAGGATCCATGCCTTTCCAGGAGCTCGGTACTCCTGTAGGACCAATGAGCAGAGTATTGGGGCAGATTGTAAAGTAATAAAGCACCACCTGATGGGACAAATGGAACTGAAGGAAGCAACTGTTTCTGTCCCTTCTGCTCCGACAGCTCATATTTCCCAGTCACCTATTGGTCCCAGATCGACCAGTTGGATCATCATCCCACAGTCATACTGCTGCCTGTGCCGCTCTCGTGTCCCACTCTCTAGGAAATGCACAAGGCAGTGTGGGATGGGCCGATACCCACAATGCCGTGGAGCCCTCCCATTCCCACAATACAAAAGCAAAATACCGTGGATGCTGGAATCTGGAATAAAAACAGCAAATGCTGGAAATACTCAGCGGGTCAGGCAGCATCTGTGGAGAGAGAAACAAAGTTAACGTTTCAGGTCTGTGACCCTGCGTCAGAACTGGAGTGTTCAGAAAGAACAGATTCTTAACAGCACTGAAAGGGGGAGGGGAAGAAAGAACAAAAGGGAATGTCATGTATCCTACATGGTTACTGTTGGTACCATTACAAGGTGTGCCACCAGAGGGCACCACAATGGAAGACTTGTAGGTTACCTGCACAGGTGTGCCAGGCCTAGTATAAAAGGCAGCCCACCAGGTGTGACCCTCACTCCTGGAGTTATCAATAAAGGACTAAGGTCACTGCAGTTCAAGTACAACACATTGTGGAGTCATTATCAGAGCATCTAAAGACATAACGGGGAAGGTCTGTGATAGGATGGGACTCATCCATTCCCACCTCTGTCTGTCCCTGTTGTTATTTCCTTCCTGTTTGTAATTCTCTGGCAGAAACACATTCCTTACAATAGTGTAACAGCCAAAAATGCTGTGACCTCTCGCTCTAGGAAATATTCGTATGGCTATGGTTGTGTTTAGCATTGGTACAATTAGTCTTTATTTGGAAATTGGATTGGGATCTGTCCTGGATACAGAGACTGTTTAACGAGTAAACCACAATTCACTATGACCGGTGTTACATGAAAACATTGAGCAACTTTTGCACCTTCTGTGAGGGAGTCACTGGTTGGTCTGTGGTCAGAAGTAGTTTGGCTCCAGTGAGTAGCTCGGAGAGAGATTCTGAAGTTTGGAGTGTTGCAGTGAATGTGACTGAGCAATGTGCAGTACGATTAGAAACACCGTTTGCTGGGAATTGCCAGCTGTTAGTCCGTGGGCCCACCCCCTCCCCACCCTCATTCCTGCCTTACTGCCCCTCCCCTTCTCCAGTGGTGTACTTGCAGTCAGAGTTGAGATAAATCCGATCAACCCCAACCATTTTAAATTGCAAAACAAAAGGATGGAGACTGAGAGATGGGTGACGACTGATGCAACCCACTTCTGGGGAAGCACCTTCAGGTCAACTTAATGCCCACAGACATCTCCAACATATTGTGAACTGCACCCCATGGATCATTGGGAGACCCCAGGCCCGTCACTCCATGGGTCATTGGGCGACCCCAGGCCCATCACTCCATGGATCATTGGGCGACCCCAGGCCCATCACTCCATGGGTCATTGGGCGACCCCGGGCCCGTCACTCGATGGGTCATTGGGCGACCCCAGGCCCATCACTCGATGGGTCATTGGGCGACCCCAGGCCCGTCACTCCATGGGTCATTGGGCGACCCCGGGCCCGTCACTCCATGGGTCATTGGGCGACCCCAGGCTTGTCACTCCATGGGTCATTGGGCGATCCCAGGCCCGTCACTCCATGGGTCATTGGGCGATCCCGGGCCCGTCACTCCATGGGTCATTGGGCGATCCCGGGCCCGTCACTCCATGGGTCATTGGGAGACCCCAGGCTTGTCACTCCATGGGTCATTGGGCGATCCCGGGCCCATCACTCTATGGGTCATTGGGCGATCCCGGGCCCGTCACTCCATGGGTCATTTGGCAACCCCAGGCTTGTCACTCCATGGGTCATTGGGCAACCCCAGGCTTGTCACTCCATGGGTCATTTGGCGACCCCAGGCTTGTCACTCCATGGGTCATTGGGCGATCCCGGGCCCGTCACTCCATGGGTCATTGGGCGACCCCGGGCTCGTCACTCCATGCGTCATTGGGCGACCCCGGGCCCGTCACTCCATGGGTCATTGGGTGATCCCAGGCCCATCACTCCATGGGTCATTGGGAGACCCCAGGCCCGTCACTCCATGCAGCGACCTGCAGCATTCTGTAGATGTCTGGTAATGAGTTGTTGGGTTTATTTTTACTTTCTTTCCCCTAGAGCTCGATACTACCATCTTGTACCGAAATATAGCAATGGTTCCTTGGTAGAATCCAGTGTCTCTAACACTGGCATTGAGAAACAAGATGGCGGGTCTGGGCTGACCGGACTCGGGAACTCGGGCAACATCTGCTACATGAACTGCATCTTGCAGTGTCTGTCCAACACCACTCCCCTGGCAGAGTACTTCATAACTGGCGCATATACAGATGATGTAAACAGGTAAGAGTACAAGTCACTGGGCCAGAACACAAGAATTGAATGAGATAATTACATTCCAGACCTGTTAATGGGGAGGGGAATTGTCATTTCAGTGACGGCGTCCTCTCAATCCACCGAGTATCTTTCGCCTTTCCAGTCATGATTTGGGCTCATTCTTCATCCCAAATGGCATTGATGAGGATGTGGAGACTTGAGGGGTTTGAATTGTCTTGTTGTCTTGACTAAAGAGGGCAAAGGTTCCGAGTGCATGAAAGGGCTGGAAAAGACCTCCTGCCCCCTCGGCTCCTAGCCCCCTCCGATCCAGCCCCTTTGGATCCTGCCCCCTCGGATCCTGCCCCCTCCGATCCAGCCCTGGGACTTGGATCATGGAATAGATGGTTGAATGTTGGCTTGTCAGTTCTGATTGAGCTTTCCCTTGTGCAGAGGTCGCGGGGAGCTTTCCAATGCGTTCGCTGCCCTGGTGATGGACATGTGGCTGGGAGATTGTCTCTACATCTTTCCTGATGAAGTGAAGAGAGTCCTTGGGAAAGTGCACGCGTCCTTCTCTGACGGGACACAGCAGGATGCTCAGGAATTGCTGCTCTTCTTCCTCAATGTTCTCCACACCGACCTGAAGAAAGTAAGTGCCCACAAAACCTGCCGCTGTGTGATGCAAAACCCAACTGTTACAGAAAGGTCAATAGAATCGGACTGAGCGGCCATGTGTCTGTTTCATGTATGACCATGTTGGTCATTCACACAGGAACATCTCTAACTTGCTGCTCCAGGCTAGATGGGAAGGTGTGAGAGAGACTGCCCCTCCGATCCTGCCCCTCTGGGACAGAGTGAGAGAGACCGCTCTGTGAATGGGGAGGTGTGAGAGAGACCGTTCTGTGAATGGGACGGTGTGAGAGAGACCGTTCTGTAAATGGGACGGTGTGAGAGAGACCGCTCTGTGAATGGAGAGGTGTGAGAGAGACCGTTCTGTGAATGGAGAGGTGTGAGAGAGACCGTTCTGTAAATGGGACGGTGTGAGAGAGACCGCTCTGTGAATGGAGAGGTGTGAGAGAGACCGTTCTGTGGATGGGGAGGTGTGAGAGAGACCGTTCTGTGGATGGGGAGGTGTGAGAGAGACCGTTCTGTGGATGGGGAGGTGTGAGAGAGACCGTTCTGTGGATGGGGAGGTGTGAGAGAGACTGCTCTGTGAATGGGACGGTGTGAGAGAGACTGCTCTGTGAATGGAGAGGTGTGAGAGAGACTGCTCTGTGAATGGAGAGGTGTGAGAGAGACTGCTCTGTGAATGGGGAGGTGTGAGAGAGACCGTTCTGTGAATGGGACGGTGTGAGAGAGACTGCTCTGTGAATGGAGAGGTGTGAGAGAGACCGTTCTGTGGATGGGGAGGTGTGAGAGAGACCGTTCTGTGGATGGGGAGGTGTGAGAGAGACTGCTCTGTGAATGGGGAGGTGTGAGAGAGATTGCTCGGTGGATGAGAAGGTGTGAGGCCGCTCCGTGAATGTCCAGCCTCGGCAGTGGGCCCAGGGAGAACAATCTAGAATTGAGTGTGAAGAAAGAAAGACTTGCATTTATATAGCACCTTTCACGACCACCGGATGTCTCGAACCAATTTACAGCCGATTTAAGTACTTTTGAAGTGTGGTTAATGTTGTAATGTGGGAAACGCGACTGCCAATTTGTGCACAGCAAGCTCTCACGCTGTTGTGTATGCAATAATTGTTAGACTGAGTACCGTTTAACTCCAAGAGGTATAACCCTGGCTCTGCTTTATTAAAGCCCAAAGTGACTAATATATCAAATGGCTGGCCTTTTATACTGGGGCTGCACATATGTGCGTGCAGCAGCCAATGGCTTTCAACAGTGACGCCATCTAGTGGCTAGTGATCCAAAAAGTACATACATAACACACACAGCGATGTGATGATGACCATTTTGTTATGTTGATTGAGGGATAAATATTGACCCAGGACACCGGGGAGAACTCCCCTGCTCTTCTTTGAAATAGTGCCATGGGATCTTTTATACCCGCCTGAAAGAGCAGACGGGGCCTCGGTTTAACATCTCATCCGAAAGACAACACCTCCGACAGTGCAACACTCCCTCAGTACTGCCCCTCCGACAGTGCAGCACTCCCTCAGCACTGCCCCTCCGACAGTGCAGCACTCCCTCAGCACTGCACTAGAGTGTCAGCCTAGATTTTTGCGCTCCAGTCCCTAAGAGGTCGACCATTTAGGACTGAGATGAGGAGAAATTTCTTCACTCAGAGGGTGGTGAATCTTTGGAATTCACTACCGCAAAGAGCTGCGGATGCTGAGAGTATATTCATAATCAAAGGCAAAAATCAAAAAGGGCCACAGCACAACATAATTCTAAAAGGACAGAGTGTTTAAAAACAAGCCTGAAAGCTCTGTGTCTCAATGCGAGGAGCATTCGTAATAAGGTGGATAAATTGACTGCGCAGATAACTGTTAACGGATATGATGTAATTGAGATTAGGGAGACATGGCTCCAGGGTGACCAAATCTGGGAACTCCACATCCAGGGGTATTCAATATTCAGGAAGGATAGACAAAGGAAACGGAGGTCGAGTAGCATTGCTGGTTAAAGAGAAGATTAACGCAATAGTAAGGAAGGAAATTAGCTTGGATGACGTAGAATCTGTTTGGGTAGAGCTGCGGAACACCAAAGGGCAGAAAATGTTAGTGGGAGTTGTTGTGTATCTGTAAAGCATGCACTCCCATGTTCCACCACCTTGGGAGCACTGTATATAAGCCGGCCCCTAAGGCCTGTTCCCCACTCTGGAGTGTCTTATTAAAGACTGAGGTCACTGTTACTTTAACCTCCCTTGTGCAGCCTCATCTATGTTAGGAACACAATAACTGGCAACGAGAATACGAATCCAACGCAAAGATGCAGCAAACTGTGGGCATCCTGGAGAAGTTCTCGGAGGGTGAGGACTGGGAAGCCTATGTCGAACGGCTAGACTAGTACGTTGTAGCCAACGAGCTGGATGGAGAAGGAAGCGCTGCAAAAAGGAGAGCGGTCCTCCTCACAGTCTGCGGGGCACCGATCTACAGCCTCATGAAGAATCTTCTGGCTCCGGTGAAACCCACAGATAAGTCGTATGAGGAGCTGTGTACACTGGTTCGGGAGCATCTTAACCCGAGGGAGAGCGTGCTGATGGCAAGGTATCGGTTCTACACATGCCAGCGATCTGAAGGTCAGGAAGCTACATCGCTGAGCTAAGGCGACTTGCAGGACAATGTGAGTTTGATGGCTGCCTGGAGCAAATGCTCAGAGACTTTTTTGTACAGGGCATTGGCCACGAAACCATCCTACAAAAACTTTTGACTGTAGAGACATCAGTAAGGCCATTGCGATAGCACAGGTGTTTATGTCCACCAGTGATAACACCAAACAAATCTCTCAGCACACAAGTGCTAGCAATGTTCATAAATTAACTGGAACTGTGTTTGCAAGCAGAAATGTACAGGGCAGAACCCACGAGTCTGCAACTGCTTCAGGTGACCCAGATGACTGAGTCCCCAACAAAGGATTAATGCAAGGCAATTCACACCTTGTTGGCGTTGTGGAGGCTTCCATTCAGCCTATTCATGCCGCTTCAAAGGGTATGTTTGCAAGAGCTGTGGAACAATGGGGTGCCTCCAACAAGCTTGCAAACGAACTGCAAGCTCTGCAAAACCTGCTAACCACCACGTGGCAGAGAAAGATCGGTCCATGGTGGATGAAAGCAATTTCGAGCCTCAGAGAGAGGAGGCAGATGCTGAAGTACATGGGGTGCACACATTTTCGACAAAATGTCCACCTATAATGCTAAACGTAAAATTGAATGGCTTACCCATAGTCATGGAACTGGACACTGGCGCTAGCCAATCCATCATGAGTAAAAAGATGTTTGAGAGACTGTGGTGCAACAAGGCATTCAGACCAGCCCTGAGCCCCATCCACACGAAACTGAGAACATACACCAAAGAGCTTATCACTGTCCTGGGCAGCGCCATGGTCAAGGTCACCTACGAGGGCACGGTGCACGAACTGCCACTCTGGATTGTCCCGGGCGATGGCCCCACACTGCTTGGAAGGAACTGGCTGGGCAAAATCCGCTGGAACTGGGATGATATCCGAGCGCTATCACAAATTTCCTTCCCTCTTTGAGCCAGGCATTGGAAACTTTTCCGGGGCGAAGGTGCGGATCCACTTGGTCCCAGAGGCACGACCCATTCACCACAAGGCGCGAGCGGTACCTCACATGATGAGGGAGAGAGTGGAAATCGAGCTGGACAGGCTGCAATGCGAGAGCATCATCTCCCCAGTCGAGTTCAGTGAGTGGACCAGCCCCATTGTTCCAGTACTCAAAAGTGATAGCACGGTCAGGATTTGCAGCGATTTATAAAGTAACTATTAACCGTTTCTCGCTACAGGACCAATACCCGCTACCTAAGGCAGATGACTTATTTGCGACGCTGGCAGGAGGCAAGACGTTCACCAAGCTCGACCTGACTTCGGCCTACATGACTCAGGAGCTGGAGGAGTCTTCGAAGGGCCTCACCTGCATCAACATGCACAAGGGATTGTTCATCTACAACAGATGTCCGTTTGGAATTCGGTCGGCTGCAGCAATCTTCCAGAGAAACATGGAGGGCCTACTCAAGTCGGTACCACACATGGTGGTCTTTCAGGACAACATATTGGTCATGGGTCGGGACACCATCGAGCACCTACAAAACCTGGAGGAGGTCCTCCAGCGACTGGATCGCATAGGGCTGCGGCTGAAGAGGTCGAAATGCGCCTTCTTGGCAACAAAAGTGGAGTTTTTGGGGAGAAAGATCGCGGTGAATGGCATTCGGCCCACAGACGCCAAGACTGAGGCTATCAGGAACGCGCCCAGGCCACAGAACGTCACGGAGCTGCGATCGTTCCTGGGACTCCTCAACTATTTTGGTAACTTCCTACCGGGGTTAAGCACCCTTTTAGAGCCCCTACATGTGTTATTGCGCAAGCGTGAGAACTGGGTATGGGGAAAAAAACAAGTAATTGCTTTTGAGAAAACCAGAAACATTTTATGCTCCAACAAGCTGCTTGTATTGTATAACCAGTGTAAAAGACTTGTGCTAGCATGTGACGCGTCGTCGTACGGAGTTGGGTGTGTATTACAACAAGCTAACATTGCGGGGAAGTTGCAACCTGTCGCCTATGCTTCCAGGAGCTTGTCTAAGGCCGAGAGGGCCTACAGCATGATTGAGAAAGAGGCATTAGCATGTGTGTTTGGGGTAAAGAAAATGCATCAGTAACTGTTTGGCCTCAAATTTGAGCTGGAAACCGATCACAAGCCCCTCACATCCCTGTTCGCTGAAAACAAGGGGATAAATACCAATGCCCCAGCCCGCATACAAAAGTGGGCACTCGCACTATCAGCGTATAACTATATCATCCGCCACAGGCCAGGCACTGAGAACTGTGCGGATGCTACCATTACCCACCACGGGGGTGGAAATGGCGCAGCCTGCAAACTTGTTGATGGTGGCGCAGCCCGCAGACTTGTTGATGGTCATGGAAGCGTTTGAAAATAATAAATCATCTGTCACGGTCTGCCAGATTAGGACTTGGACCAGCCAAGATCCTCTGCTGTCCCTAGTAAAAAAACACTGTACTGCATGGGAGCTGGGCCAGCATCCCCGTTGAAATGCAAGAGCCAATCAAGCCATTCCAGCGGCGAAAGGACGAGCTGTCCATTCAGACAGACTGCCTGTTGTGGGGTAACCGCATAGTGCTACCAAAAAAAGGCAGGGAGACATTCATCTCTGATCTCCACAGCACACACCCGGGTATAGTAATGATGAAAGCGATAGCCAGATCCCACGTATGGTGGCCCGGTATCGACTCTGACTTAGAGTCCTGTGTACGGCAATGCAGCGTATGTGCTCAGTTGAGCAACGCGCCCAGAGAGGCACCACTAAGTTTGTGGTCCTGGCCCTCCAGACCATGGTCGAGGATCCGTGTCGACTATGCGGGTCCGTTTCTCGGTAAAATGTTCCTGCTGATGGTGGATGCTTTTAAAAATGGATTGAATGTAAAATAATGTAAGGAAGCACCGCCACCACCACCATTGAAAGCCTGAGGGCCATGTTTGCCACCCACGGCCTGCCTGACATACTGGTCAGTGACAAAGGGCCATGTTTCACCAGTGCCAAATTTCAAGAATTCATGACCGGGAATGGGATCAAACACGTCACCTCGGCCCCGTTTAAACCAGCCTCCGATGGACAGGCAGAGCGGGCAGTACAAACCATCAAACAGAGCCTTAAACGAGTCACAGGAGGCTCACTCCAAACCCGCCTGCCCCGAGTACCGCACGAGACCCCACTCGCTCACAGGGGTGCCCCCGGCTGAGCTGCTCATGAAAAGGTGATTTAAAACCAGTCTCTCGCTGATTCACCCCAACCTGCATGATCAGGTAGAGAGCAGGCGGCAACAACAAAATGTAAACGATGGTCGTGCCACTGTGTCATGGGAAATTGATCTGAATGACCCTGTGTATGTGCTAAACTATGGACATGGTCTCAAGTGGATCGCGGGCAAGCTGATAGCTAAAGAAGGGAGTAGGGTGTTTGTAGTCAAACTAGACAATGGACAAATTTGCAGAAAGCACCTGGACCAAACAAGGCTGCGGTTCACAGACTGCCCTGAACAACCCACAGCAGACACCACCTTTTTTGAGCCCACAACACACACCAAAAGGATCAACGACACCACGCCGGACCAGGAAATTGAGCCCATCACGCCCAGTAGCCCAGCAAGGCCAGGCTCACCCAGCAGCCCTGCAGGGCCAACAACACGCCAGCCCAGCGAGGGCACAGCCAACACACCAGAACAGACATTTATACCGAGGCGGCCCACCAGGGAAAGAAAGGCTCCCGACCGCCTCACCTTTTAAATAGTTTTCACTTCGACTTTGCGGGGGAGTGATGTTGGGAATGTATGCTTTACAGATACACATGTTCTGCCACCAGGGAGTTCACCCCCTGAAATCCCAAGGGATCCCAGCATCCCTTGGGAGCATTGTATATAAGCCGGCCCCTAAGGCCTGTTCCTCACTCTGGAGTGTCTTATTAAAGACTGATGTCACTGTTACTTTAACCTCCCTGTGTGCAGCCTCATCTGTGTTAGGAACACAATAGGAGTTGTGTACAAACCACCAAACAGTAGTAGTGAGGTTGGGGATGGCATCAAACAGGAAATTAGGAATGCGTGCAATAAAGGTACAGCAATTATCATGGGTGACTTTAATCTACATATAGATTGGGCTGACCAAGCTGGTAGCACTACGGTGGAGGAGGATTTCCTGGAGTGTATAAGGGATAGTTTTCCAGACCAATCTGTTGAGGAACCAACTAGAGATCTGGCCATCGTAGACTGGGTGTTATGTAATGAGAGAGGATTAATTATCAATCTTGTTGTGCAAGGCCCCTTGGGGAAGAGTGATCATAATATGGTAGAATTCTTCATTAAGATGGAGAGCGACACGGTTAGCTCAGTGACTAGGGTCCTGAACTTAAAGAAAGGTAACTTTGATGGTATAAGACGTGAATTGGCTTGGATAGACTAGCGAATGATACTTAAAGGATTGACGGTGGATAGGCAATGGCAGGCATTTAAAGATCACATGGATGAACTTCAACAATTGTACATCCTGTCTGGCGTAAAAATAAAATGAGGAAGGTGGCTCAACCGTGGCTAACAAGGGAAATTAGGGATAGTGTTAAATCCAAGGAAGAGGCATATAAATTGGCCAGAAAAAGCAGCAAACCTGAAGACTGGGAGAAATTTAGAATTCAGCAGAGGAGGACAAAGGGTTTAATTAGGAGGGGGGAAATAGAGTATGAGAGGAAGCTTGCAGGGAACATAAAAACTGACTGCAAAAGCTTCTATAGATATGTGAAGAGAAAAAGATTAGTGACGACAAATACACCTTGCAGCCAGAATCAGGTGAATTTATAATGGGGAACAGAGAAATGGCAGACCAACTGAACAACTACTTTGGTTCTGTCTTCACTAAGGAAGACACAAAGAACCTTCCAGAAATACTAGGGGACTGAGGGTCTAGCGAGAAGGAGAAAC
This sequence comes from Pristiophorus japonicus, assembly GCF_044704955.1. Taxonomy (NCBI): domain Eukaryota; kingdom Metazoa; phylum Chordata; class Chondrichthyes; family Pristiophoridae; genus Pristiophorus; species Pristiophorus japonicus. The sequence continues at coordinate 34,772,480 of NC_091993.1, read as the reverse complement.
TGAAGGAAATCCTTCTTAGTCAGGAAATTGTGTTGGGGAAATTGATGGGATTGAAGGGCGATAAATCCCCAGGGCCTAATAGTCTGCATCCCAGAGTACTTAAGGAAGTGACCCTAGAAATAGTAGATGCATTGGTGGTCATTTTCCCAACATTCTCTAGACTCTGGATCAGTTCCTATGAATTGGAGGGTAGCTAATGTAACCCCACTTTTTAAAAAAGGAGGGAGAGAGAAAACAGGGAATTATTGACTGGTTAGCCTGATATTGGTAGTGGGGAAAATGTTGGAATCAATTATTAAAGCTGTAATAGCAGCGCATTTGGAAAGCAGTGACAGGATCGATCCTAGTCAGCATGGATTTATGAAAGGGAAATCATACTTGACAAATCGTCTAGAATTTTTTAAGGATGTAACTCGTAGAGTGGACAAGGGAGAACCAGTGGATGTGGTGTATTTGGACTTTCAAAAGGCTTTTGACAAGGTCCCCACACAAGAGATTCGTGTGCAAAATTAAAGCACATGGTATTGGGGGTAATATATTGACGTGGATAGAGAACTGGTTGGCAGACAGAAAGCAAAGAGTAGGAATAACGGGTCCTTTTCAGAATGGCAGGCAGTGACTAGTGGGGTACCGCAGGGTTCAGTGCTGGGACCCCAGCTATTTACAATATACATTAATGATTTAGATGAAGGAATTGAATGTCATATCTCCAAGTTTTCAGATGACACTAAGCTGGGTGGCGTTGTGAGCGGTGAGGAGGATGCTAAGAGGCTGCAGGATATCTTGGACAGGTTAGGTGAGTGGGCAAATGCATGGCAGATGCAGTATAATGTGGATAAATGTGAGGTTTTCAATTTTGGTGGCAAAAACAGGAAGGCAGAATATTATCTGAATGGCACAGATTAGGAAAAGGGGAGGTGCAATGAGACCTAGATGTCATGGTATACCAGTCATTGAAAGTTGGCATATAGGTACAGCAGGCAGTGAAGAAGGCAAATGGTATGTTGGCCTTCATAGCTAGGGGATTTGAGTATAGGAGCATGGAGGTCTTACTGCAGTTGTACAGGGCCTTAGTGAGGCCATACCTTGAATATTGTGTTCAGTTTTGGTCTCCTAATCTGAGGAAGGACATTCTTGCTATTGAGGGAGTGCAGCGAAGGTTCACCAGACTGATTCCGGGATGGCAGGACTGATTTATGAAGAAAGATTGGATCGACTAGGCTTGCATTCACTGTAATTTAGAAGAATGAGAGGGGATCTCATAGAAACATATAAAATTCTGACAGGATTGGACAGGATAGATATGGAAAATGTTCCCGATGTTGGGGAAGTCCAGCACCAGGGGTCACAGTCTAAGGATAAGGGGTAAGTCATTTAGGACCGAGATGAGGAGAAACTTCTTCACTCAGAGAATTGTGAACTTGTGGAATTCTCTACCACAGAAAGTTGTTGAGGTCAGTTCATTAGATATATTCAAAAGGGAGTTAGATGTGGCACTTATGGCTAAAGAGATCAAGGGGTATGGAGAGAAAGCAGGAATGGGTTACTTAAGTTACATGATCAGCCATGATCATATTGAATGATGGTGCAGGCTCGAAGGGCCGAATGGCCTGCTCCTGCACCTATTTTCTATGTTTAATAGAGATCTATAGATTTTTGGATAATAAGGGAATCCAAGGATAATGCGAGAATGTGTTGAGGTAGAAGACCAGCCATGATCTCATTGAATGGCGGTGCAGGCTCGATGGGCTGAATGACTGACTCCTGCTCCTATTTATTGGCCCTGAAATTCCGGTCGGGGGGGCTTCCCGCGGGCAATTGCCTCTGACCAGAGAATTTTTACAAGTATACCTGGTGGTCTAAGGCGCCCTGGATTGCGGTGAGGAGGCCTTCTCTTCCCGCGCTGCAGAGCGCGCTCCCGTCCTCCAGGTTCCCATGCAGAAGATGCAGTCACGTGTGACTGCTCAGCCAATCAGGTAAAGTATTCTCAATTAGTAGCAATGGGAGCTCCGTATCTCCGAGTTCTCATTGCTATTAATTGAGAAGAAAAAACCCAAACACAATAACATCAAATAAAAAACACACCTCACATAACTTTAATTTCAATTAATTTTAATTAATAAATATCTTAGAGAAAAAAATGTCCGCGTTTTTAAAATGTTTTTTTAATTATGGTTTAAAATAAATTTAATATAGTGGGCAGGGTTTTAAAAAATAAAATGTGTATTTTTAATTTTATTTTTTATGTTTTAAGTGTGTTTTAAAACTCTCTTACGCCTGTAACTGTAGGCCATGCACCTGCTTTTATCAGACGCGAGAGTTTTGATAACCACTACAATCTTGCCCTTGCAAATGTCCTCGCTCCCGATATGCGATGATCTGTCAAGCTGGAGCTAGACATCGGAAAACCGGTTTTCAGCGCATGCTCATTGTGCGCTGCAAACTGGCTTTTGCTATGCCTTCCCGGGTCCGTACATGCCCCGCACAAGCCCCGCACATACCCCTTGGCTGGGATTTCTGGGAGGAATTGCAGTGTAGATTTACCAGAATGATACCTGGATTCTAAGGGTTAAATTATGAGAGATTACACAAACTAGGATTGTATTCTCTGGAATTTAGAAGATTAAGTGGTGATTTGAAAAGTTTCCAAGATATTAAGGGGAACAGATAGGATAGATAGAAAGAAACTATTCCCGTTGATTGGGGAGTCTAGGACTGGGGGCAAAGTCTAAAAGACCTTTCAGGAGTGAAGTTAGGAAACATTGTTTGGAACTCTTCCACAAATGGCAATTGATGCAATTGTTAATTTTAAATCTGAGATTGATAGATTTTTGTTAACCAAAGGTATTAATGGATATAGGACAAAGGTCGCAGATCAGCCATGATCTCACTGAATGGCCTCATCCTGTTCCTATATTACCATAGCAATGCAATTTCTCTGTCTTGAAGCTGATGGTCACAATTATTGTCCAATTTTAATTTTCTTCACTTAGTGACAGGATTGCAATGTATCAAATATTTCCAAATATAGAGGTTGCAATGCTGCAGGGAGAGTTTTTCATGAATATTGACTTCTGGGATGTGCAAACCTCAACTCCCACAATCCTTAGCATTTTATAATCAGGAGACTGGGAGGATTTGTCCATCTTTGCAGGAGGGCAGCTAGTAGTTATTACCTGTCTCGGCAGATCACAATATACTCTGGGATGAGGAAGACCATTCGGCCCACTTTAATTCATCCTTCCAGAACAATCTACACCCTGCCACCGCCCCATTGTTTGCAGGGTGTTCCGTCTCTGATCTGCATGTCCATCAGTTTATGTGTGGAACAGCCTCCTGATATCAGTCCTAAAGTTGTCAATAATTTGAAATTGTCGCTTTGTCCTACTCCCACAGTTTAATTTAAATCAATATTCTAGATTAACTGTTTCTGTGATTTACTACCACATACAGTGTCAGCTATGGCTCAGTGGGTAGCACACTTGCCTCTGAATCAGAAGGTAGTGGGTTTGAGTCCCACTGGGACTTGAGCACAAAAATCCAGGCTGACACTCCCTGTGCAGTGCTGAAGGGAGTACATCATGTCCAGGTGAATACTTGCAGGAAGTAATTATTTAGAGTATTTGTCCTTCACTGTTTCTGCAAAGATCCTGAAGATGCCTTTGTGGTTATGGAAATTGAGAGATCAAGGGTCCCGATTGACAATAAATTGAAGCTATTGCAACAATAATTGGTGTCAGTGAGTAAAACGAAGCAGATGTTGAGATGCATTAAACATTTTATATTGATCTGAAATGGTGAGGTAATCCTAGCTCTCTACAAATCATTGGTGCAACTGCACTGAGAACATGGTGTACAGTTCTGAGCACCAGAGCACAATAAGCAGATTGCAGCTGTTGGAAGGATATAGAAGGGAACTTCCAGAATGATTGAGGGGATGGAGGGATTGGATTATGAGGAGCAATTATGTAAATTGGACATGTTCTCACTCCAAAGGAGAAGGTTGGGAGGTGATATGATTGGTGGTTTTACGATTCTAAAGAGACTAAATGTCGACCATGACAAGCTGTTTCACCGTAAAAAAAATGGGATGAGGTCCTACAAGCTGAATTTAGGGAACTAAGAGTTAAGTTTAAAAAGTAGGACCTAAAAGGTAGTAATCTCAGGATTGCTACCAGTGCCAATGCTAGTCAGAGTAGGAATCGCAGGATAGCTCAGATGAATACATGGTTTGAGGAGTGGTGCATGAGGGAGGGATTCAAATTCCTGGGACACTGGGACCGGTTCTGGGGGAGGTGGGACAGTACAAACCGGACGGTCTGCACCTGGGCAGGACCAAAACCAATGTCCTAGGGGGAATGTTTGCTACTGCTGTTGGGGCGGGGTTAAACTAATATGGCAGGGGGATGGGAACCTATGCAGGGAGACAGAGGGAAGTAAAATAGGGGCAGAAGCAAAAGATAGAAAGAAGAAAAGTAAAAGTGGAGGGCAGAGAAACCCAAGGCAAAAATCAAAAAGGGCCACATTGCAGCAAAATTCTAAAAGGGCAAAGTGTGTTAAAAAGACAAGCCTGAAGGCTCTGTGCCTGAATGCGAGGAGTATTCGTAATAAGGTGGACATATTAACTGCACAGGCAGCAATTAATGAATATGATATAATTGGCATCATGGCTCCAGGTGACCAAGGCTGGGAACTCAACATCCAGGGGTATTCAACATTCAGGAAGGATAGACAGAAAGGAAAAGGAGGTGGGGCAGCATTGCTGGTTAAAGAGGAAATTAACGCAATAGTAAGGAAGGACATTAGCTTGGATGATGTGGAATCTGTATGGGTGGAGCTGCGGAATACCAAAGGGCAGAAAGCGCTAGTGGGAGTTGTGTACAGACTATCAAACAGTAGTAGTGAGGTTGGGGACAGCATCAAACAAGAAATTAGGGATGCGTGCAATAAAGGTACAGCAGTTATCATGGGTGACTTTAATCTACATATAGATTGGGCTAATCAAATTGGTAGCAATACGATGGAGGAGGATTTCCTGGAGTGTATTAGGGATATTTTCTGGACCAATATGTCGAGGAACCAACTAGAGGGCTGGCCAACCTAGACTGGGTGATGTGTAATGAGAGAGGACTAATTAGCAATCTTGTTATGCGAGGCCCCTTGGGGAAGAGTGACCATAATATGGTAGAATTCCTTATTAAGATGGAGAGTGATGCAGTTAATTCAGAGACTAGGGCTCTGAACTTAAGGAAAGGTAATTTTGATGGTATGAGACGTGAATTGGCTAGAAAAGACTGGCAAATGATACTTAGAGGGTTGTTGGTGGATAGGCAATGGCAAACATTTAAAGATCACATGGATGAACTTCCATCATTGTACATCCCTGTCTGGAGTAAAAATAAAACGGAGAAGGTGGCTCAACTGTGGCTAACAAGGGAAATTAAGGATGGTGTTAAATCCAAGGAAGAGGCATATAAATTGGTCAGAAAAAGCAGCAAATCTGAGGACTGGGAGAAATTTAGAATTCAGCAGAGGAGGAAAAAGGATTCAATTAGGAGGGGAAAATAGAGTATGAAAAGAAGCTTGCCGGGAACATAAAAACTGACTGCTAAAACTTCTATAGATATGTGAAGAGAAAAAGATTAGTGAAGACAACCGTAGGTCCCTTGCAGTCAGAATCAGGTGAATTTATAATGGGGACCAAAGAAATGGCAGACCAGTTGAACAAATACTTTGGTTCTGTCTTCATGAAGGAAGACACAAATAACCTCCGAAAGAATTAGGGAACCGAGGGTCTAGTGAGAAGGAGGAACTGAAAGATATCCTTATTAGGCGGGAAATTGTGTTCGGGAAATTGATGGGATTGAAGGCCGATAAGTCCCCGGGGCCTGATAGTCTGCATCCCAGAGTGCTTAAGGAAGTGGTCCTAGAAATAGTGGATGCATTGGTGATCATTTTCCAACAGTCTATCGACTCTGGATCAGTTTCTATGGACTGGAGGGTAGCTAATGTAACACCACTTTTTTAAAAAAAAGGAGGGAGAGAAAACGGGTAATTATCGACCGGTTAGCCTGACATCAGTAGTGGGGAAAATGTTGGAATCAATTACTAAAGATGAAATAACAGTGCATTTGGAAAGCAGTGACAGGATCGGTCCAAGTCAGCATGGATTTATGAAAGTGAAATCATGCTTGTCAAATCTTCTGGAATTTTTTGAGGATGTAACTAATTGAGTAGAGAACCAGTGGATGTGGTGTATTTGGACTTCCAAAAGGCTTTTGACAAGATCCCACACAAGAGATTGGTGTGCAAAATTAAAGCACATGGTATTGGGGGTAATGTACTGACATGGATAGAGAACTGGTTGGCAGACAGGAAGCAGAGAGTTGGGATAAACAGGTCCTTTTCAGAATGGCAGGCAGTGACTCGTGGGGTGCTGCAAGGCTCAGTGCTGGGACCCCAGCTATTTACAATATACATTAATGATTTAGATGAAGGAATTGAGTGTAATATCTCCAAGTTTGCAGATGACACTAAACTGGGTGGTGGTGTGAGCTGTGAGGAGGACGCTAAGAGGCTGCAGGGTGACTTAGACAGGTTAGGTGAGTGGGCAAATGCATGGCAGATACAGTATAATGTGGATAAATGTGAGGTTATCCACTTTGGGGGCAAAAACACAAAGGCAGAATATTATCTGAATGGCGGCAGATTAGGAAAAGGGGAGGTGCAATGAGACCTGGGTGTCATGGTACATCAGTCACTGAAAGTTGGCATGCAGGTACAGCAGGTGATGAATAAGGCAAATGGCATGTTGGCCTTCATAGCTAGGAAATTTGAGTATAGGAGCAGGAAGGTCTTACTGCAGTTGTACAGGGCCTTGGTGAGGCCTCACCTGGAATATTGTGTTCTCCTAATATTTGGTCTCCTAATCTGAGGAAGCATGTTCTTGCTATTGAGGGAGTGCAGCGAAGGTTCACCAGACTGATTCCCGGGATGGCTGGACTGACATGAGGAGAGACTGGATCGACTGGGCCTTTATTCACTGGAGTTTAGAAGGATGAGAGGGGATCTCATAGAAATGTATAAAATTCTGACTGGACAGATTAGATGCAGGAAGAATGTTCCCGATGTTGGAGAAGTCCAGAACCATGGGACATAGTCTAAGGATAAGGGGTAAACCATTTAGGACTGAGATGAGGAGAAACTTCTTCACTCAGAGAGTTGTTGACCTGTGGATTTCCCTACCGCAGAGAGTTGTTGTTGCCAGTTCGTTGTATATATTCAAGAGGGAGTTAGATGTGGCCCTTACGGCTAAAGGGATCAAGGGGTATGGAGAGAAAGCAGGAAAGGGGTACTGAGGTAAATGATCAGCCATGATCTTATTGAATGGTGGTGCAGGCTCGAAGGGCCGAAAGGCCTACTCCTGCACCTATTTTCTATGTTTCTATGTCCAGAACAGTCGAACCAGAGGACATAGCCTGCGCTTTAAGTGGGGGAAATTCTATACTAACCTGTGGGAACATTATTTCAGTGAGCGAGTGGTGAATCTATGGAACAGGCTCTCTGGGGAGATGGTGGAAACAGTTAGTATTTATTCATTTAAATTAAAATCAGATAGATTTCTTTCAGAATATAGTATTTTGGGATTCAGTATTTGAGTTATGCTGTGTGGTGAGTGTAGCGTGCTTGGGAGAAACAGGGGACTTTGGACCACTGGAGATTTTCCTCACCTCATGTCTGGCTCTGTTGTAGACTCACTGATAGAGATTGATCGCTGTGATTGGTCAACAACCCCATTATCATTGGATCATGAGACTACCAAGATGGTAGAGGGCGAACTAGACGGACCTGGTCTTTTTCATTGTTGTTGCCACAGGTCAGGCATGCCTGTCACTCACAGCTGATTTCACTATAACCGTACAAATAATGTTTTAACAGCTAAATGTGACACAAAAGGCGGACTTCAGTGTTGCTGGTAGAGCGGGACAGAGGATCTGGTCCCAACACACAGCTCCTAATATCAAGATTAGGTCTGGCACTTTGTCCCAGTGACTGGGCTGGAGCAACCCGGAGCATTGCTCAGAAACTAACCGAGACTAATAATTGTCCAACGTTGAAAGGCAGAATATTTCCATTGTTCAGCAGGTGAAAATATCAAATTGATTAAAAAAAATAGATCTTCTCAATGCTCCAGGACAGTTAAAATAGTCTTTCTTTAACTGTATCTTCATCAGTCCCACATAACTGTCTCCCACTGTATCTCTCTTTATCCCACTCTCCCACCAACACTGGGGATTAATCATAGAATCATAGAAATTTACAGCACGGAAGGAGGCCATTTCGTCCCATCGTTTCCATGCCGGCCGACAAAGAGCTACCCAGCTTAATCCCATTTTCCAGCTCTTGCTCTGTGGCTCTGCAGGTTACGGCACTTCAGGTGCACATGCAAGTGCTTTTTAAATGTGGTGAGGGTTTCTGCCTCTACCACCCATTCAGGCAGTGAGTTCCAGATCCCCACCACCCTCTGGGTAAAGAAATTTCCTCTCCTTTAAACCTCCCCCCAATTATTTTAAATCTATGCCCCCTGGTTGTTGGCCCCTCTGCCAAGGGAAGCAGGTCCTTATCCACACTATCCAGGCCCCTCATAATTTTATACACCTCAATCAGGTCTCCCTTTTGCCTCCTGTTCCAAAAAAAAACAGACCCAGCATCTCCAATCGTTCCTCATAACCCAAATTCTCCAGTCCAGGCAACAGCCTCGTAAATCTCCTCTGCACTCTTTCGAGTGCAATCACATCTTTCCTGTAATGTGGTGACCAGAACTGCACGCAGTACTCCAGCTGTGGCCTAACCAGTGTTTTATACAGTTCAAACATAACCCCCCTGCTCTTGTATTCCATGCCTTGACTAATAAAGGCAAGTATTCCATATGCCTTCTTAACCACCTTATCTACCTGGCCTGCTACCTTCAGGGATCTGTGGACCTGCACTCCGAGGTCCCTTTGTTCCTCTACACTTCCCAGTGTCCTACCATTTAATGTGTATTCCCTTGCCTTGTTAGTCCTCCCCAAATGCATTACTTCACACATCACCTCAGCATTATCTTCACAGTGTTGATTGGTCCATCTGCCATGTTCAGTGAGCTGATTGGTTGGATTAACCAATTAGATTGCATAAAATGGCTTTACCAGGGGCTTTGAATTCAATTTTGTAACAATCGGATTGTTTAAGCATTTTATTATAGCAGCCGTTGTTGGGTCAGTTTTATAAAATTGCCGTATGGATGGATTATGCATTTGTAAAATCTACTTTAAAACGTTTGTTCTGTAGCTCTGCCACCATGCTCCGGTTGCTATTTCTAGCATAATTCTAAATGTGTTAAAGATCTGATCTTATTAGCGATGGTGAGGTGTTTGAGTTGCTGAATTATTCACGGTCCTCACGGTTGAAGCCACTGCACGGGAGACTTGAGTTTTGCCCCAGGACAGTAAATGATGCTATTTTCTCTCCTCAGTCGACAGGAGTGAGAAACATGGAAACGTCTATTGTTACCAAACTATTTCAGGGGCAACTGAGCTACGTAAAATTGTGTTTAAGTTGTTACCACAAGTCTAGCCAAACCGAGAACTTTCTGAGCCTCTCTCTGCCCATGCCTCCGGATAATAGATGCTCTATTCAGGTAATAGTTATCACCATTTTGTTAAGTGTGGAATAAAATCATTTTTGCTTTTTCTTCCCCTCCCATTTGAGTTTTTTTTCACCTGCAGATGTTCCCATAGGTTCAAACTTTCCCTGTTCGATGTGTATGGGGCCCAACGTACTCTTGCCGGATGCTGGGATTAACTTGGGGTGGCCTGTTCTGTTATTTTGTTTCTCCTTGTGGGGTTTAAAACACCACCCCATAACCTGCCCTAGTACCTTCCTGAGATCAGGAATGTGGTCGGCGGGGGCTGCCTGGGGAAGTCCATTCTGTTGTTGGCTGTAGTGCAGGCAGCTGCTTGGAGTGTAAGATAATTTCCCAGAGCACCTCTCCTCTGTCAACCCTGGTCAATGAGAGCTGGTATTGCAGTGTGTCAGACACTGGAGGAAACACGGCGCTCTGGGTTGGTGACAGGTTATCAAAGACCCAGTGTCGGCCAAGACAGCAGTTCCCATTTGGCAATCTAACACAGTACAGCAACACTATTTAAACTACTGTGATCCCCCCCCCCCCCCCCCTTCAAGGAGCATCAGTTTGTTCGCACGGAGTTATTCAGCTCTTTCATCTTTTCCCTGATAATGGCACAGAATCCAGGGAGGGTAAATGTGCTGCTTGTAGATTGTACTGAACTTCCAGATGGGGATTCCTTTACAAATGTACAAATATACCTGAACAAAGTTTGTCAGAGTGGTGACTGAATCCTGAGAGACAATCCGGAGTAAAGAGTCTGCAAGAAGCCCAAACTCCTGGGGTTAAATCTCCGCGGGGCTTCACCCACTAGTTTGTGGAGACTCCGCAGCTCATCTGCTGAAGTTCTCCCGACCCCCAACCCATTGTGGAAATGTGTTCCTGATCCGGGCTCCAACGCTTGCTGGGTTTGGGAGGTGGGTGGTTGTGTCAGAGAGGGATTGTAATTCTGCACCATGTTTGTTCATGTTCAGTAATTTTCAAACCACCAGTTTCTGCAAACCAACCCTGACTCTAATCAGTGGCTGTTGTTTCTTAGGATTGCCTCAGATTGTTCTTTAAAGAGGAGGTTCTGAGCTCGAGGGACCAGCCTTTCTGCTCCTTCTGTGGCAGGAAGCAGGATCAGTCCGAAAGTATCGAGCTGCTAAAGGCACCGGATATTATCATCATCCACCTGAAACGGTGAGTGCGGCCCCTCTCTTCCCGCCCCTCAGTGAGGCTGATCCTTCGCCCCGAAGGCAAAGCTAGAGAAAAATTTCCCTTTCTTTGGTTTCAGTTTAATCATTTATAATACTTACAACTGGTTCCTGGAATAATTAACCAACACATCAGTTACAATATGTTCTGCCAAACTGAACCAGCTGTTTGGGAGTTGCTGGTGTAGCTGGGTGCTGGCAGGAGATTTACCAGGATGTTGCCGGGACTGGATAATTTTAGCTATGAGGAAAGATTGGACAGGCTGGGTTGGTTTTCTTTGGAACAGAGGAGGCTGAGGGGAGATCTTATTGAGGTGTATAAAATTAGGAGGGGCCTAGATAGAGTGGATAGGAAGCACCTATTGCCCTTAGCAGAGGGGTCAACAACCAGGGGGCATAGATTTAAAGTAATTGGTAGAAGGTTTAGAGGGGATGTGAGGGGAAATTTCTTTACCCAGAGGGTTATGGGGGTCGGGAACTCACTGCCTGAAAGGGTGGTCGAGGCAGAAACCCTCACCACATTTAAAAAGTACTTGGATGTGCGCTGTAACCTGCAAGGCTATGGACAGAGAGCTGGAAAGTGGGATTAGGTTGGATAGCTCTTGGTCGGCCAGCGTGGACACGGTGGGCCGAATGGCCTCCTTCTGTGCTGTAAATTTCTCTGATTCTCAGCGATGCTGAATTGCCGAGATTGCCTGGAGCAGAGCAGACCTTCCCAGTCCTTCAGCCCCCCGCCCAGCGCTCAGGATGCACATTCTCTTGGCGGCTCTTTTTCGGGGGATTATGATATCGGCTGCGTATTGTCCTGGTGTCAGGATCGACAACTGGGCCGGGCTCAGGGCAGAGTGGGACTGGGCTCAGGCCGGGCGGGACAGATCCCAGGGTTGATTAGCAGCCTATGCCGAGTTAACTGAGTGTTGGGGCGGACAGCACCATTTAATGGACACTGCTGAAGGCGCCGGGTCAGGATATGTAACCAGGACGGTGATGTCTGCCACCGTTGAATAGTTTCTCAATGACACGATGGAGAGCGACCTGACCCGAGGTGTCTGAGGGAAAGCAGTCCCTGTGGGACCGCGCTCCGTGTGGGAACTTATCAAAAAAAATCGCCACCCCACTTTATTTTGAATATTTTATTTTATTATCTCTATTCTCAAAGTGGTTAAAAATTGATACAGCCAACTTACTGACAGGCAAAGGAGCTGTAGCAGTTTGGGAGCAATGTGTCCTTTCTATTTGCTTTTCTCATCAGGAGCGACCTCTGACCTTTCCCTGGTCTGTCCGCTGCCTTGTTCTGTCTGTGACATAAGCATTAGAATTCATCATAAATATATAATTAATCATCCATCATTCACTCTCTCCTCTGCTAGCTTTGAATCTGATGATCACGGCAATAGAAAACTGACCAGTATTGTGACCTTTCCAATTGATGATCTAGATCTATCTCAATATACAAACCCCCCATCAACTCAACAGCTGAAGTATCATCTCTATGCTGTGGTGGTGAGTAGTTTAACTAATGTACTCGCAATTGGACCTCACTTTTCCTTCCCACCCCGTCCGCGTCCAACAACTCCTCACCTCATATATTGTCAGCAAACTGCCCACATCTTACTGAATATTGTAAACTGCATACACCCAGAAATGGATAATGTACATACCAATCACGAACTTAATCCACACACTCGGGTGTTCACGTTGTTTCTATAATGTAACTTCCTCGCCTTGTATGGAGGGGAGGGGAGAGCCGTGTCACTGGATCAGGAACTGAGAGCTCGCCCAGATCCAGAGAACAAAGGGAAAGAAATGATCTAAAGGCTTGGGTGAAGAATGCTTGATTCGGGGATCCATTAGCAATTGACACCACGACGCAAAGTAGAGCGGTTTGTAGTGTGAAGACAGTGTCGAGTGACGGAGGGTTTTTTTTCAAAGTGATGATCGGAGTTTTTGTTTTCAAAAACAATTCTGTTGACTGTATTACAATGGTTAATGTAACATTTTATAAAACACTTTGTTGGCATGTTAGAGAGGTAGGATTCATGGGTGCTGTCAGGGTAGCCACCGAGCAGGCTGGACCTTGCTATGGAAAGGAAGAAATTGAAGGGCGAGTCATTGTTGGGAACTCACAGCCGGGCACTGGATTCAGTGAAAATAGTCTCTGAACTCCCTCACCGAGTGAGCAATATAAACGAGACCACTTGGTTGTCACACGTTTGACAGAGGGGGAACTAAATGTGCAAACTAAATGTGCAAAGATCAGGTTTATTTTTCTACAGATCCCAGATGTCTCATGTCCCAACAAAGTAATTGTCAGATGTTTATTTCAAGAAATATTTATAGATCGCGTTTTCAGCAGAGCCCCGTTGATTCTTACATCATTGCAATGTATACATGAAAGTCAGGGTGAATTCTCTCTCCACAGAATCATACCGGCACTTTAGACAGTGGTCACTACACCGCCTTCTGCAAGAATCCTGTAACGCAGATCTGGCACGAGTTCAATGATTCGAAAGTAACCAACATTCCCGAGCAGCGGATCCAGTCGCCAGCTGCCTATGTCCTTTTCTACAATTGCGTGAACTTTGAATGGGCGCAGTAATTAGATCGCAGACAGGCTACAACAATAAACAGTTTCCCTATACTCTGGCTTTCATTCTGTACTTGCCCACGAGGGCAGCATTCTATAAATTATGTAATTAATTCTAACTTTTGATAACTCATATGCTGTTATTTTATCTGTTGTCTTAAATGGACCCTGTTCCGTGGATTAAAGGTCTCCTCTCTGCAATAGTCTTTGGCGCAGTGTGTGATCAGTTACATTTCTATTATCAAACAAGTTATATTACTTCCAGGGCCCGCTGCTTTGGTACAATAAGCAATTTCTTCATCATGCAAAGTGCGACTTACACTCGAGTACCTGAATTTTTAAGTGTAATTAGCAGCAGGAATGCAGCTGCTATTGGGCCCACCATCTGGCATAGGGTTTTGGGCATTGTACCAGTTTGAACACTGGCTTCTCAGTACAATGCTAATAACAAGGCTGGTTACAGTGGCATTTAAATAGGAAAATACTTCCAAATAATACATTAATGGACACTGTAAAGGCAATTTCAACTAAACGCATTTAGGAAAGTTGTCATGTTTACATTTGTGGCAGGTTTTGAGGATTTAACACTAGGTAAAATGTGAAAATCTCAGCAAAGCATGTAACACAAAGGTTTCAGCACTTACTAGTAAGAGTAGGTCCAATTAAAAGACTGAAAGCAGTGAAGTCTTACAGGGATTAATCCCAAAATGTTTACTCTTGCCCACATTCCCAGTCACATCAAACCATAGTTAAGAATGCCACACACACCCAGTACATACTTCCGACAACTACTTTATGAACAATCACGCTCCATGGAACCCATGGCAATTGGAACAGGAGATATTTAATCTTCAGCTGGAATTTGACACGTGCAAGGAAGCTTGAGATTTCATGAGTGCACCAAACCTACCCCCAGGAACAGATCAGCACAGCAAGAGCAGCTCTGGCTGAACCACAAAGGACAGGCACCTAATGCAGCAGCACCACATTAATCAGTGTGGGCCAGGATCTCAGCCTCCCCAAGTACAACCAAAGCTTAGGGGCTGAGATCAAAGAAAATTAAAAATATGTGGCTCCCAGCAAATGCCCAGCCACAGTATAGAGCACCACATACCCATCTGTTGCATGGAATCCTAAGGCAGAACCTTCACAAGCCTTGTGCCAGTGTTCGCGGCGACTGGAAAAGCAAAGCGTTTGGCTAAAGGAGATAAAGGAACGGACAGGAAACCTTAGGAAATGGGCAACTGAATCAAATGGTATTTAATTGAGAAATAATACAGGACTACTAAAATAACATTACAAAATAAGACATTTCATTACACAAATCAGGAAAATAAATCTCATGGTGATTAAACATTAGTGTGGTAGAATTTCAAAGGCCAATAAACCATAGTACAAGCAGATGCAGAAATGGCTGGCGGCCAGACACACAAACCGGGTCCTGTTGGTGCCATATTTATAAATTAAGTTCCAGGAGCTGAAAATCATTCAGAAAAGGACAACATTAATGTTTATATTTAATATTAAAGTTTAATTATTTTCAAATGAGTAATTCAAATGTCACTAGCTAAAATTTTAAACATTAAGTGGAATTTAATGTCTCCATTGCTCATAGCTAACCCCACGGGTGTGCAAGATTTCCCATTTCATTAAAAGGGATCAAGGAGCGATTAAAAAATTGTAAGACTGGAAATAACATTTAGATCTAGTCAGGAGGTCTGTTGCAGCGCAGTGATGTAAAGTTAGATATCAGAGTTTAACTCCTTGATGTGATGGCAGACCTTCCCCTGTAATCTGTCTGGGAATATAATGGCTCGCCCCAGGGGAAGAGCTTAGTTGAGTCAGTCAGACAACAAAGCGACAATGCTCATCGTTTTCACCGAGCGACTGAACAGAGTGAATTCTGCAGGAAACATGTTGGGATTTCTGGACTCTCAGCCACTACCTGGAGTTTATCAGCTCAGTTTGATTCAAGTGCTTTCAGATTATTTGAAATCCATTTTACATTTCATTGTACTGTGTTCATTTGCTTAGCCACATAATATGGGAGAAATACAAGTGGCTTTAAAAGGGAATTGGCATATGGGCAAAGTCATATTCATTTACAGACAGCACAGAATGATCAACTGCAGCTCCGTGCAAGTTACCAGTGTCTCCATGAGAAACGTTCATAAACTGAGGTTAGAATGCAGCAGAATCCTCTCTCAGTGATGGCAGAGGCCAAGCTTCAAGCAGACATGTGCTTTGTTGAGTTTCTCAGGCATGATGTAAAGGAAACATTGAGGAAGAGGCAGTATGGAATATAGGAATCGGAAGCCATTTAGCCTCTGCAGCCTGCTCTACCATTCAATTAAATCATGGCTGTTCTATATCTTACCAAAACACAGCTGCAGTGGTTCCAACTCTCTATACACTTGCCCGTCAAAAAAACCCTATCAATCTCAACTGTTACATTTCAATTGACTCCTATGCACAGAGTTCCTCTGAAGTAACTGCGTTCAGTTCTGGGCACTGCACCTCAGGCAGGAGTTGGGGCAGCACAGATTCACTAGAATGATACAGGGCCAAAGTAGTATTAAATTGAGGACAGGTTGCATAGACCAGGCTTGTACTGCCTTTAGTATAGATTGAGATTGACATCACCCCTGAACAGCCTGGCTCTAATTGGAAGGTTATGCCCTGTTGTTCTGGACTCCCCCACCAGAGGAAAGAGTTTCTCCCTATTTACCCCATCAATTCCTTTAATTTTAAACACTTCAATTAGATCACCCCTTAATCTTCTACACTCGAGGCAATAAAAGCCTAGTCTCTGCAATCTGTTCCCCAATGTTGGGGAAGTCCAGAACCAGGGGTCACAGTCTAAGGATAAGGGGTAAGCCATTTAGGACCGAGATAAGGAGAAACTTCTTCACCCAGAGAGTGGTGAACCTGTGGAATTCTCTACCACAGGAAGTAGTTGAGGCCAATTCACTAAATATATTCAAAAGGGAGTTAGATGAAGTCCTTACTACTCGGGGGATCAAGGGGTATGGCGTGAAAGCAGGAAGTGGGTACTGAAGTTTCATGTTCAGCCATGAACTCATTGAATGGCGGTGCAGGCTAGAAGGGCTGAATGGCCTGCTCCTGCACCTATTTTCTATGTTTCTAATTAGCCCTGGTATTCTGATGATCAAGACCAATACCTTCTTGCTGAGGTGCGGTGCCCAGTCTGAATGCCTCCAGATGGGGTCTGACCAGGGCTCTGTACAGCAGGTGATAACTTCCACCCCTTTATTCCAGCTCTCCCAATAAAGACCAACTTCTATTAGCCTTTTCAATGATTTTGTCCTCACAGGAGGCACCTGGAAGGAGATAGGAACTGTAACAAAGTTTTGGAAAATGTATCGACACCTGTCAGTATCAAGCCATGAAAGGGTAGTTGGTAAAAGAGCTCACATTCCTCCACTCTTGTATCTGCAGCCAGAGGCATTGCAAAGGAATGGCAATGACAATATATCCACAAAGCAGCCATTGCAGCAACATGTCTGCTGCAGTCAACCCCCCAAATCAGCAAATATCGAGGATCACCCCCATTAACAATCACAGGTTGCTCACATCTCAACTGTTAAAGGAAAGTATATTTTAAATAAATCAAATGCACAGCTCTTGCAAAAGTCTGAAAATAATTTTGATTTGCAATATAACTTTGGGTTAAGATCAAGTGCAGCAGAGCTGTATCGTTTAAGCACCTCCTCTACCGCTAGATAGAAATATATGCAAGGTTACTTCAAATAAAAGTACCATTACTTTTTAAACCTATTTATATACTATATACACATACACATTTTGTGCAAGTCTGCAGTCATTCTGTACAAATCCATTCTCATCCAGTCAGATACTCCTGGTTACCTTCACAGTACAGAAAGATTCACTATAACTAATATTGAAAGGCCATTACAATAGGAGCAAGTCATTCAGGAGAATCATACTAGTACTTGTCTCACGCAGCAGCAACGATTTTATGATGGCCAATGAGCTCCGGCTTGTGAAACTGTTGCAAACTACAAACTGGGCTCATCAATGAACAGGATATTTGACAGTCTTGTAATCATTCTAATCGGCGTTGTTACATTTATTACACAACGAAAGCTCTTATTTTTCTGGTACACCTTTAAAGTACAAAGGACAGACCATCCATTAAACTCTAGTGTTGCAATACGATGCAATGAAGTTTTGCTACAGCTGCATATGCTGCTAGTCTTTCTGGTCACATGCCATCATGGCTAGATAAATAACCATCGGTGCAATCATGTGCAGCGTCACTTTGCAAATTCACCACACAACGCTGCTATGTAGCCAAGTCGGCCACACGCAGCTCCAACGAACTGTAGAAGAGAATGTAGGCTGCTGATGACCTGACTGAGGATGCAGATATCTCAGAAACATCGTGGTCATCGAACTTGAACCAACGCTGCTTCAATGCATTCTTGCAGTAAGCTGTATAGTGGCCTCCATCCAGTCCTCCGTAATGGTTCTACACAAATCAAACATTTACAATCAGAGAATGGTTATAGCACACAAGGCGGCCATTCGGCTCGTCGAGCCCGTGCCGGCTCTCTGCAAGAGCACTTCAGCTAGTCCCACCCCCCCGCCCTTTCCCCGTAGCCCCGCAATTTGTTTTCCTTCAGGTACTTATCCAATTCCCTGCTAAAAGCCGCAATGAATCTGCCCCCCCCACCCTCTCAGGCAGCGCATTCCAGATCCTAACCACTCGCTGCATAAAAATGTTTCTTATGTCGCCTTTGCTTCATTTTGCGCTCAATCTCTTTCACCATCCAGGGAGCTCTGGCTTCGGTTTCCATGCCTTTCCCCCTTGTGGGAATGTACCTCGACTGTAGTCAAACCATCTCCTCTTTAAATGCAGCCCATTTGCCTGCCAATCTTTGATTCCAATTTACCCAGGCAGATCCATTTTCAACCCACTGAAATTTTGGCCCGCCTCCAACTAAGTATTTTTACTCTAGATTGCTCCTCGTCCTTATCCATAGCTTATCTAAACCTTATGATACTATGATCACTGTTCCTGAATGTTGTCCTACTGACACTTGCTCCACCTCATTTCCCAGAACCAGCAATGCCTCCTTCCTTGATAGGCCGGAAACATACTAGTCAAGAATGTTCTCCTGAGCACACTTCAACATTTAAACATTCACTAACTAGAGAGACTGTTTCTGTTTGATTGCAAAAATACCAACCCCAGAGCCCCAGACTTGGATGTCCAGATGCACAGTTCCGAAGTGTGCGACATCAGAGCATTTCAGCCTACTGCTTCCCTGCAATGGGCAAGAATGACACACTAGATTGGACTAAATGCCAGACTCTGTGCTGGTAGGCAGACGACCACTTGAAACTTGCCCAATATCCAACATTGGTCTCACAGGAAACCAACTACCAGACACCTTTATTTTAGAGGATAAAAAAATTGCACCTAATAATAGGCCAAACCAGTCGACGTTAAGGGGACAGAATTTCCAAAAATGGATACCATCAACGCACTCAACCACCAACAAATCCGATTGGACGAGTCTCTCGTGTTTCCGCAGTATTTAATCTGAGATTTACAAGACAATGCCCTATGGCTCTGCTAACTATTAACCACGACTGAAGAAAATTGCTAAGTTATAAATGCAGCAATAGTGCAGCTACTTACCGACACTGCAAATAAATTGTATCTTTTGACATTGTTCTTGGGGCCAATGACGTAGTTGGACAGTTCCAGATTCTCCAACGGAAGGTCAACGTTTGTCTGCAGCTTCTGTTTCCATCTTCCTTCATAAGAGAATCTGTGATGAAAACCACAGAAGTGAGATATATGGAACTAGACGGTGCTCATCAGGACAAGCTGGCAAGTACACGGAGACGGACCGAGACAGACTCGGGTCTTTGGCTGTGCTTACACTTCTTGCTGTGTTTAGCGAGGGGGGGGGGGGGGGAAGGAGAAGGGACAGCTCTCATACTTTCTGCAGCTTCTTGATTTAAATATAAATATACAGAAATCAACACAACACAATTTTTGGCGTCCCTGAAGGCTGCGATTCATGCTACGGTACCGTTCCATAAGCAGCAGCTGCTCAGACCCTCAGCCACCCTGCACGTGCGAGCAGAGTGCTGTCAGTCTCCACAACCCCATCCACACCACACAACCACATGTACTTTCCAAGCATGGACAGTGACCAGGGGCACAAACTTTGGCTGAATCCTAGAGTCATTACGGTACAAAAGGTGGCAATTCGGCCCATCAGGTACACGTCGGCTCTCTGCAATCCAGCCAGTCCCATTCCCCGTAGCCCTGAAAGTTTATTTCCCTCAAGTGCCTATCCAATTTCCTTTTGAAATCATTGATCTACTCCACTTTCACCACCCGCGTGGGCAGCGAGTTCCAAGTTCTTATCTACATCCCCCTTATATCTCTTGCCCAAAATCTTAAATCTGTGTCCCCTAGTCCTTGTACCATCAACTAATGGGAATAGCCTTTCTCTCTCTACCTTATCCAAACCAGTCATAATCTTGTACACCGCTATCAAATCTCCCCTCAACCTCCTTTGCTCCAAGGAGAACAAACCCCAGCTTTTCCAACCTAATCTTGGAGCTAAAATCCCTCCTCCCTGGAACCGTTCTGGTAAATCTCCCCTGCACCCTCTCGAGGACCTTCACATCCTTCCGTAGCCACCCGTGTATGAAGCGAGACGATCGCAGTGACTTCTCTCAGACAGCCAGAGTGACAGCAGCGACCAGTGATTGAGCCTGGGACAAAGTGTGTCCCTCAGCAAGTCACAAATGTCATATAAAGAGCCGCACCGTTTCAAATGCACCAGCAGGATAGGAGGCAGTTTCCAGATCTCTAACTTCTTTGTGGAGTCCCTGTGTGCCTTGCAGTTGCTGCAGTGGAATCGGTTGTTGTCGGTCAGCTTCTCCTCTTTGGAAAATGATTTGAGACAATCCTTCAAAAAGGAAAACAATAATTGCCATTAAAATTAAAAGCAACCTCATCTGCTCCAATAATCACATTTTAGATTTTTATTGAAAACAAACCACTTTTCAACAATTCAGCACCTTTCATTCCTAAGCAGCAATGTGCTGCTGTAACCAGACATTAGCGGTCTCACTGACTCCAGTTTCAGGAGGTTTCACTGTTGGAGGAGCGCCGCACTGTCGGGGGGGCAGATGAACTGAGCGAGGTACAGTTCCACAGGCTGTCCCTTGTATCTGATGACCTGACAAAAATGGCCCTCTTTATTTACAACCAAAAAAGGAGTGATGGCAGGCAATTCGACTATGGAGGTACCACAGCTGTGCCTGATCACACAGATACTTCTCATCAGTCACTGGACAGCAATCGGGAGCAGAAACTCTCGCTGATTTGCTCTCCCCTAGATGGGAGGCCAACATAAATTTTGAACGCATACAATCCATGAAGCTCAGGTAAGGACATGTCTTTACCTGCAGAGAACATTTGCTAGAAGATGGAAGTGGCAGAGATAGATACATAAAGGCCTCAAATGTTCGAGACCTTTTATGGCAAGTCAGACACTGCACGGTTGATTTAAACTGGCCTTGGAACATAGCCACAATAATGGACTCATTGAGGAGCTTGTGTTTCTGCCAGGCCAGATCAGCTGCTCTCGTGTCATCCAAGCCATCGTTGTTTTCTTCTTTGTACCTCTTCCGGTCAGCCTGTCAGAGGTTAAAAAGAGTGAGAAACTAGCCTGTCATCTTCCAGTACATATTACATGTGAAAACTGAAGGTCTGTCACAGCACAGCAATCCTTAGAGCAACAGGAGTGCCGCGTCTGCCCGCTGACACACAGAACAGCGCCCTTCATTTCAGATACCTGCCATTCAGCTTTAGAGTGCAATAGGAACAGGAGTTGGCCAATCAGCCTCTCAAGTCTGTCTGCCATCCAATTAGAGACTGGCTGATCCTTGATCTAATTCAATGCAACCTTCTATTCTATACTGCAACTTGCAAATAGAAAACATGCATTTCTAAAGCTGCAGGGAGGAGAGCATTTCAGAATCCCAAATCTACTCACACTGGAATAGTCTCACCAGACTACAAGTTGTACTTATTCTGCACCAAATATGATGCGACAGCAGTGTCGAAATATCTGGCAACAGAAGCATTGAGGCATGGATTCCATTACCACAGTGGTGGCAACCGAAGTGTGGTTTAAACCCATGCGTTATATTATCTTCATATGGACATTCCAGAATGCATTGTATTAGCAAAAAGACTATTCCCAGGAGATGCGACTAAACTTCAGTAAATTACAGCAGTTCCACTCAGAAGTGGCTGAATTCATTATGCAGTAACCATCTTTACAAATCATTTATCGATGCAACAGGAAAGGCTTTTCACCTAGGTATATGTGGCCCGTGGATACAGCTGTGAGCAGTGCTGCCCCTCCCCAAGCGTTACTGTCTCTGGCTCGGACCCAATTCATTAATTTAGTGTCGGTCAATTTATTCATTGATAAGGAAATAAAACACTGAGATGATGTTTTCCCTTGCGCTCCTGAGATATAACATAGTATCAGACACACAGGCTACAACATTTTTCAATCCATACGTTTGCTGTAGTTGGAGTGTAAAGCAGCTGGAATCCAGCACTGGAGTCCAACCCCATATCGGAACAAAGGATCCTGTTCCACTTCACTCTGGCTCTGAACATCGCATTTTTAGCAAGCTAAAACTGCTCATTGTATAAACACATCCTTAGAGAGATGGCGGAGAAAAATATATAATATTGGGAAGAGAGACTACTGTAAATATGTTAAAACTATAAAAATCAGAAATGACAGCACAGGAGCCAACCATTTGGGCCACAGCACGTGTCGCTACTAGCTCTCCATCTACAGCCATATACCCCAGCTCCCCGTAAAAGGCCATCCTTAAACAATGCCCGACCAGAATTCTGCTCCGTATCAAGAATTTACGTTCTTCAAACTACCTCACACATATTTGCATTCAATGAACACCCCCCCCCACCCCCACATGCACAGCGTGCAGTCAGCTCTTACTTTGTTAAGGTCTTCATGGAGTCCATCCATTAGAAAAAGCAGCAGCTCCTGGGAATCCTGCTGCACATACCCTGCAAACGGCTCATTTATTTTTCCTATTCGTCCCTTAAAGTCCCTCGGACTGATGCATTTATATTGACCCGACCACAAGGTCTTCATTATTACACCAAACTCTTCAGCAACCTCACCTTTATGACCAAGAATGTTTGACCTATCAAAAAATATATACAAATTGCAATTACTCACATTACAAACCAAACCTTCAAACGTCAACACGCATACACTTTAGGGATGGTGGAGGGAGCATCAACATTTAGGGAGGGCGAGGGGCGGAGGGACCATCAACATTCAGTCTGGTTACAATCAGCAAGCAGAATTTTCCATTTTATATCTGTGGTGTATTCACTGCGAGTCACGTTACTCAGCTTCAGCACTTGTGAGCATCACTGCTTCCGTACTTCCAAACAGTCTTGGGCCTTCACAATGGCAAGGTGTAATGTCTACCTTGGATTCCTGGTTGTAGTTTGTAACCCCAAGGTTACACGCTCCATCAACTGGCTCAGCCAGTATTCATAAAACTATTAACCTTGAGGTAATCATTCTCAACATATGGGCTTTGCTGGCAAGGCCAGCATTTATTGCCCATCCCGAGCTGCCTCGATAAAGTGGTGGTGAACCACCGCCTTGATTCCCCCCAGTCCATGTGATGAGTAGTCCTGTTAGGTCGGAGGTTCTGGGAATTTGACCCAGCGACAATGAAGAAACAGCGACACATGTCCAAGTCGGGATGGTGTGAGAGACTCAGAAGGGAACTTGGAGGTGATGGTGTTCCCATACATCCGCAGCCCTTGTTCTTCTAGGTGTTGGAGGTGATGGGTTTGGGAGGTACTGCAGTGCATACCGCAGATGGTACAACACTGCAGCTATGGTGCGCCAGCGGTGGAGGGAGTGGTGTTTAAGCATTGGATGGGGTGTTGATTGAGCACATGGCTTTGTCCTGGATGGTAGTGCACAGTGTAAATTTGTCCCCAGTAATTTTAGATATCTAGGTAAAGGATCTCTAAACAAACTGAAAGACTCATTCACAATTCACTCACTCACTGACGACCATGGAGATGAAGAACCGAAGTTCCCTCCCAAGGTGCCCAGGCCTTTGGCCGTGCATGAATCAGAACTCACACAGACTACTCACAAGCTGCTCCCACTGGACGATACTGTGCAGAAAACTTAATGGGGCCGCACACTAAAAAAAGAATTAGAGGGAACATTGTTAAGAACTATTCGAGATATAATCGGGAGAGGAGGAATATGACCGCCATTCTGCCCGAGATGTGAACCATTCCTGCAGGGGAGCCACCGAGAAGTCAACAGTGCCCGAGAAGGGTTGGCTTTAGGTCTAGCCCACCTCTGCCATTATATAGGCCAAAATCTCAATTCTAACAAGCACCAAGACCTTCAACTATCCAAAGCTTTTAATGGAACAGGTAACTCAGAAACCCTCAATGGTTAGTGACGCTGTAACGCACGATTCTGGGTTTCAATGTGTCCCAACAAGTATTGATCTTGGTCCATCAGACTAGAACCTCGTCTACAAGTGACAGTTTTTACCTGTTTATATCTTGTTGGTAGTAATTTTTGTTGAAATATTCTGCCAGACGGGGAGTGTTACACAAACACTGCAAGATGGAGTTCATATAGCAGGTGTTGCCAAGGTTTCGCAGGCCAGTCAGAGCTCGCCCCAGCCCCCCATACACTGGGTTCAAGTTTCTGATTTGAGAAGCGGAGGGGCTTGAGATTTCGGTTTTGCTGTAGCCGGAGGGTCTGAAAAGATGCAAAAAATCCACTTGATTTAGGACAAGGAATGATGAACTCCGAATTTCAGAATTATTAAACATCCACAACGATAATCACAAATTTTTCAGCTACTTTGCAATATACATACTATTTACTGTCAGAATGATGTAAGCTAGTGTGAAGAAAAGCTCAGTTTTTGTAAATATTTTACTGGAGAATGTGTTTGGCTGTGTTTATTCAAGATTATCTCCATGATTTAGGTGGTTATATTAACACACTGCATCATGGGAGTAATTAGAACACTGAATCACGGCCACTGCCTCTCAAGTAGGCCGGAATCTTATTAGGGTCAATAATCCTGCCAAAGCATTTTGCATTGGGACCGATAAAGGGGCAGGGAAATGGGCAAACAACTTTACCTGGCCCAAGTTTTCTGGGTGCCAGGTCCAATGTGACAATAACAAAGACCTGGGGACAAGTCACTGGCCCAAAGAATAAAATCTTACTTTTGAGATATAATTGATCATTTGAGTATACTGAAAAACTTAGTGACTTTGAAAATAATTTTAAGAACAACCTACTTGGTTTCCCGATTGACTGTGGGCACTGGTTTTGTCGACACCTTGCTTTGCTCATCCTGAATTGCTTGGGCAATATCCGGTGAGGAGAATGAGCGTTTTAGTTTGGGGACATCAACATCGGTTGCACTGTGTGGTTTGGCTGTGTGAGCTGGAGGTGTGTCAGGAGGTGTAATCGATGGGATCATTTCAGGTGGATACATATGAACAGAGTTGGTCGGTGAATGATAGTAACGGTAGGTTCCAGTCACCACATCAAGAAACTAAAAAGGAGCGAAAACAAGGTGAAAGTTGTACTTGAAGGATTTAGATTTACTCTTTTCTATCACACTATTAAAGCAGACATCTCCAATGAAACTTGCTGTATTAAAATTAAAGATAAATATGATCCTGCTGGATTATAGAAAAGTTAACAAAATGTGCACAAGTTATTCATTTGTTTTTGCAAAGTGGTGTTGTGAATCACAGAAATGACTGCCCTCACACAAGAAAGGATTTACTGCAGAGTTTATTTGGATTGTCAGTATTTCCTCATGCCAATACTAATCTTGGCGCAATTAAACATAACCACTATCATGTCGCATGACAAAGCACACTGGCCCAACAAGCTGTGATGTGAAGCTGTGCTGTGATCCCACATGTCAGTGTTTTACATTGGCCCAACAAGCTGTGCTGTGATCCCACACATAGAGTGCTTTATCTTAGCTGTGCTACTTCTACAAAGAGGAAGACGTCAAACTCCAGCATTGTGCTCCTGGAATCAGGCGACTTGCCCATCACCATTGTGCCCGTGGGAGGGGGCGCACCGCGGGGCAACTGGAGGGGGCAAATTAAATTCTGGTTTTCTTAAAAACTTACAGAATATTTCCATTGATTTAGAAAGGAAAAATAGATACAAATCAATCTCTGCTGGAAAAAATTTCCATCTGTGTTTAAATTTCTCTCGAGTCAAGACTTGAGCAGCGTACCTTCATCCACCCTGGCGGTAAGCCTGGAATGGTCCGGCCCATTTCCTCACTCCTCGCTCGCGGCAACGTATCTCGATGTTCCTACAAAAAACACAGAATTAACTGCACAGATAGCTGTTAACGGATATGATGTAATTGGGATTACGGAGACATGGCTCCAGGGTGACCAAGGCTAGGAACTCAACATCCAGGGGTATTCAATATTCAGGAAGGATAGACAGAAAGAAAAAAGGTGAGATAGCATTGCTGGTTAAAGAGGAGATTAACACAATAGTAAGGAAGGACATTAGCTTGGATGATATGGAATCTGTATCGGTAGAGCTGCGGAACACCAAAGGGCAGAAAACACTAGTGGGAGTTGTGTACAGACCACCAAACAGTAGTAGTGAGGTTGGGTATGGCATCAAACAGGAAATTAGGGATGCGTGCAATAAAGATACAACAGTTATCATGGGTGACTTTAATCTACATATAGATTGGGCTAACCAAACTGGTAACAATACGAGGATTGGAGGAGGATTTCCTGGAGTGTATAAGGGATGGTTTTCTGGACCAATATGTCGAGGAACCAACGAGAGAGCTGGCCATTCTAGACTGGGCGCTGTGTAATGAGAGAGGATTAATTAGCAATCTTGTTGTGCGAGGCCCCTTGGGGAAGAGTGACCATAATATGGTAGAATTCTTTATTAAGATGGAGAGTGACACAGTTAATTCAGAGACTAGGGTCCTGAACTTAAAGAAAGGTAACTTCGATGGTATGAGACATGAATTGGCTAGGATAGACCAGCGAATGATACTTAAAGGGTTGACGGTGGATAGGCAATGGCAGACATTTAAAGATCACATGGATGAACTTCAACAATTGTACATCCCTGCCT
The DNA here is from genome assembly GCF_044704955.1 of Pristiophorus japonicus. Lineage (NCBI taxonomy): Eukaryota > Metazoa > Chordata > Chondrichthyes > Pristiophoridae > Pristiophorus > Pristiophorus japonicus. Next base: position 34,745,753 of record NC_091993.1, on the reverse strand, counting down.
GGGGTAAAAATAAAACAGGGAAGGTGGCTCAACCATGGCTAACAAGGGAAATTAGGGATAGTGTTAAGTCCAAGGAAGAGGCATATAATTTGGCCAGAAAAAGCAGCAAACCTGAGGACTGGGAGAAATTTAGAATTCAGCAGAGGAGAACAAAGGGTTTAATTAGGAGGAGGAAAATAGAGTATGAGAGTAAGCTTGCAGGAAACACAAAAACTGACTGCAAAAGCTCCTATAGATAGGTGAAGAGAAAAAGATTAGTGAAGACAAATGTAAGTCCCTTGCAGTCAGAATCAGTTGAATTTGTAATGGGGAACAAAGAAATGGTAGACCAATTGACCAAATACTTTGGTTCTGTCTTCACTAAAGATGACACAAATAATCTTCCAGATATACTAGGGGACCAAGGGTCTAGCGAGAAGGAGGAACTGAAGGAAATCCTCGTCAGGAAATTGTGTTAGGGAAATTGATGGGATTGAAGGCCGATAAATCCCCAGGGCCTGATAGTCTTCATCCCAGAGTACTTAAGGAAGTAGCCCTAGAAATAGTGGATGCATTGGTGGTCATTTGCCAACATTCTATAGACTCAGGATCAGTTCCTATGGATTGGAGGATAGCTAATGTAACCGCACTTTTTAAAAAAGGAAGGAGAGAGAAAACAGGGAATTATAGACCGGTCAGCCTGACCTCAGTAGTGGGTAAAATGATGGAATCAATTATTAAGGATGTCATAGCAGTGCATTTGGAAAATGGTGACATGATAGGTCCAAGTCAGCATGGATTTGTGAAAGGGAAATCATGCTTGACAAATCTTCTGGAATTTTTTTGAGGATGTTTCCAGTAAAGTGGACAAGGGAGAACCAGTTGATGTGGTATATTTGGACTTTCAGAAGGCTTTCGACAAGGTCCCACACAAGAGATTAATGTGCAAAGTTAAAGCACATGGGATTGGGGGGTAGTGTGCTGACGTGGATTGAGAACTGGTTGTCAGACAGGAAGCAAAGAGTAGGAGTAAATGGGTACTTTTCAGAATGGCAGGCAGTGACTACTGGGGTACCGCAAGGTTCTGTGCTGGGGCCTCAGCTGTTTACATTGTACATTAATGATTTAGACGAGGGGATTAAATGTAGTATCACCAAATTTGCAGATGACACTGAGTTGGGTGGCAGTGTGAGCTGCGAGGAGGATGCTATGAGGCTGCAGAGTGAGTTGGATAGGTTAGGTGAGTGGGCAAATGCATGGCATGAAGTATAATGTGGATAAATGTGAGGTTATCCACTTTGAGGGTAAAAACAGAGAGACAGACTATTATCTGAATGGTGACAGATTAGGAAAAGGGAAGGTGCAACGAGACCTGGGTGTCATGGTACATCAGTCATTGAAGGTTGGCATGCAGGTACAGCAGGCAGTTAAGAAAGCAAATGGCATGTTGACCTTCATAGCGAGAGGATTTGAGTACAGGGGCAGGGAGGTGTTGCTACAGTTGTACAGGGTCTTGGTGAGGCCACACCTGGAGTATTGTGTACAGTTTTGGTCTCCTAACTTGAGGAAGGACATTCTTGCTATTGAGGGAGTGCAGCGAAGATTCACCAGACTGATTCCCGGGATGGTGGGACTGACCTATCAAGAAAGACTGGATCAACTGGGCTTGTATTCACTGGAGTTCAGAAGAATGATAGGGGACCTCAAAGAAACGTTTAAAATTCTGACGGGTTTAGACAGGTTAGATGCAGGGAAAAATGTTTCCAATGTTGGGGAAGTCCAGAACCAGGGGTCACAGTCTAAGGATAAGGGGTAAGCCATTTAGGACTGAGATGAGGAGAAACTTCTTCACCCAGAGAGTGGTGAACCTGTGGAATTCTCTACCATAGAAAGTAGTTGAGGCCAATTCACTAACTGTATTCAAAAGGAAGTTAGATGAAGTCCTTGCTACTCGGGGGATCAAGGGAATGGCAAGAAAGCAGGAAGGGGGTACTGAAGTTGCATGTTCAGCCATGAACTCATTGAATGGCGGTGCAGGCTAGAAGGGCTGAATGGCCTACTCCTGCACCTATTTTTTATGTTTCTAAACCTCTTCACTCAGAATTGTGAACCTGTGGAATTCTCTACCACAGAAAGTTGTTGAGGCCAGTTCGTTAGATATATTCAAAAGGGAGTTAGATGTGGCCTTTACGGCTAAAGGGATCAAGGGGTGTGGAGAGAAAGCAGGAAAGGGGTACTGAAGTTCCATGATCAGCCATGATCTTATTGAATGGTGGTGCAGGCTAAAAGGGCCGAATGGCCTACTCCTGCACCTTTTTTCTATGTTTCTATGTAATTGTTGGGCAGACAACAGTAGGGAAAATATTTTCAAAAACAAGACTCTACACAAAATAAGCACAGGAAATATTGCACAGTATTGCTGACACTGCCACCACCCCAGCTAGACATTATGCATTGGCAGCCCTGCAGCAACCCACAACACTGCTTCGGGGGGGGGGGGGCGGGAGAATTATTTAAAATCAAGCTCAACAGCAACTCCAGGATATCAATTCCAAAAACAATTAGAAGACATGACTGCTTCAGATATTGAGATGCAGGATCTAATCAAAGGAACAGACACTTTCAATCGATGTCCCACAGAGTTGCTCACGAGAAGTCCAGACCAAGTGGAGGCTTCAGGCGATGTGGGGATAATCGGACCAGGGTACACACACATCATTCTGGCCTCATTTTAAAATCACAGTCTGATCTTATTTTTTGTTCCCATTACTACGTCCACATTTATCATTTAGAAATGTCACACTGTAATTACAACCTCCTGCCACTGTCTCTGCTGATGGGAGGTGGAATTATAGCATGATGTTTATTTACATAGGCACTTCCCACTACAAATGGGAAAGTTCACAGGAAGCAATACATTATAGATATATGATCAGCAAAAGCAAAGCCTTCAACTCTAAGAACTATTTGATTCTACAGTGGAATGTGAATTCTCTTTATAAACGGTTATTCACATAATTGCTTTAAGCATGGGTCTTTGACCCATACAAACTGATGCACAGGAGACCATTCTGCCCATTGTGCCTGTGCTGGCTCTTTGAAAGAGCACTCGTGCTTAGTCCCACACCCCCGCTTTATGTCCATAACCCTGTAAGTTCCTTATCCTCCGGTACCCTGCCCTCCTCCCTAGAACATTATTGATGGAATCAGCTCCCACCATCTTTTCAGGGAGAGTGTTCCAGATCCCGACAACTCAGTGAAAACAATTCTCCTCATCTCTCCTCTCGATCTTTTCCAATGATTTTGAATTGCTGACCTCTGGGCATTGACCCACACGCTAGAGGGAATCGGTTTTCTCCATCAAAGCCTCTCATCATCTTAAAACCCCTATTAGGCCACCTCTTAATCTTCTCCGTTCCAGGGAGAACAGTCCTGATGTTTCCAACCAATCCTCACATAATAGATGTCCCTCATCCCTGGTAACATCCAAGTAAACCTCCTCCGTACCCTTTCTAAGGCCTTCTGATGCAATCTGAAAAAGGTGAGCCCATTAGGGATAACCAATGCTGTAATGTAGGGAGTGAGTATTTATGAAGCTAGATTTTGTGTTAATTGCTGTTGAGATAAAATTAGCTGTTTCTTCTATATTATTTAGTTAAAAAGGCATTTTGGAGCTTCCAGAGTAAATGTTTATTGAAGATGTGCGCCCATAAATTGAACAAGAGATGCACAAGTTCCTGCTCATGGCCAAGCAGTAAGAAGAGCTCCTGAAAACCGAAGAGGCTTAAATCACCATGTATCTGAACTGACTGCTCTGTAATGAAGTCACTACTTACACCCAACGTACACCTGGATTTTGATTTAGAGACCACCTGAAATCAAAACCAGGATGTCCCAACATGGTGCATTTACTTGACACATTAGAGGAAATATATCTATTTAAAAAACATGAAGTACAGGAACATTTATTATCGGTATGCATTAACATGCAAACAGCACTGTTCAATGGGGCACTAAAGGAACACATATGGCTTAACAACTTGTATTTATATAGCACCTTTAATAGAGTAAAACGCCCCAAGGCGCTTCACAGGAGCGATTATCAAATATAATTTGACACCGAGCCACATGTGGAAATATTAGAGCAGATGACCAAAGGGTCATGGAGGTAGGTTTTAAGGAGCATCTTAAAAGGAGAGAGAGGCGGAGAGGTTTAGGGAGGAAATTCCAAAGCTTAGAGCCTTGGCAGCTGAAGGCACGGCCACCAATGGTGGAGCAATTCAAATCGGGGATGCTCAAGATCAGAATTGGAGGAGTGCAGATATCTCGGAGGTTTGTAGGGCTGGAGGAGGTTACAGGGGCGAGGTCATGAAGGGATTTAAAAAAAAAAAGGATGAGAATTTTGAAATCAAGTAGTTGCTTAACCGGCAGTCAATGGAGGTCAGTGAACACAGAGTGATTGGGACTTGGTGTGCGTTAGGACATGGGCAGCAGAGTTTTGGATGACCTCAAGTTTATGGAGGGCAGAACTGAAACACAAAATAGCCTGGGGTGCAAACAATGGGCAGGTTTAACAATAGTCTCTTACATTTGTTCTTCCACCTTCCTTGAACATTTTTGCTTTCTGGCTTCCACTTTCCTGGCCCCCTTGACAAACTTCTTGTTGCTGTTCCTAAATGTAGAAATGGGTCATTGTAATCATTACATACTTTGAAAAGTGTTGCCCCCATAATGACCATCAAGTTTGAGTTAAGACTGTCAGGTCAGTGTCAACTTTAAAAATGATGGGAGTGACAGTACAACAGTAATTACTATTTGGTCCATTGGGAAATGTGCTGGTCACTGGAACCATTTAATCCCATTCTCAAGCCCTTTCCCTTCTTTATACAATCAGAAATGTTAGCATGAAAGGCCATTCTTCCTGTTCGCGGGCAAGGGATTTTCTTTTCTAATTTGCCATTTTTCTCCTTTCTAATTGGTGAATGACGAATAGAAAATAACCAATTACAAAACATATCGCGCCAATTTCAATATTCTTTTATCACATTTCACAAAAGTCTGTCCCATCACACTAATGAAAAAAGATCTCCGCCTCCACCCTCCACCAGGCTCGGATCAGGGGAAGCTTCTGATAATAGCACTTCTACTGTTGTAACCTCTGAACGTAACATATATGGGATTAAATTACATACGCTACCTGCATAAAACCACGCCAATGGCAGCAAATTGGTGGATACATCTGGACCTGTACATGCTCTGGGTCCTATTTAAGACCTCACACACTGCTCCGCATCTATCCCCACTGTACTCCACACTCTTCCCAAATTGATTTTCCTTCTTTTGTAAACCAACCGACCTGAACACCTCAAACCAGTACCCACTCTGACTGAGCCCCATCACTGGACTTCACTCCAATGTGCCTCGCTCCACAGCTTCTCCACCAGACACCTCCGCCTCAGCCTGAAGCAATGCCTCAAATCTGCTATTTTAAAATTAGATGGCTAATTACAGAGAGATTCCCCACTTTGATTACTAATCCTATCCAGGCCACTGGGAAGGGAGAACGATGGACCAAGCAGGCTGAAAGGGAAGACCCCGCCCAGTCTGCTGTGACTCAGCTTCCAGTTGTTCATTTCTGGTCCAGCACATCACCGAGTAGGACACAGGTTTCTCATCCTGACTGCCAAATATCACCTGGATAGTAATTCCAACACACCACCATGGGGGCAGTGGTTCGTGGAAGGGGAGGAACAAGGGGACCACTTACTCAAAAGACACTGATGTGTAGCATGCGGAGATCGAAAAAGATGTGTAGGAATTTACAAACTGATCAGCAGCTAGGAGAGATTGTAAAAAGCATGACATCACAACAATTCCAACACAGGGCATGAACACACATTGGGGCATGGCACAGATCGTCACTGTACTAAGCTTGCGATCTCCACAGCCCAGTAGTCATCACTGGGAGATAATGAGCAAAGGGCATGTATCTCACGCAGCCAGGAATTATGCAAGGGAAAGAAATCACAACAATCTGAGACAATCGTTCACAAGCCACAAACATCTTAGCAGCCAGCTTCAAAGGGACACTAGTGAGGACTTGGTACTCGATCATAAAGCAGCTGCAATGTGGTGTGGTGACTCCAGGCGAGGATAACCAGCAATTTAGGAAAGTGCAGATATAGCAAAAGGAGGCAGAGGAGCTGTAAACACAGGCACAGACACAGGCCAGCAGACTAGATTATAGCTGGGCATTTAAGTTCTCTTTAAAATGGATAATGATAACAGTCATTAATTTTATCTGGTTAGTGCTATCTTACTTCAACAGTAATTATCTTTTCTTAATGCAATGTTTGCAAGTGAAGTACCTGCTTTGCTAGGTTTGTGCCACTGCACTCTGGCTCGGACACAGATTGCTCTCCGTCACTTTTCCTTGAATCTACTCGATCTTTCATCTGACTTTCAATTTTGCCCTTTTCTTCCGGAGATTTATTTTCTTGCTCCGCTAACCTTTTTCTTTCTGCTTCTTCTCTCCGGGTTCTGTCCCCCAGTTCCTGCGGGTTCCGTTCCTCATCCTCCCCACGCTCCCTCTCTTGCTCCGCTTTTATTGTCAACTCTTTTTCTTCCTCCGCCCGCTGTTCTTTCTCTCTACGCTCTTGTTCCTCCCTTTCTCTCTCCAATCTCTCCTTTTCTTTCCTCTGCTCTTCCTGCCTTCGCTCACGCTGTTCTTTCTCCTTTCGGGCCTTCTCGCTAATGAGTGCTGCTTCAGCGTGGATCTGATTTCTTTCTTCGTCAGTTAATAAATTCTGTGGTTCCACAGGTGGCTTTGTTGACCGGTCAGGAATCACGGGTCCATTGTGAACAGGCAGATTATCTGCTCCAGCCACATCAGATTTGAGTTGAGACCTATCTGGCAGTTTCAGTGAAGGTTTTTTAGTTCGATCAATCTGTTCAAATACAGAAAAGTACAATTGTCTTCATGATAATTTAGAACCATACAAATACATTCACTTAATGCGACAAAAATAATATTCAGTACCGGTGATCCGAGATAACAAAATATTCAACTTGTACAATAGAGGTGCAGAACAAGCTAGTTAGATCTTGGAAAGGAAGGGTGGGCAAGACAACAGCACCCGCAATTCTCCACCCACTTTCAATCTCAAGCTGTGCAATCAACGCAACGTACGAAGTAGAGCAATCAGAAACAGGGGCCCATTGACTGCTGTCGCCCGCCCGCCTGCTCATGGCTGGCTGCACCATCAGCAATGCCCAGAAGCAGGTCAACACCAGCAACCAGGCTGGGGAAGGAATATTGATAACCCAATTGTTGTACTAGGGGCTATTTTAACAAGTTCAAACAATAGATCATTTGATATTCCTCTGATACTCATAACAGATGAAAATCTAAATTTAAAAAAAAGCTGCACAAAAACAGGTTATTTAATTTGTTTTGCTGCATGGAACCTGCCCTCAGAGTTAACAGACGAAGTGGCACTTTTGGATAATCTAAAACTAATCTGAAGCAAGAGCTATGGTGCTCCCAGAATACTGGGACGGTCCCACAATGTGCCAGCATGGTTACCCATGTATTTTCAGTGCTAGAAATGAAACAAAAGCCAGCTGCTTGGCAACAGGGGAGAATGGTGTTAATAACCAAAGATCCTCACTTGCTGTTCCCTGGGCTGAGCTGACGTGAAGGTTTTCAGACGTGAAACTTAGTGACCAGAGTAACTGCTTCATCCAAGGACATCACCTCCTGGTGTTCCTGGGAAGACAAATGCCAGCGTTCGCATCTCAACCAACGCCAGGTGTTCCTGAAAACCTGACTCAATTGGGGTGGCTAAGTGTTACAGAAAAGGGTTCGCCCAGCAATTTCAATGTTACTCGGAGCAGCTGCCAAGCACCGAGGAGGAAAGAAAAACAAAATGGAGGATGCGTTGACCAGCAATGGACACTGGCAGTTTTGCTTTTGTTTCATTTTGGAAATGGGGAGAGGGAAGAATACAACTGCGAGCAGAACTACAGAAGTAGGGATATGGGAGGACAGGGCACACATTGTACTGATATATCGCATGTACCTGTGGAATGGTTTTCACCGCAGTAGGCTGCCCAGTGCCTGGAACCCCAAGACCAGGGATACCATTAGTCACATTTACAGTTTCCATGCTGACTTTCTTTGTTATCTCTTCAAGCTCAGGTACATGTTCATTAAAACTCTCCAATTCTTGCAATGCCTTCTTTTCATTCAGGTCTCCAGAGGGTGGGGGAGGAGGGGGCGGTTCCTCCAAGGATGGGTAACTAAAATTCACTGTCATAAAAAACGAACAGTATTTTATTCAAAATTGATTTAGCACTTTCATTAATATATGAATCACTCCCTTGATCGCCTAATTAGTAACGGTAACATGCGATGCTATACCAAACTACAGGGTAGAAGGCTCTGGACAATGTCAGCTGCCACAGCAATTGCGGCACTTGGCTGGCATCAGTGCCCATTGACTAGGCAAGATCGAAGAAAGAGAATTATCCAGGGTTGGCACTTCTGATCAATATCCAGTGACCCCTTCCTACAGGGCTGGCTGTAATGACTTCCACAGTTGAATAACCTGTGTCACAGGACCGGGCACATAGACACCGCACCAGAAGGCTGCCAATGCATGCGGCACTGTAGCTCAACAAGAGTCAGCAATTTCAGGGGTGAAATAAGGGGGGAAAAATGTGCAAACACAGTCAAAATCACTGTCACACCCAAGATCTACACCCAGTTCTATTGCAAGGTCACCCACAGCAATGGGAGCGGTTTTTGCTGCAGGTTTCAATACTTTCTATTATGAGAGCATTTGTTAAAGCAAGCCTTCCCCACTTATTTCCTCATTTTAATTCCAAGTCACTTGGCCTCAACAGCTCAGGGAGTGGGCACAGACTGCTACCTAGCCCAGTCCCAATGACTTTTAACTAGCCAGCAGGACCTGCCCAGGCTTTACCGATCTTCCGTCTTAAATGATGTCGACGTTGGCTATACACAGCCAAGAGCTGGGACTGGGATTAGCAGGATGCTGTCCGCTCCCATTCCATGTGACTGTGCACTGCTACACCAACTCTCGCTGCCAACACACCACCCAAGCTTTCATCCTGTATTCTTAGGAAGGCAAAACAAATGCCAAGCTGAACCATTTTAAAAAGACGACTCAAAATGCAATGTTATCTTGTGTTTCCTCCATCTCGCCTGCAGGTGGAGCAGGAAGTCTTCCCATTAAAACTTTACTAAACATGGCACCACATAGTGCAATGGGCCGTCTCAAATTCTGCATACAGTTTGTGGCAAACTTATATTGTGAATGCTTTGCCGTCTTCTATTTAAAAAAGATGATATACTCGGGAAAAATTGGTTTTGGTAGCGAGCAGGCCATTGTATGTTCAGGAAGCAGCAGTACTTACAGGACACTCTGACAGCTCCACGGGATTCTTTCTTGGGAGCAGTCACTTGTGCATTGGTGGTGTACATTGGGTAGCAGAGAAGCCAGCTGTCATAGCCACCTTCCAACACCAGCGGTTCACTCCGAAGGATTACGTGGCTATCCCACTGCATCAGAAACATTTGCAAGTTGAAAATTCAGTAAACTAAGTTACCTTGCACGTTCCCTCCCACCACTCAAAGCTTTTATTAATGCCGTGATCATGAATATAAATTGTGACTCACCCTGTGATTTTCACATCTGTTTTGTAGGTTTGGGCTGGGAATCAAATGAAGGGAAAATAAGAGAATCGTTCCGCCTCACTTCAGTGCCTCGCCAAGTGGCGAGCAATGCTGCACGTGGGCGGTAGACCTAGGGCACGGTGGTATTACGGGGAGGGGTCAAGTCAAGGATATCAATTCCCCGTTGGGAACTGGGAGGGGAAAAAGTAACATTTTGATGGACAGTTACGATGCACGCATGACACGAGAGGTGTAGGAGAATCTTTCTGGAAAAAAATTAGTTCCAAACCTTATAAAGTGCATCCTTGAGGCTCTGAAGAATGGTTCCTGTTTTCACCTGGTTGATGGAACTGACCCAATCCAACAAAACAATGTAATCAACAAACTGCCGCTTTCCCCATGTGTCTTTTGACTCCTCCGGCAGTTTCAGCTCTATCTGGTTAACAGTGATGCTGCAGAAAACAGTTTAAAAAACATGACTTCCTATCTCCCTGCAGTAGTTAAATATCTTGTTACAAATCGCTTTAAAATAATAGCAGTCACCAACACTATTCTAAACTTGGGCTCAATTTCCTACCCCGGGTTGACAGCTTCCTCTGGCACACTTATACAGCACGACCTGGCCACGTGTATGTGAGATTCCTGGTAATCCTTGTAGCTTCGAGCGTCCATAATCATCACCCCAGTGTTTTCATCTTGAATCATGGCAAACAGCTTTTCAGCACTGATTGCCCCTCGAGGTGAATCTGTTTCCCAAAGAAAAGGATGTAATTAAAGCGGCTGATAGTTCAAACAATAGTGGGAGGTGGTGAGAGGAACAGCGATCTGTAAAACACAAACTCCCTTTTACTTTGTGATCAAGTACAGAAGCCAAGAGAAAAAGCAATCCTGCTATAAACCGTTCAACACGAGGAAATTGGCTATGCTTCAAACCCGGGTCACAGGGATCAGTGGGTGATTGCTCCCAGGCTGCTGCTGTTCTATAACCAGCTATTTACAAATGCACAAGAAATGCCTTTGGTGATTGTCCAAAACTTCATTTTTCTCCTCCTCTCAGTTCTCTGCAAAGAATTGGCATCCTCTCCCCGCCGTCAGTCGAAGATGGAAAGTTCTTTAATATGCAGGCGGCGAAGGAGTTGGGCTGACACTTCAGAAACTTGCCCCACAGAGTGGCCAGAGTATGCAACGGCATCATGACAGCTGACACAGCAAAAGGGAATGGGAAATGCTGGCAACAGGTTTTACCATGGGAAAGATGTGGCCACAAATCACAACAGGAAGTACACAAGAAGTTTAATGCACAGATTTTCATTTATTTTTAAATTTGAAATTCCCATCTTCACAAGCCCAATCATGCTAATCATTGCACTGTGGGGAAATGAGGAAATGTTTATTCAACCACATTTCCACATTCATAATAAACCAGCATTTCAACTCAAGAAATGCAAGTAATACCATTCTAAAACTTGGGAGAGTATAATTCAGTCACTCAACCCGAGAATGAGTCACTATCTTCTAAATCAGAATGCAGAAAGTGGGAGAGAAAGCGATGCCTCCTACATTGAAGTTTCAATTATTGATATAAACCACCAAAAGCAAGGGACCTAGTACTGAGACCTGTGGAACTGCACTGGAAACATCCCTCCAGTCACCTGCTCCCACCTCAGGACCACTGGCAAAAACCTGGAACCAGTCAGGGAATGTGATGCAGGAAAATAAATTCCAAAAGGTAGCTAGTTTTGGCTCCCCCCTACACCATACAGGCGGAGAAGGTCCTGGGTTCAATTTCCAGTCTATGTTGAGTTAACTAATCCGAGCTGTCAATTGTCAGGGCACGAGAAGTAATCACTGTGCCCACCACTAGATGGAGCTTGGCGAGGGCTCCCACTCCTGACTGCCATCCAGTGACCACTGCTGGAGGCTGAATGAGATCAGGGTCAGGCTGACCGAGTGACATCACTGACAAGTTTAGAATTAGGATATGTTGATGGGGTGAGATGAAGAGGGAGGGGAGGAGGTGATGTGGAGCATAAACACCGGCACGGACCTGTTGGGCCATATGGCCGTTTCTGTGTTGTAAATATTTTGTAAGTTTACTTTCCAAGCAGCACCGACAGAACCTCACCATGACGCTCTGCACTTGTTTCTTTGATTTCACTTAATTCACTGTCCTCCTGAAAATAAAAACAGAAAGAAACTTTACAAACTCGCTCTGGGTAACATTCCAAACATGCTTAAATTATATGAACTTTTCTCTCTTCCCACTTCAACTATTTTTAAAATTTCTGCAATTCATTAAATAAGATAAAAGCTCAAGTGCCATATTTTGATCAGATATTCCTGTTGTGCAGCACAGAAGGTTGGATACCGATTCCAAGTCCTTTTTGAATAGGAATCCAAACCTAGGGAGATGCCCTTAACCCATCTATTTTGTGCAATGTGCGGACATACTATCCCCTGAATTTAATTTAAGCATATATTACAACAATGTTGTTGTAATTAGAGGTCATTTCCAATGCAGGATAATAATTATTCAACTTGTTTTGAACCTTTAAGTTCCTTTTCTTAATGCCATCCAGGTCTGATGAACTTCTAGTTGCTGCTTTCAAGCTGTTATCTCGTCCCTTGCTTTTTGCTTCCTCCTGCTGTTTTCTTTTCTCTTCCCACAGCCTTTCATTTTCTTCAAGCTTTTTGCACACTTCAGCTTCCTCATATCTAACAATTAAAAAACAACTTAGAATCTCTTGCACTAGTTTCCCAGTTAAAGACAACCGATTGGCCAAACACACAGCAACATACGCTCAGAGACGAACGTTTCTGTATAGGGAAGAAGTGTCTGTGCTACAGCACTCGAGCGGTGATTAAGTGTGGGGCCTGGTAATTGGTCGAACAAGATCAGAACCTGGGTGGCTCAACGCTTGAAAAGTCTGGGTTCCGGCCAGCTAGCCGATGGGCAACCCAGTCTGGAGACCGAATTGTGGACAAATCCCAGAAGATGTACATGAACAACAATACCATTTATACTGGGAAATGCAGCAAGATCATGAAACAGCAAAATGGTAAATGGTAACGGCAGAGGATGCAAACTGACAGTAAAATATGGCAGAGTGGCAGATAAGGAACCAAAGGTTAACACTGAAAATTGGGTGTGGAGATAAATCGAAAACTGAAAATTGCATCACAGTGGGAGTGGGACTGATGTCAATGGTGGTGTGCAACATAGAGAGAAACACAGGCTGAGAACAGGTTATTAGCTGCATGGCAGGCTTTGATGAATAAATAAAAGGATTAGATGGACCATCAGAACAGCTCAGGTGGAATCCAGTCAGTTTGTACGACCCTAGCCCACTATTATAAACCTTACAGGAATCAGAGCCACTGCACAGACCTTAACTTGAGGCTTTCAGAAAGCCTTTCTGCTTCTTCTATGGCTTTTCTGAAGCTTGTAGGGCCAAGTAGAGAAAGGTAGTAGTCCTGAAATAAAACACATTACACAATTATGTACCACAACAGAACCACCAAAACTGCTGTGCAGTTGTGAGCAATAATGGTTGCAGACAGCCAAGGCTGCAAATACACTTCAGGTCAATCAGCCTCGAAAGGAGAAAGACGGGGCAACACTTTGAATGTTACCTTTCATCAGAACTGGAACAACCAGGATGGCAAAGTCCTTTGATGGGTTGACTGAAGCAGGGTGGAGAGAAAAAGTGCAAGTCAGGTGCGAACAGTGACATTGTTGTGAAAGTAAGCAACAGGGCTGCACTCGTGAACTCTCCCCTTCATTCCATTCTGGTCAGTTATATGAAGGGGCTATCCCAGTCCACCATGACCTGTTTGGATGAACCATCACACTTATTCACCTCTTTCACGTGTGCATGTCTAGAATTTAATTTTAGATTCTGCATTTGCTGTTAGTCTTTTACATTAAAGACAGGTCCACATTGGATAAAGTCCTCACCCTTTTCAAGCAGCACATTGCTCGCATCCTTCGACAGCAGCAATACTGATAGGCTCGCGGCGGAAGCAGCAACACTTCCTTCCTTTCTCCTCCCACCAAAACATGACCCATTGCTGGGCTGGGAAAAATCCCAGCTTGAAAAAAAATCTCGGCACACTTAGAATATTTTAAAGACACTGCCAACACCTCATTGCCCTCCCCACAATTAAAATCTGAATGGTTTCCAGGTTGTAAGACATCAAAGCCTAGGCTGTCAGAATGGTAGGTCTGGAAAAGCCCCATCACACTGCGGGGCTCAGGGTCAGGTCTGTAATTATTTTTAGTTAAATTCATTAAACGGCAACTGCATTTCTAACATAGTAATATGTCCCAAGGCATGTCACAGGAGCATAATGTAACAAAATTTGACACCGAGTAATATAAGATATTAGGACAGGTTACCAAAAGCTTGGTGGAAGAGGTAGGTTTTAAGGAGCGTCTTGGAGGAGAGGGGGATTTAGGGAGGGAATGCCAGGGCTTAGGGATGAAGGCACGGCCACCAATTGTGGAGCGATGGAAATCGGGGTTGTGCAAGGGGCCGGAATTGGAGAAGCCTTGCGACCTTGGATGGTTGTAGGTCTGGAGGAGATTATAGAGATTGGGAGAGGCGAGACCATGGAGGGATTTGAAGATAAGGGTGAGAATTTTAAATTCGAGGCATTGCCAGACCGGGTCAATGTAGTAAAACATAACTAACTTCACTTTCTTAAATTAATTTTCAGCCATGTACTTAGTTTCCTTTCACACCATCTCTTATTAACCAATCAGTTTCCACAAGCTACCGTACTAGCTTCTGTGTGGGAAACAGTCAGCAATTTGATAAATGGAACAAGAGAAAGGTCTCATCATAAATGAAAATAAGTACTTTTTAAACAGGCAATCTCCAGCTAGTTAATACAAAACACTGTCATTGGTCAAGCTTCAAACTTGGCAGTAATCAGATTTGTAATTGGGTTTCAAATTTAGAAAGCTGTGCAACTGAAGTGAGCAGATAGTCTCCATCCTTAAGAGTGCCCATTACACACCGACATCCAGAGAGACAGATCATGAAATACTGACTCCCTCTGATCAACATCGAGAAACAGTGGGACTGACTCTACACAGCCTTGAAGGGATCAGTGACCATCATCAGCTCAATGACTGCAGCAAGTTCATCCAAAAGGACCTCCTGAAATGAATGAGACATGCTGGAAGTGAAATTAAAACACAGACAGGAGGGAAAATGCCCCAATAAATAAAAAGGATGAAATGAAGGTCCGCTAACAAAATTGCACCTCATGTTTTAAAGCGGCACAGTCTGTGATTTTCTTAACAGGTCTTTAATAATAAAAAAATATGTTCCTGTTTTTCCATTAAATAAGAGAGGAATTGACCATGTATTTAAGGGGTACAGTAGAGCAGTGGTTATGCTACTTGATCAGTAATCCAGCAAACGGGTCGTAGAATTTGAGGGAGGAAAAAAGAAGCAAAGAAAGGACAGACTTATTCAACGCCTTTCACAACCTCAGGACATCCTAAAGTGCTTCACAGGTAATGTACTTTGGAAGTGTAGTCACTGTTGTAATGTAGGAAGCATGGCAGCCAATCTGCACACAGCAAGCTCTCACAAACAACAATGTGATAATGAGCAGATAATCTGTTTTCTAGTGATTTAAAATCAGCTCCTTTGTACAGTCAGGCTTAGCAACTCAAGAAACCTTAAGCATGGTAGCAATACACTGGAGAGAAAAATCCTGCACAATGTGTTCATTCCATCAGCAGCAACAGCCTTGCAATCACCCCCAATTCATCCCAGCATCGTGTCGCTCAAAATGGTTCCTGCAGACACGCCTGGGATAAAGCCCTGGGAAGCTCGATGTTCTCACAATTCATGTGGGCAAAGTACAACAATGTGACATGCCCATGACACCACCACTGGAGTCAGTGACAGCACCAACTCCTCCAGCACAGCTACCCTAAGAGCTCAGAAGCACTCAATTTTAAAACTTAGAACAAAGAAAATAAAGTTGATCACAACTCGGATAGAAATTTGGCAATAAAATGTATTCTTCTATATACTTGCTCGCATACTGCACACTACATTACAGTATACTTAGAAGCCTCGTCACCAGGACTCCTTTACAAGTAATATTAAACGGTTGCACAATAACTTCTTCCAGGTCAGGCAGCCTCGAGTACAACTGTTTACATCTAGCAATTTTGTGAAAATTTCCCGAAGGAACGACTTTACTAACACAAATCATGCATTGAATGAGCAGAGTGCGATGGGTATACCCTAGCGTGCATGTTAACTATGCCAGCTCTATGATCAGTGTTGGTGGTATTAGCTGTACAGTACAACACAATAGCCAAGTACCTGCTGGTTTTTGAAATCGGCCTTTTTCCGAATGAGATCATACACAGCCAGGTACTTCATGTAAAGAACATATGCCTTTTCCTCATCTCTGTCCAATCTACACTCCTCCGCAGCCTTGAAAATCTTACAGGCACTAGTAACGTAGCTGAAAAAGAAAGGAAATAGTGAGTTAGACAAAGGCAACATTCTGATTAGCTGCAATAGGTTGCTGAACAGTGCAAACAACCTTCCTTGACCATTTAGTGTTAACATGCTCGGACACTGCACACTGACAAGTGTATTACATCATACTTAGATCATTAGCACTCCTTCACAACCAAGATTAAAGCTTCACCAAATGGCTCAGTTGATAAAACGCTATGGTAACTGAGCGACAGAGGGCAGGGAGGGGATTGGATTTCCAGTCTGTGCTGAGTTAGCGGAGCTCAGTCGAGGCAGCAGTCAGCATACGACAATCAGCCTTTGCACTTCTCGGCTGGAGAGAACAAAAACAGAGAGTTTTTTCCTGGTAGCAACCAATTATACTTGCTGAAATATACATGCCTGGCACCATTGAGTGAACACCAGATCAGACTTGGCTGTGATGCCCCCAAGGTTGAATAGTCCACTAGCACACTAGGCTCATGTACGAACAACAGCCACTTGACCAAGAGACCCCAGGGTGACTAGCAGCCATGGAACCACATCCCAATATGGAGTGTCCAAGAGAGAGAAGAATTCGAGGCATAAACAGGATCTGCATTCTCTAATGTTTTCATTTTTCTTTGTTGATTTTTGGAGGTGGAGAAATGGAGTATCTTTTATTTAAACTGTCAGTGCTGATAGCCACGGAAAGGCTGAGCTTCAATATCGTGATCAGGCCGCAGCAGCACTCCTCTCAGATTATTAGTTTAGCAACCTCCCGATCACACAACTTGCAATGCAAAATTTACATGGATTTACATAATTTCACTGACTTTTGTAATATTAACCAATCTGCAGCATGTGGGGGGGGGCAGTAACTGTGGACCAGAGTCCCAGCACAGGGCGAAGGGGGGGGGGGATCAGTAACTAGAGTCCCAGCACAGGGCAAGGGGATCCGCAATTAGGGGTGCATGCAATAAAGGTGCAGCAGTTATCATGGGTGACTTTAATATGCATATAGATTGAGCGAAGCAATACGGTGGAGGAGGATTTCCTGGAGTGCATAAGGGATGGTTTTCTGGACCAATATGCCGAAGAACCAACTGAGTGGGTGGGGGGGGGGGGGGGGGAATCTTAGACTGGGTGTTGTGTAATGAGAGAGGATTAATTAGCAATCTCGTTGTGCAAGGCCCCTTGTGGAAGAGTGACCATAATATGGTGGAATTCTACATTAGGATGGAGAATGAAACAGTTAATGCAGAGACCATGGTCCAGAACTTTGAAGGTATGAGGCGTGAATTGGTTAGGATAGGTTGGCGAATGATACTTAAGGGGTTGACTGTGGATGGGCAATGGCAGACATTTAGAGACCGCATGGATGAACTACAACAATTGTAGATCCTTGTCTGGCGTAAAAATAAAAAAAGGGAAGGTGGCTCAACCGTGGCTATCAAGGGAAATCAGGGATAGTATTGAAGCCAAGGAAGTGGCATACAAATTGGCTAGAAATAGCAGCGAACCCAGGGACTGGGAGAAATTTAGAACTCAGCAGAGGAGGACAAAGGGTTTGATTAGGGCAGGGAAGAGGAAGCTTGCAGGGAACATTAAGATGGACTGCAAAAGCTTCTATAGATATGTAAAGAGAAAAAGGTCAGTAAAGACAAACATAGGTCCCCTGCAGTCAGAATCAGGGGAAGTCAGAACGGGAAACAAAGAAATGGCAGAACAATTGAACAGGTTCTTTGGTTCGGTATTCATTAAGGAGGACACAAACAACCTTCCGGATATAAAAGGGGTCAGAGGGTCTAGTAAGAAGGAGGAACTGAGGGAAATCCTTATTAGTCAGGAAATTGTGTTGGGGAAATTGATGGGATTGAAGGCCGATAAATCCCCAGGGCCTGATGGACTGCATCCCAGAGTACTTAAGGAGGTGGCCTTGGAAATAGCGGATGCATTTACAGTCATTTTCCAACATTCCATTGACTCTGGATCAGTTCCGATGGAGTGGAGGGTAGCCAATGTAACCCCAGTTTTTAAAAAAAGGAGAGAGAAAACAGGGAATTATAGACCGGTCAGCCTGACATCGGTAGTGGGTAAAATGATGGAATCAATTATTAAGGATGTCATAGCAGCGCATTTGGAAAGAGGTGACATGATAGGTCCAAGTCAGCATGGATTTGTGAAAGGGAAATCATGCTTGACAAATCTTTTGGAATTTTTTGAGGATGTTTCCAGTAGAGTGGACAAGGGAGAACCAGTTGATATGGTGTATTTGGACTTTCATAAGGCTTTCGACAAGGTCCCACATAAGAGATTAATGTGCCAAGTTAAAGCACATGGGATTGGGGGTCGTGTGCTGACGTGGATTGAGAACTGGTTGGCAGACAGGAAGCAAAGAGAAGTAAATGGGTACTTTTCAGAATGGCAGGCAGTGACTAGTGGGGTACCGCAAGGTTCTGTGCTGGGGCCCCTAGCTGTTTACTTTGTACATTAATGATTTAGACAAGGGGATTAAATGTAGTATCTCCAAATTTGCGGATGACACTAAGTTGGGTGGCAGTGTGAGCTGCGAGGAGGATGCCATGAGGCTGCATAGTGACTTGGATAGGTTAGGTGAGTGGGCAAATGCATGGCAGATGAAGTATAATGTGGATAATGTGAGATTATCCACTTTGGTGGTAAAAACAGAGACACAGACTATTATCTGAATGGTGACAGATTAGGAAAAGGGGAGGTGCAACGAGATCTGGGTGTCATGGTACATCAGTCATTGAAGGTTGGCATGTAGGTACAGCAGGCAGTTAAGAAAGCAAATGGCATGTTCGCCTTCATAGCGAGGGCATTTGAGGACAGGGGCAGAGAGGTGTTACTACAGTTGTACAGGGCCTTGGTGAGGCCACACCTGGAATATTGTGTACAGTTTTGGTCCCCTAACTTGAGGAAGGACATTCTTGCTATTGAGGGAGTGCAGCGAAGGTTCACCAGACTGATTCCTGCGATGGCAGGACTGACATATCAAGAAAGACTGCATCAACTGGGTTTGTATTCACTGGAGTTCAGAAGAATGAGGGGATCTCATAGAATTGTTTAAAATTCTGACAGGTTTAGACAGGTTAGATGCAGGAAGAATGTTGCCAATGTTGGGGATGTCCAGAACCAGGGGTCACAGTCCAAGGATAAGGGATAAGCCATTTAGGACCGAGATGAGGAGAAACTTCTTCACCCAGAGAGTGGTGAACCTGTGGAATTCTCTACCACAGAACGTTGTTGAGGCCAATTCACTAAATATATTCAAAAAGGAGTTAGATGTCGTCCTTACAACTAAGGGGATCAAGGGGTATGGCGAGAAAGCAGAAATGGGATACTGAAGTTGCATGTTCAGCCATGAACTCATTGAATGGCAGTGCAGGCTTGAAGGGCCGAATGGCCTACTCTTGCACCTATTTTCTATGTACCTAGAGTCCCAGCACAGGGCGAGGGGGGAAATCAGTAACTGGAGCCCCAGCAAGAAGGGCAACAGAAGAAAAGTTGAAAAACAGATCACTTGAATGGACAGAAGGTGGGAAGGATCTCAGTAATAGTGAGCTGTTGCACAATACAGGACCAGAATCCAGGACATCTGCTCGACATCACTTTGAAATAACGATATTATGCAGCATTATATCTGGATTGACAAATGCCTATTAGTTTTAAGACCTCATTTTCAAACCAATCATTAGCCACTCTTATTCCATCTCTCAGCCACTGTACTAGAATTTGTTCCGATTACATTATTCCTACTAGTGCAGGCCCCATGTATTTATATTTTCCTTCCTGAAGCTTTGTATTCCTTGTTCCGTTACCTACAGCTCTGTGCCTGCCATGGATCATGTTTTAAACAGCTGGCATACAGCACTTGCCAATCTGCACTTGCTGCAAAAGGATGCCCAGGTAATGGCACTGCAGACTGTAGTCTGAATATCAGATTCCAGGATGATCAGATCAGCCATGATCTTCTTGAATGGCGGAGCAGGCTCGAGGGCCATATGGCCTACTCCTGCTTCCATTTCTTCTGTTCTTACGATGATTTTGGAATAAATTCTAATTTGGGGGGTTAGCCCCACACTCCATAATCACTCAACTAGGATTCGCATTGCAGAGCAAATCCCCCAGTGAATTAATTAGACTGAGGTCTCAAAAGCTACAGCTTTCACATCAAGTTCACTCAAAATGAGATTCAATTAAAATAAAATACAACTTGTGATACAAACCCCAAGGCAACCAATCATCAAATCTTACAGCACAGAAGGAGGCCATTCGGCCCATCGTGTCTGTGCCAGCTCTTTGAAAAAGCTCTCCCAACGAGTCTCACTCCCCCTGTTCTTTCCCCGCAGCCTGGCACATTTCCCCCCCTTCCAAATATTTATCCAGTTCCCTTTTGAAAGTTATTATTGAATCTGCTTCCACCGCAATTTCAGGCAGTGCATTCTGATCATAACTTACAAAAAGACCACAGTGGTGCAACTCAATTACTTTATTTAACCATTCGAGTCTGCATTGCTCAGTTTTCCTCTACTGAGCTTTTACAGAGATTTATTTAGATTTTATAAAAGGAAAATTTAATTCTGATGCATATTCCCTTACTTTTTGGTGCTTTTCTTTTCCAGTTTCACTTCTGCTTTCTTATTAAGATCGGCCAAGCAGGTAGAGAGATACAACTCCTTCACATCGCTCGATACTGCAGGCATTTTGAAGAAAGGTTCTCAATTGGTTTGGGACAGAAGTGGTCTCCTCTATATATTTTTGTTTCAACAGCAAGTAATATACACATACTCTGTCTGCAGGAAGAAGAGCAAGAAAATAATTTCTACCACTTGAAGCTCTCAGTACTTAATAGCTGTGACAATGCAAGAAAACTGACAGTTTGGGAACATTTTTTTGTGCCAATACATCTTTCAAATACATCAAGGGCAGCACAGTGAACAAAAACTACATGTCCTAGAATTTCTTAAACCACAAGAATAATTTGGCCATCAAACCAAATTCACGCTGTCACAGAGACTATACCAGGCCGGGACATGCCCACTCAACACAGCCAATTCCACTGATGGGGGAGCAGTCCTGCTCAGTTGCAGTCTATTAAGCAGAAATATGAAACAAGTCTGAGCAGCCATGAATAGAGAAGAGAATTAAGAAGCAACATAAAAATCCCCAACTTGGAAGCTAAAAGAATTTAAGGCTCACGAGAACATCTATTAGTCCATTAAAAAGCAGGAAATCTGTTGGTCCATTTCCTTGAAGGTGGACTATTCTCTGAAAACAGCAGGTAACCTGTGAAGGACAATCATCCCAACAACACAATTTTCCCAAAGATATGGAAAACATACTTCATCAAGGGGGGGGGGGGGCGTGCTCAGTAGGGAGAGAAAAGAGCCTTGCACCTGGATTAATGGACGCCAAGGTATTTAAAGCCAGTTGTTGTACTCACAAACAGGTGAGAGAATGAGGTTTGTGATGGGTCACCCACAAAATCTCCTGCACCCATTGGGAGGAAGCATCTGTGTGCTCAGCACTTCCTCAAGGAGTCTGGCCAATATTAGGCAGCCATCGCTCTTGGGAAGCACAGGCTCCACGTACAATATTTGGGGCAAAGCATTTCCCTAACAATGCACCATTTTATCAGGCACAGCAGCCCAATCATTTTAATCCCAATTTGTATTACTCAGACATGGGGCACCCAATATATTGCACAGAATTCAGACATTGTCTGATTGAGTCGAGACGCTAGTGATATAGGAACATCTCGAATTAAGACAGTTGGACAGCTAAATACAACATTCTGTCTTGGGTCAATCCGAAAATCTGCTCTACCGACCCTCCATAAACTACAATAAACAGCCCAGGGTGGGAGTCCAGGAGAAGCGGCTTGAGAGGCAGAGAGTAACTGTATCTCTGCACAAACAGCGGGCCCACCGCACCCTGACCCCCAACCCAGCCCCCCAACAACCCTGCGGCCTCCCCTACCGCACCCTGATCCGGCCTCTTCCCTCAATAACCCCGCCCGCCCAACCCACCCCCGGCCTCTCTCCCTCCCCCCAACCACCACCCAGCCCACCCCAAACTCCCCCCCCCCTCAACCACCACCCCCAAACTCCCCCACTGCACCATGACCCCACCCCCGACCCGTCCCCCTCAACCTCCCCCACCCGCCACACTTCCTCTTCCCCCCCAACCTCCCGCCCCGCCCCCGCGACCTCGGCCCCAACTTCCAGCCTCTCCCCCAAACCCAGCGATCCAACTCCCACCTCATCCCGACCCGCCCCAACAACTTCTCCCCCCCCCCGCCGCCGCAAACCCCCTCAGCGGCGCCTCCTGCACGAACTTCAAAATGAAAGCGGGCCGCCGCGGGATAAGGCTGCAATTACCCGGCCGGGACAGACAGGCCGCGGACCAAGCAACAACCCGAGGCCGCAGTCGCCCCGCGATTCCATCACACACACCTACCGGAGGCCGAGGTTCAGTGAGCGGGGGGCCGGACTCCAGGCCGGGGTTCAGTGAGCAGGGGTCGGGCCTCTCCGCAAAGATTGCTGAGCGTTCCCTGACGGACAACCGCAGCCAGTCACATGACTCCGCTGCTGCGCGTGCGCACCAGCCATATTTCTAAAGGAGGATGGCATCAATACGCCTGCGCACCGACCATATTTGTAAAGGAGGCGACTGTCGTCAATGCGCCTGCGCACACTCCTCCACACGATAAAACATCTTGCTTCTCAACACACTTCCTGTCAACTTTCACTCAAAGACCCAACTAACAGAATCCTATACAGCCAGCGCCTCACTGCTAACCTGGCGACCCTCGATGACCCCGAGACGCAGAGTGCCCACAGTGCTTGGTCTGCCCTCCAGGCCACCATAACCAGTGCCTGTGAAGAGACGCTCGGTCATTCAACCAGGAAACACCAGGACTGGTTTGATGAGAATGACCAGGAGATCCAAAAGCTAATAAATCGCAAGTGCAGGGTATTTCTGAACCTCGAACAACAACCCAGCTTTACAGACGGCTTAAGGCCAAGGTCCAACAAAAAACCCGCGACCTAAAGAATAGATGGTGGGTGGAGAAAGCATAGGAGATTTAGCAGCTGGCCAACAGCCATGATGTGCAAGGATTCTTTGTCCTCGACTCCATCCCGCAGCATGCTACCCGCCACCATCTCAGCAAAACTCCAGCCCTGCACAAGGTAGGAAAGGCCAACCATCAGCTCAAGAACAACAAGGCATCGGGAGCAGATGGAATCCCCACTGAGGCACTAAAGTATGACGGAGAGACACTATTGGCACCATTATAGATTTTGAACAGCTCACTCTGTAATTACCTCCTCCCACCAGCAGAGGTACAGCAGTGCCACCAATGGCAGGAGGACGCAATTACAGCATGACAAGTTTACATAGGCACTTCCCAATATTCATATACACAGAGGAATTTATAATATATATATATGGACAGAATCTATGACTTCAAAGTGGTGGCTGAATCACATCGCTGTGCCATGGTCCACTTAGCTCTGGCTTCTAACCCCATTTCAATTGACAATTACACTGACCGTGATTTTCAACTTGTGTAAAACTGGTGTTTCGGATTAGTCACCCATATTAGAAACCACCTGATTTTAATTTCCAAACAGTGTTGTCCAATAGAATTTGCTGACTAGGGACCTGGTGCATGTTAGGATATAGGCAGCAGAGTTTTGGATGAGCTCCAGTTTATGGAGGGTGGAAAATGGGAGGCTGGCCGCTGGTGCATTGGAATAGTCAAGTCTAGATGCAACAAAGGCATAGATGAGGGTTTCAGCAGTAGATGAGCTGAGGTAGGGATGAAGTTGGGCAATGTTATGAAGGTGGAAATAGGCGGTCGTAGTGATGCCGTGGATATGTAGTCGGAAACTCATCTCCGGGTCAAATACGACACCAAGATTGCAACAGTTTGGTTCAGCCTCACAGTTGCCAGGGAGAGGGATGGAGTCAGTGGCTAGTGAATGGAATTTCTGGCAGGGACCAAAAACAAAGGCTTCAATCTTCCCAATATTTAATTGGAAAAAATTTCTGCTCATTCAGCACTGGATGTCGACAAGCAGTCTAACAGTTTAGAGATAATGGAGAGGTGGAGAGAGGTGGTGGTGGTGAGGTCTGGCTGGGTGTCGCCAGTGTACATGTAGAACTTATGCTTTCGGATGATGTTGCCGAAGGGCAGCATGTAGATGAGAAATAGGAGGGGTCAAGGATAGAACCTAGGGGGACACCAGAGGTAACGGTGCGGGAACCAGAAGAGAAGCCATTGCAGATGATTCTCTGGCTAGAGCTGGATAGATAAGAATGGAACCAGGCGAGTGCAGTCCCACCCAGCTGGATGGTGGTGGAGAGGTGTTGGAGGAGGATGGAGTGGGTGACCGTGTCAAAGGCTACAGACAGGTCGAGCAGGACAAGGAGGGATAGTTTACCATGGTCACAGACACATAGGGTGTCATTTGTGACTTTTAAGAGAGTAGTTTTGGTACTGTGGCAGGGTGGAAACCTGATTGGAGGGATTCAAAAATGGAGTTCCGGGAAATATGAGCACAGATTTGGGAAGCAGCATCACGTTCAAGAACTTTGGAGAGGAAAGGGAGGTTGGAGATGGGGTGTTTACAAGGACAGAGAGGTCAAGGGTTCTTTTTTTGAGGAGGGGTGATGACGGCAGATTTGAAGGGGAGGGGGACAGTACCCAAGGAGAGAGAGCTGTCAACAATCGCATAAGAAAAGTTTAAAATACACATGCAGATGCCATGCAACTGAGAATTGACATCACATGTTCAACAATAGGGTCTATTACTCACTTTTTATTTATTACATAGAAACATAGAAAATGTGAGCAGTAGTAGGCCATTCGGCCCTTCGAGTCTGCACCGCCATTCAATATGATCATGGCTGATCCTCTATCTCAATACCATATTCCCGCTTTTCCCCCATACCCCTTGATGCCTTGTTTCTAGAAATCTATCTATCTCCCTCTTAAAAATATTCAGTGACTTGGTCTCCACAGCCTTCTGTAGTAGAGAATTCCACAGGTTCACCACCCTCGAGTGAAAAATATTTCTCCTCATCTCGGTCCTAAATTTCCTACCCCGTATCCTGAGACTGTGACCCCTTGTTCTAGACTTCCCAGCCCCGGGGAAACATCCTTCCCGCATCCAGTCTATCCAACCCAGTCAGAATTTTATACGTTTCAATGAGATCTCCTCTCATTCTTCTAATTTCTAGTGAATACAGGCCTAGTCGACCCAATCTCTCCTCATAAGACAGTCTTGCCATCCGAGGAATCAGTCTGGTAAACCTTCACTGCACTCCCTCTGTGGCAAGTATATCCTTTCTTCGGTAAAGAGACCAAAACTGCACACATATAATCAAGCATACAATCAGCCTGGATTCCCAATTGGCTTCTCAATTGCAAGTGGCTAACATATTGAACAACACTGATATGTGTTGCCAATCCTGATGCCAGTTTTATGTCTAGGCAGCAAGTTGAAAATCTACCCCATTTGGTTATGACTCCACATGTTCAACACCACAGGCTATTGATTAGCATTTCTTCAAAAACAAATGAATGCTCAGAAGTTGGTGTAGTGCTCTGGAAATGGTGCTGAGTTGTAAGGTCTTTATTATCATCAATCCTTGTGTGGCAGGCCTGAAATATATTGTAAAGAGGCTTTACTATATCTGGTTGCAGGACAAGTGTTGAATATTCGCAGTCTACAACACAATTTTGTCTCCAGACAGGCAAGCTCAGGAACTGTTCACTGTGAAGCTTCCACTGCTCCACTGTACTCAAAATGTGAAGGTGAAACCACCTATTCTTTAGCATTAAACAGCAGGGATTATTTTTCCCTCCACAAAGCGCTCCTTAAGGTGACAAGCGTTACTGGCACATGGTTTCCAAGACAGTGCCTCCTTGGCGCTGTGCCAATTCTTCATGGCCCTGTCTTGACATCGAGTATTAATAGCTATTCAGCATGGTGGACAGCGTCATTGTGGCTGATCTTGTCCCACATTAAAACAGCGTCACTCGATGATGGTCAAAAGCAGGAAATCTGTTTTTTGTCTCTTCCGACTGTTGCACTGGCTCGGATCAGACACCTCAGAGTGTATCTGGGATAGTTTCCATCAACAGTATGTTGCGGAACCAGGCTATCATAGATCTGATACTGTGTAATGAGACAGGATTAATAAATGATCTCCTAGTAAAGGATACGCTAGGAATGAGTGAATTTCAAATTCAGTTGGTGGGTGAGAAAGTTGGATCTCTAACCAGTGTCCTAAGCTTAAATAAAGGAGACTTCAAAGGTATGAAGGCAGAGTGGCTAAAGTAGACTGGGAAAATAGATTAAAACATGGGACAGTTGATGAGCAGTGGCAAACATTTAAGGAGATTTTTCATAACTCGCAACAAAAATATATCCCAATGAGAAAGAAAGACTGTAAGAGAAGGGATAACCATCCGTGGTTAACTAAGGAAATAAGGGATGGTATCAAATTGAAAACAAGGGCATACAATGTGGCCAAGACTAGTGGGAGGCCAGAGGATTGGGAAACTTTTAAAAGCCAGCAAAGAACGACTAAAAGAATAATAAAGAGAGGAAAGATAGATTATGAAAGTAAACTAGCACGAAATAGAAAAACAGATAGTAAGAGTTTCTACAGCTACATAAAAAGGAAAAGAGTGGCTAAAGTAAATGTTGGTCCCCTAGAGGAAGAGATTGGGGAATTAATAATGGGGAACAGGGAAATGGCAGAGACATTGAACAAATATTTTGTATTGGTCTTTACGCTAGAAGACACTAAAAACATCCCAATAGGGGATAATCAAGGGGCTACAGTGAGGGAGGGAGGAACTTAATACAATCACTATCACTAAAGAACTAGTACTCGGTAAAATAATGGGACTAAAGGCGGACAAGAGGAATTTTCTCAGATTTTTTCCCCTAAATTGGTTTGGGTTTTTAATCTGTTTTTTGTCTCTCCCAGGAGATCACATGGTCCCGGTTGAGGTGGAGTGTAGAATGTTTCAGTGTAAGGGGTACCGCAGTTGTGTGGGGCGGACTGGTTGGGCTGGGTGCTATTTACCTTTCTGCCATTGTTTATAGGTTTATATGTAACCTTCAGGGCTGCTGACCGAGGGCCGTGCGGCTCTTTCTCGGCCGACGTGGACACGATGGGCCGAAATGGCCTCCTTCTGTGCTGTAAATTTCTATGTTTCTACGTCCCCTGGGCCTGATGGCTTACATCCTATGATCTTAAAAGAAGTGGCTGCAAAGATACTGGATGCATTGGTTGTAATCTACCAAAATTCCCTAGATTCTGGGGAAGTCCCAGCGGATTGGAAAACCGCAAATGTAGTGCCCCATTTAAAAAAGGAGGCAGACAAAAAGCAGGAAACTAGAGATCAGTTAGCCTAACATCTGTCGTTGGGAAAATGCTGGAGTCCATTATTAAGGAAGCAGTAGCAGGACATTTGGAAAAGCATAATTCAATCAGAGTCAGCATGGTTTTATGAAAGGGAAATCATGTTTGACAAATTTGCTGGAATTCTTCGAGGATGTAATGAGCAGGGTGGATAAGGGGGAACCAGTGGATGTGGTGAATTTGGATTTCCAGAAAGCATTCGATAAGGTGCCACATAAAAGGTTACTGCACAAGATAAAAGTTCACGGGGTTGGAGGTAATATATTAGCATGGATAGAGGATTGGCTAACTGACAGAAAACAGAGAGTCGGGATAAATGGGTAATTTTCCGGTTGAGAAACAGTAACTAGTGGGGTGCCATAGGGATTGGTGCTGAGGCCTCAACTATTTACAATCTATATTAATGACTTGGATGAAGGGACCGAGTGTAATGTAACCAAGTTTGCTGATGATACAAAGATGGGTGGGAAAGCAAATTGTGAGGACACAAAAAATCTGCAAAGGGATATAGACAGGCTAAGTAAGTGGGCAAAAATCTGGCAGATGGAGTATAATGTGGGAAAATGTGAGGTTATCCACTTTGGCAGAAAAAATAGAAAATCAAATTATAATTTAAATGGAGAAAAATTGCAAAGTGCTGCAGTACAGAGGGACCTGGGGGTCCTTGTGCATGAAACACAAAAAGTTAGTATGCAGGTACAGCAAGTAATCAGGAAGGCAAATGGAATGTTGGCCTTTATTGCAAGGGGGATAGAGTATAAAAGCAGAGAAGTCCTGCTACAACTGTACAGGGTATTGGTGAGGCCACACCTGGAGTACTGCGTACAGCTTTGATCTCAGTATTTAAGGAAGGATAGACTTGCATTGGAGGCTGTTCAGAGAAGGTTCACTCGGTTGATTCCGGAGATGAGGAGGTTGACTTATGAAGATAGGTTAAGTAGTTTGGGCCTATACTCATTAGAGTTCACAAGAATGAGAGGTTATCTTATCGAAACATATAAGATAATGAGGGGGCTCGACAAGGTGGATGCAGAGAGGATATTTCCACTCATGGGGAAACTAAAACTAGGGGACATAGTCTCAGAATAAGGGGCCGCCCATTTAAAACTGAGATGAAAAGAAATTTCTTCTCTCAGAAGGTTGTAAATCTGTGGAATTCTCTGCCCTAGAGAGCTGTGGAAGCTGTGTCATTGAATATATTTAAGGTGGAGATAAGCAGATTTTTGAGCGATAAGGGAATACAGGGTTGAAGTGGAGCTGAATCCATAATCAGATCATGATCTTATTGAATGGTGGAGCAGGCTCGAGGGGCCAAATGGCCGCCTCCTGCTCTTATTGCTTATGTTCTTATGTTCTCACTAGGGACGAAACTCGAGCTTCCTGGTATGCGTAGCTCGGTTTCACAGTGTATGTATCAAATGATCTATGAGGGGGGACGGGGATATTACAATTATATTTTTTAACTATCCAGACTTAATTTAGGGGTTTTGATTATACACCTTTTTCCTAAAGTCTGAATTTGCAAGCATTTTGGTATCTAAAGAATGCTATTCATTAGAGAATGTAATTTTCTGCAGAAACTTGAGAAACGTGTTGTAGTCCAATAAAATGTTCAAGCAGCATGTTGGTTCCATTATTCCTTAATTGGGTGTTCCTGATCTCACCCATGTTGGCACATTTTTGCTATACAAAGCAACTACTTTCATTTACATAGTTGCCTGACCTGCTGAGTATTTCCATTGTTTTTCGGTTTCTGTTTTGTGTTCATAAAATATAGATAATCATCCGAAGGTGCTTCATAGAACTGTAATCAAGGCAAGTGGGAAAACTGAAGAGAGCTTTACCCTGTGCCACATTTGTGATGTTCCTAACAATCAGTTAAGAGTGACAACATCAGAAACCACAATCCAGAGGTGCTCAGAGAAGGCGAGCCTATTCCCTAAATCACTGCCGTCCTTGTATTAATGGCAATCGCACAATGGTATTAGATAGGGAATTGCAGGATGCTGATCCAGCAACACGCAAGTGATATATAAACACACACAAGTCAGGAGGTGGAGGTGATGATGTACAATGACTGGGGCAGATCTGCTCGCAACTCTACAATGATGTATCTGTAACATCTTCGAGCCCTCTGAGATTTGTGCGCTCCTCCAATTCTGGCCTCTTGAGCATCCCCAATTTTAATTGCTCCACCACTGGCGGCTGTGCCTTCAGTTGCCTGGGCCCTAAACTCTGGAATTCCCTCCCTAAACCTCTCTCTACTTCTATAGAAACATAGACAAATAAGTCAGGAGCAGGCCATTCAGCCCTTCGAGCCTGCATCACCATTCAATAAGATCATGGCTGATCATTCCCTCAGTACCCCTTTCCTGCTTTTTCTCCATACCCCTTGATCCCTTTAGCAGTAAGGGCCATATCTAACTCCCACTTGAATATATCCAATGAACTGTCATCAACAACTCTCTGCGGCAGAGAATTCCACAGGTTAACAACTCTCTGAGTGAAGAAGTTTCTCCTCATCTTAGTCCTAAATGGCTTTAAGATGCTCCTTAAAACTTACCTCTTTGATTAAGCTTTTGGCCACCTGTGCTAGTATACTAAAGAAAATCAGAACTGGTTCTGACGCAGGGTCACAGACCTGAAACGTTAACTCTGTTTCTCTCTCCACAGATGCTGCCTGACCTGCTGAGTATTTCCAGCATTTGCTGTTTTCTGTCCAGTGTCTGCTTCGGTGAAGGGAGTCAAGGGTTATGGGGAGCGGGCAGGGAAGTGGAGTCGAGGCCAAGGTCAGATCAGCCATGATCTTATTGAGGGACCGAATGTCCTACTCCTGCGGCTAGTTGTTGTGTTATGTGAAGGCCCGCGACCTGTCAGCGCTGCAGGCGCCAGCTCCTTCACCAAGATGGCGGCCGGGTCACGTGTGCCCACCCTCAGCCTCCGCGGTCCGCCTTGCGATCGATGCCAGCGCGGGGCCTACAGGCGGCGCCCGCCCTCCGCCTCCCCGCTTCCCGCCCGCCCTTCGCCTCACCGCCACAGGCCGAGGTAGGTGCGAGCCCGGGACACCGACTGAGGTCCGGGCGCCGCGCTCACTGACCTGCCTGTGTGACGCGGTCCCGGGAGCCGCGCTGCCTGTGCGGGGCTCGGGGCTCGGGGCCCTCCCGCTCGATGCCTGCCTGCCTGTCGGGGCGGGCGGCTGAAGCTTTTCCAGGTCACGCTCAGGCGATGGCCTACCGGATGTGGAAGTTGATCTTTCTCCCTGCGCCTGAAACGATAATCGACTTCCCCCGGAAAGGCCCCGGGCCCCGGGCCGCCGCCCGCTTCCTGTCGCCCCGACACTGTCCGCGGGGAGTGGGGTCGCGGCCTCGGGCCTCGGGCTCCCCGTCCGCCCGCCTCTGGGCCAGGGGGCTCGGGGGTGGGAGGCGCGCATTATCCTGGTCTGAAGGCTCGGGCCTCCCGGACTGAGTCCGCTGCCCCGGTGAAGCGGCGTCCACCCGGCTCCCAGCCGGGGCTGGGAGAGGGGGAAGAGGGAGGGGGTAATGTGGGGCAATGGGAGAGGGCGTAAATGTGGAGCAATGGGGGAGGGGTAATGGTGGGGCAATGGGGGAGGGGGTAAATGTGGGGCAAAGGGAGAGGGGGGGACATGTGGGGCAATGGGAGAGGGGGGTAAATGTGGGGCAATGGGAGAGGGGGGGACATGTGGGGCAATGGGAGAGGGGGGGACATGTGGGGCAATGGGAGAGGGGGCGGAAATGTGGGGCAATGGGAGGGGGGGAATGTGGGGCAATGGGAGAGGGGGGGGACACGTGGGGCAATGGGAAGGGGGGGACACGTGGGGCAATGGGAGAGGGGGGGACACGTGGGGCAATGGGAGAGGGGGGGACACGTGGGGCAATGGGAGAGGGGGGGACATGTGGGGCAATGGGAGAGGGGGGACATGTGGGGCAATGGGAGAGGGGGGGACATGTGGGGCAATGGGAGAGGGGGCGGAAATGTGGGGCAATGGGAGAGAGGGCGGAAATGTGGGGCAATGGGAGAGGGGGGTAACGGTGGGGCAGTGGGTGAGGGGGAAATGTGGGGCAATGTGGGAGGGGGTGAATGGGGGACAATGGGATGGAAGTAAATGTGGGGCAATGGGGGAGGGGGTAACGGTGGGGCAATGGGGGAAGGGGGTTAAGGTGAGGCAATGGGATAAGGGTAAATGGGAGGCAATGTGTGAGGGGGTAAATGTGGGGCAATGGCAGAGGGTGTAAACGTGGGGCAATGGGGGACGAGGGTAAATGTGGGGGAGGGCATTATGATTTCTTGAAATGTTCCCTTGGGTTTCCCAGGTGCACAGAGCCAGAATGTAACCGCCCTCCCCAGAGCCAGAGCATAGTAAGAGTTATAGGATATTAATTTATACCTATCTCTGGTACGCAGATCATTTTGGAAATAAACTAAATGTGTGTAAAGTGAAATGTCCACGTTATGATGTTTCTCCATGTTTTCCCAGGCTGTCATGTAACACTGAGAGCCAAAAGCATTTCCTGTTCTAGTATAGTTTAGTGTGTGTTGGCCGAATTCCATCGTGTGTTTTCTGCCTAGATGTCTCTAGTGGATTTGGGGAAGAAGCTTTTAGAAGCTGCACGAGCAGGACAGGATGACGAGGTCCGAATCTTGATGTCCAATGGTGCGCCTTTCACAACAGACTGGGTAAGTAGAGTCCCTGTGTTGCTCCTTTTTGTGATCTGTGCCCTGGCTAAATGGCCAAAATGTGACACAAATAAGCCATGTACTGTGTGGACAGAGAAGAGCTCCGTGTGCAGCGTACAGCAGCATAGTTATGGTATTGGATTGGCAATGGTCAGTAGTTCACATCGCACCGATGGCAAGTTGTGAGATTGAATTAATTAAAAATGACTCAACTATTGAGTCTCCCCGTGTGATTCCAGTCCACATTGTAGTTTGCTCCTGATGCCCTCAATCCCCGATTAGAGATGGGTAGGCAGTGCAGCCTTGCCCACACCGCAAGAGTACAGTTAAGAAATAAGCAAATCTGAGGGTGCTGCTGGGTGTTAGATTGGAGAATGAAAAATCAAAAGTCAAATCAGAAAGCGCAGTCTCTTTTGTTAATGGTGGGGTGGGGTGGGGTGGGGGGTGGGGGACAATAGATTCCAAATCCAGCCCGAGCGGAATCGAACCTCGGCGTTAAACTCAACTGAGCTGCTACCCCAGGCCCGAAACAGGTGAGTGACGTACAGGAGTTGTGGCCTTCTCTTGTTCTAGTCGTCATAATAATAAACTTGAAGCACTATTTAAAATATAAACTATAAGCTGTTGTTTGGTATTTTAGTCGTTTTATAAATTCCTCCTATCTGATGATCTTGAGTAAAGTTATGGCATTTTTTATACTTTTGAAAATATTAAACTTTCAATGTAAAATTTTCATGGCTCAAACATCTCTTTTTAAATAATCTACTAGCTAATGTTGGGTGGACACTCGAAAATTAAAATCCAAGGTTCACTATACGGAGCTAAAGTTTTCATTTAATTTTTGAGGGTGTTAGTTTTACAACATTTAAG
Source organism: Pristiophorus japonicus (assembly GCF_044704955.1). Taxonomy (NCBI): domain Eukaryota; kingdom Metazoa; phylum Chordata; class Chondrichthyes; family Pristiophoridae; genus Pristiophorus; species Pristiophorus japonicus. Next base: position 34,712,561 of record NC_091993.1, on the reverse strand, counting down.
ATATTGCATTATCTCATTCCACCTGCAAACCATTGCACTAATTAGAATGGGTGGGGAACTGGCATTCTTCTGTTGGGTTGCTTGACATTCAGTTTCTATTTGCTGATGTTACAGCTGGGAACATCCCCCCTTCATCTGGCAGCCCAATACGGGCACTATTCAACAGCAGAGGTGCTACTTCGAGCGGGAGTGAGTCGGGATGCAAGGACCAAAGTGGACAGAACGCCTCTGCATATGGCGGCATCGGAAGGCCATGCAAACATTGTAGAGGTTCTTGTAAAGGTAAGGTTAGAAAAGTGATGGTGTACATTGTCAGCCTTGACTCAGTGCTAGCACTCTCGCCTCTGAGTTACAAGGTCGTGGGTTCAATTCCCACTCCAGAGATTTCAGCACATAATCTAGGCTGATACTCCAGTGCGGTACTGAGGGAGTGCTGCACTGTTGAAAGTGCCGTTTTTACAGATGAAATGTTAAACCAAAGGCCCTGTTTACCCCTTCAAGTGGGCATAAAAGATCCCATGGCACTATTCAATGAAGAGCAGGGGAGTTCTCCTGGTGTCTTGGCCAATATTTAATCCTCAACCAACATCACTAAAAACACTTTCTGGGCATCTCATTGCAGCTTGTGGACCTTTGGTTGCCACCTTTCCCTTCATTACCACAGGGATTATACATCAAAAAGTACTTCATTGACTGCGAAGTGCTTTGGGATGTCCCGAGGTTGTGAAAGGCGCTACAGAAATCCAAGTTCTTGTATTATCTGGACACATCCGGTATTGTGATCTGATCCAGCTTCATTGACTGAAAAGCCCAAGTTTCAATAGCGTTTCCTTATAATTGCTGACCTTGGGAATCCGTGTCGTGGTTGTTTGCTGATCTACCTCCGGGGTTTGAAAGTCTCGTGTCTTGAAGTGAACTGGATGTGACCGACCAGTTATTATAGAATTTGAGCATAACTTGCTCTGACTTGTTCTGTACTGATCTGTCGATACTTGCTCTGACTTGTTCTGTGCTGATCTGTCGATACTTGCTCTGACTTGTTCTGTACTGATCTGTCGATACTTGCTCTGATCTGTCTATATAGTCAAGCAATCTGTTGGCTTTGTGATTGGTGCTCTGTGATTGGATATATTGAGTGTTAAGTTATTAAAACCTCCAGATCTCTTTGACTTTGTCCACAGTTATTTCAGTGCCTGTCATCGAGTGCTTGTATTGCACAACTCACATCGCCAGGTCTCTATCTGGAATTAGCTGCTAAACCATATCTGATTTTTATTGGCCTCCGGTGTATTTTTAAAATCTGTAAATTTACTTCTGACGGTGAGGTGGAGAAGCAGCTTGATCCAAAGGAATTATTTAGCTATCCATGGGGATAAATGTGGGGCATATAAAATACAATCTGATTGTAGTTGTGTTGCAGCATTCATTTTTTCAGTTTGTGGTTTGATATTTTAAAATCTTTTAAACTTTCAATAAACCAGCCTTTTGACATTGTGTTAACCCTTGATAAGCAGATTATTATTGAACTTGTTTTTGATTTATATGGTGACGTTCTGCGTCATACCCAGGTCATCCTGTTGTTGGAAATCATGCTTTGATGTGTTTACCATGCCTGGCACTTGTAGAAAAGTCCAGCAAATGGAAAGGTAATTGTAAAAAATAATAAAAGAAGAGTAAATTTAGAGGATCCATGAAAAGTGTACAGGATACTTTCATCATCTATACTTCAATTGCATTTGGGTAATTGTATAGTCAGAGAGACAATCAATGGTCTGTTTCCCCACTGATGTTCATCCTGATGTCTGCCACTCACACACACTCTTCTCTCGACAGAATGGAGCTGACATAAATGCAAAGGATATGCTTAAGATGACGGCCCTTCACTGGGCAGTGGAGCACGGGCACCAAGATGTGGTTGAACTCTTGATAAAATATGGAGCTGATGTTCACACACCCAGTAAATTCTGCAAGACCGCCTTCGATATTGCAATGGATAATGGGGATGAAGAATTAATTTTAATCCTTCAGGTAATTAATTCAATAAAAGTGACACCACACAATAGGAATAACTTATTTATATGAATTACATTTATATTACTAGAAATGTAGCAATCTAGTGGATACTTGCAGATTGCTGCAGTAAAAAAGACTTGCATTTATATAGCGCCTTTCACAGCCTCCGGCTGTCCCAAAATGCTTAACAGCCAATGAAGTACTTTTTGAAGTGTAGTCACTGTTGTAATGTAGGAAATACGGCAGCCAATTTGCGCACAGCAAGCTCCTACAAACAGCAATGTGATAATGACCAGATCATCTGTTTTAGTGATGTTGATTAAGAGATAAATATTGACCAGGACACCGGGGGAGAACTCCCCTGCTCTTCTTTGAAATGGTGCCATGGGATCTTTTATGTCCTACCTGAAAGAGCAAACGGGGCCTCGGTGTAACGTCTCATCCGAAAGATGGCCCCTCCAACAGTGCGGCGCTCCCACAGTACTGCACTGGAGTGTCAGCCTTTTTTGTGCTCAAGTCCCTGGAGTGAGACTTGAACTCACGATCATCTGACTCGGTGAGTGTGTCACCCACTGAGCCACCACGGCTATAAGAAGGCATGTCATTGCAAAGATCATCCAGTAGAAAGGAAAATGTGCAGAGGCCCTTGATGCAATCAATTGAATAGAATATTTTCAGTTGTCCTTTCACCTTGATAACCTGAAAGTGAATTCTTTCTCTCCTACCCCCTGACATACTGAACCTTATCACATTGAGTTGGTTATCAGAGGGAATTTAAATAAAATATTTCTGGATGGCAAGTTCAATCTCCAAGCTCGTGAAAGCTAGAAAGTTGGGTAAAATGTCTCCGCTCAGTGTGCTGCTCTGTGCTCCACAACATCATATGTGCTGTTTAATGTGGCAATCAAAATAACATCGTTATTCTTAAAATGGGCACCAAAAGGCATTTCCTAATGTAGTACATGTGAAAATTACTGTTCTGTAAAACATCTAAATGTATTAAACTGTTAAAATAGCAGATAAAAAGATTTGATATGACAACGTTGAACCTTTGCTAATCTTCACACTGCATAATTTCAAGGCTTAGCTATTTTAAAGAAACAGCCTACAGTGTCTTTGTGGTGGAAAGGTGCTTTGGTATTCCAGTACACCAAGTGACAGGCCTTGGGCTTGCCCTCGTGATTTCTAAACATAACAGGTTCACTCTCTGAGCATTGAGCGAAGGGTTAAATTATGAGGACAGGCTGCATAGACTAGGCTTGTATTCCCAGAATATTAAGGTGTTTAAGATGATTAAATGATTTGATAGGATGTACAGAGATAAACTGTTCCCTCTGGTGGGGGAGGCCAGAACAAGGGGGCATAACATTAAAATTAGAGCCAGGCCGTTCAGGGGTGATGTCAGGAAACACTTCACACAAAGGACAGTGGAAATCTGGAACTCTATTCCCCCCGCAAAATTTGTTGATGGCTAGGGGTCACTTGAAAATGTCAAAACTGAGGTTGATAGACTTTTGTGAGAACATAAGGACATAAGAAATAGGAGCAAGAGTTGGCCGTATGGCCCCTCGAGCCCATTACATTAGGAACAGGAGTTGGCCATACGGCCCCTCAAGCCCGTTACATTAGGAGCAGGAGTAGGCCATACGGCCCCTCGAGCACCTTACATTAAGAGCAGGAGTGGACCATACGGCCCCTCGAGCCCGTTACATTAGGAACAGGAGTAGGCCATACGGCCCCTCGAGCCCGTTACATTAGGAACAGGAGTTGGCCATACGGCCCCTCGAACCTGTTGCATTAGGAGCAGGAGTTGGCCATACGGCCCCTCGAGCCCATTACATTAGGAACAGGAGTAGGCCATACGGCCCCTCGAGCCAGTTACATTAGGAACAGGAGTAGGCCATTTGACCCCTCGAGCCTGCTCCGCCATTCAATTTGATCATGGCTGATCTGATCATAGACTCAGCTTCACTTCCCTGCCCGCTCCCCATAACCCTTTATTCCCTTATCTTGTCTATCTCCACCTTAAATATATTCAATGACCCAGCCTCCACAGCTTTCTGGGGCAGAGAATTCCACAGATTTACAACCCTCTGAGAGAAGAAATTCCTCCTCATCTCAGTTTTAAATGGGCGGCCCCTTATTCTAAGACTATGTCCCCTAGTTTTAGTATCCCTTATGAGTGGAAATATTCTCTCTATCCACATTTTCGAGCCCCTTCATTATCTTATATGTTTTGATAAGATCACCTCTCATTCTTCTGAACTCCAATGTGTATAGGCTCAACCTATCTTCATAAGTCAACCCCCTCATCTCCGGAATCAACCTAGTGAACCTTCTCTGAACAGCCTCCAATGCAAGTATATCCTTCCTTAAATACGGAGACCAAAACTGTACGCAGTACTCCAGGTGTGGCCTCACCAATACCCTGTACAGTTGTAGCAGGACTTCTCTGCTTTTATACTCTATCTCCCTTGCAATAAAGGCCAACATTCCATTTGCCTTCCTGTTTGCTGTAGCTGCATACTAACCTTTTGTGTTTCATGCAGGGATATTAAGTGTTACAGAATCAAGGCAGGTAAATGGGGTTAATAGACAGATCAGCCATGATCTAATTGAATGGTGAAACAGCCTCGAGGGGCTGATTGGCCTCTTCCTGTTCCGATGAGCAAAGCTGAATACTTCCCATAAGTAGGAGGAGTAAATCTGGATTACCGAGTCCCTTAAAGCGCTGTCATGCACCTTGGAAAGCCTGCTCCAGCGTGGGATTGATGGAACCCTGTCAGTAAGTTGGCAGGGAAAGGATGTGTGGTTGGAGGAACTTTTCATTGAGCAGGGGAAATAATTTAAATAAAGGCTGCTTACTGGCAAAGTGGGGATGCTGAATTCCCACACTGAATCATGATTACTCCTTTTGTCGGTACGATAAAGCAATTAGCTAGTCAAGGCCAGTGATGCATTAAATTAATACTTTTACCGTGTTGTGACTCTTTCACCCACTCCTCCCTTATAACATTCCGATCTTGCTGTGGAGGCAGATCGCTCAAACACATTTTGCTCCTACCACTTTCTCCAACAGCAACGGGCTTGTGTAAAACATCTTTTGTGTCTGAAAGTGAAGGCTGTAGGTACTGAGGAATGGAAGACTCTCCATTTTAGGCACCCTGTATTGGCATCAAACACTGCCAGCTGGGCCTGGTACAGCACCAGGAAAGGCAGAATGATGCTCCTTGTGGGCTTCCCTTACCATGTGATCCAGCCCCAAACCGGAAGAGCACTACTGCGTTGGCTGAGTCATTGCTGATGATATATTGTGGAATAGTGTCCACAAGGAATTGGATTGAAATTGTTCAAACGTATTTCATACATGGTACTTGCAGCTCGCAGGGTGCGGAGACTTTGATCCCATCAATCTGGGCCCCCGGAAGGGAAAGGCCAGTGTCTCACCCATTGTGTTGACGAGTCGCCCGTCTGAAATCGCTGTCCTGGATTGTTTCCCTGTTCTTGTGAAGTTGAGTCTGGTATTATCCGGCATATTGAACCACAGGCGAGAAATATTCAGTGACTTGAAAACATTGGAAAGTCGATATGGTGCACTCTGAAATATAACTTTTTTGTTTTTAATGATCAGATGTGATGAGCTGAAAATGATGCCCTCATTTCCAGCACCAAATGCTGTATAACTAACAATTTTTTTATCGAATTTAATTTTTGTAATGCAGTATTTTCATGGTCTTGCTCTGTTGGCACAGACCATGGGGCTTGGTTGTAAACTCTGTCTGTGTACATATAATTTTCAATTGTTTGTATTGAAGTGAATTTCGTTCATCGGATTCTGTGACAGTAAACCGGTAGCTTTGCATTTCTGTCCACCAGAGACTAACTCCCGAGACTTTATCATTTCCCCAGGAACCATGGCTGATCTGGTCACTGGTGTGTATCTCACCAGCTAATCTCAGGAAGGTGGGGCCGGCAAGTTTAGTAACAATCCATTTATTTCTTGTATCCTGGTGGCGATTCAAGAGGCACAGCATTTCCTCTAATTAGAATAAACAGCTTCTTTAAGACGTGTACAACTCCCATTGTTAGTTATTCAGTAACCCTTTCTCTGTTACCCTACAGAGAGCGATGCAGAACCAGATTAACACAAACTCGGACAGCTCGGATACAATCACAGTACATAGTGCCACACCACAATTCATCATTGGGCCTGGAGGAGTGGTCAACCTTACCGGCCTCGTTTCCACTGGTACAACAAAGGTCTCGGGTATGTCGGCCACATTACAATTGTTTGGTTTTTCATTGCTGTGAAATTCCTCTACTTTCCCTGGTCTCTGTGACTGAAGGTGGGTAAATTACATGGTAGACTTTGGTGGTGAGTGAACTTTACTGAGTAGTGAATAATGCTAGGGACTGATTTCATGTAATGACAGTGGCACTTGTGTACACTGCTGTGCTCGGCTGTGTCAGTGTCTGGTGTATGCATGGTGTGTTGTCTACAGGACATAGATGACCTTTTCTGTAATGCGGTCTGTAAAATTATTATTTTAGCCTGCAATCAGTGAGGTACAGTACTGATATAGGTTATTATTTACAGAAAGAACTGTATTTATATAGTGCCTTACCACATTCGGGAATCTCTATTGGTGTTGCTTGAGTGATGAATATTGGCCAGAACACCAAGCAAGCACCCTGCTCCTCTTCAGAGTGCCTTGCAAACTTTTATGTCCACCTGAGCAGGCAGATGAGGCCTCAGTTTAGTCTCGCCTGAAAGATGGCATCTCTGAGATTGTACTGAAGGCTCGATGCTTCAGTCCACATTGGGGCTTGAACCCACAGCCCTCTGACTCGAAGGCAGGAATCTTTTTGAGCGATAAGGGAATAAAGGGTTATGGGGAGTGGGCAGGGAAGTGGAGCGGAGTCCATGATCAGATCAACCATGATCTTATTAAATGGCGGAGCAGGCTCGAGGGGCTAAATGGCCGACTCCTGCTCGTATTTCTTAAGTCCTACCGATTGAGCCATGCTTATTGTGGAAAATATCAATACTTGAATTACCCAGATTTCATGTTCCTTTTGTGAGGTAGTTAGTTTTGTTATGTATAGTAAGTGTTAAGATTTTAAGAAATGCTATTGGACTTTCAACAGCAAAGGTTCAACTAAATGGCCTTTCAACTGGCCTGTTAATGCAAGCTTACAGTAATTTAAGGGGGGTTTGGGAACTTCTCTCACCGTTCATGGAGCATGCCATTTTAACCGCATGCTATGCTGAACTTATTTTTGAATTCCATAATTGTAATGCATGGTGTTGGCAGTGAAGAAGGAGCTTCACGCTGCAGCAGCTGTGCCATACCTGACCCAGGAATGTTTGCTGTGAACACTGGACGTCTGAAATCGCAAAGTGTTCCATTTCCCAGCACTAACATCCTTTCCCATGAGCTCACAAAACCACTAATAATGAAATAAAACTGTTCGACCAGATATGTGAAGAGGAAAAGATTAGTGAAGACTAATGTCGGTTCCTTGCAGTCAGAATCAGGGGAATTCATAATGGGGAACAAGGAAATGGCAGACCAATCGAACAAATACTTTGGTTCTGTCTTCACTAAGGAAGACACGAATAACCTCCTGAAAATACTAGGGGACCAGGGTCTAGCAAGAAGGGGGAACCGAGGGAAATCCTTCTTAGTCAGGAAATGGTGTTAGGGAAATTAAAGGGACTGAAGGCCGATAAATCCCCAGGGCCTGATAGTCCACATCCCAGAGTACTTAAGGAAGTGGCCCTAGAAATAGTAGATGCATTGGTGGTCATTTTCCAACATTCCATGGACTCTAATTCAGTTTCTATGGATTGGAGGGTAGCTAATGTAACCCCACTTTTTAAAAAAGGAGGGAGAGAGAAAACAGGGAATTATAGACTGGTTAGCCTGACATCGGTGGTGGGGAAAATGCTGGAATCAATTATTAAAGATGTAATAGCAGCGCATTTGGAAAGCAGTGACAGGATCAGTGCAAGTCAGCATGGATTTATGAAAGGGAAATCATGCTTGACAAATCTTCTAGAGTTTTTTGAGGATGTAACTAGTACAGTGGATAAGGGAGAACCAGTGGATGTGGTGCATTTGGACTTTCAAAAGGCTTTCAAAAGGTCCCACACAAGAGATTAGTGTGCAAAATTAAGACACGTGGTATTGGGGGTAATGTATTGATGTGGATAGAAAACTGGTTGGCAGACAGGAAGCAAAGAGTGGGAATAAACGGGTCCTTTTCAGAATGGTAGGCAGTAACTAGTGGGGTGCCGCAGGGTTCAGTGCTGGGATCCCAGCTATTTACAATATACATTAATGATTTAGACGAAGGAATTGAATATAATATCTCCAAGTTTGCAGATGACACTAAGCTGGGTGGCAGTGCGAGCTGCGAGGAGGATGCTAGAAGGCTGCAGGGGGACTTGGATAGGTTAGGCAAATGCATGGCAGAAGCAATATAATGTAGATAAATGTGAGGTTATCCACTTTGGCGGCAAAAACAGGAAGGCAGATTATTATCTGAATGGTGACAGATCAGTAAAAGAGGAGGTCCAACGAGACCTGGGTGTCATGGTACATCAGTCATTGAAGGCAGGCATGCAGGTACAGCAGGCAGTAAAGAAAGCAAATGGCATGCTGGCCTTCATAACGAGGGGATTTGAGTATAGAAGCAGGGAGGTCTTACTGCAGTTGTACATGGCCTTGGTGAGACCACACCTTGAGTATTGTGTGCAGTTTTGGTCTCCTAATCTGAGGAAGGACATTCTTGCTATTGAGGGAGTGCAGCGAAAGTTCACCAGACTGATTCCCGGGATGGCAGGACTGACATATGAAGAAAGACGGGATCGATTAGGCTTCTATTCACTGGAATTTAGAAGAATGAGAGGGGATCTCATAGAAACATATAAAATTCTGATGAGATTGGACAGGTTAGGTGCAGGAAGAATATTCCCAATGTTGGGGAAGTCCAAAACCAGGGGTCGCAGTATAAGGATAAGGGGTAAGCCATTTAGGACCGAGATGAGGAGAAACTTGTTCACTCAGTGAATTGTGAACCTGTGGAATTCTCTACCGCAGAAAGTTGTTGAGGCCAGTTCGTTAGATATATTCAAAAGGGAGTTAGATGTGGCCCTTACTGCTAAAAGGATCAAGGGGTATGGAGAGAAAGCAGGAATGGGGTACTGAAGTTACATGATCAGCCATGATATTGAATGGTGGTGCAGGCTCGAAGGATGAATGGCCTACTCCTGCACCTATTTTCTATGTTTCTAACAGATTTCTCCAGTTTGATTCTGATGTTTTTAAATGTCCTGCTGCTTAATCCATCCCAATGCATAAAGGTGATAACCAAATTAATTGAATCGCTGAAGTTATCCATGATTATTTTAATTAAAAAAATTCTTGGAATAAAACTCAAATATCAAGTTTAACTTTTGTTTTTAACAACATTCTAAAGATGATTTCTGTTTTAGTGTTTAACGGCATTTTTAAATAGTGTGTGTATACACAGGCGCATAGATCTTCAGTAACCTGTTACCGCTTGGTACCGTATTAATGTTTTGTTTTTAATATTTTAGACGCTTCGGGAATTTCTACGGTACAGTTTGGGAATTCCTCTACATCGGTGTTGGCTACATTAGCTGCTTTGGCAGAAGCATCAGCACCACTGACGCATACAACTGAAGCACCAGGTTAGGAAAATAGCTACTCGTCCTCTGCTAAACCGTTCCGAGTGCACGACTTGTCTAGACATCTGTAAGCAGAGAGAGTGTTGTGTATCGCAGGGCTACAGAAACTTGGCAATTGCAATACATCTCAGCGCATTGAATTCCCCTCCAACTCCAATTTTAATTTTAATACAACAAACGCTAAATAATGAGAAATTGTCACTTCAACAACACAAACAGGCCTTTGCGAGTGGACGTGATTGCAACAGTGCAGTTTGAGGTGTTTGTGTATTATGCTGTAATGCCCATGTCATGTCATCCATTTCCTTTGTACCTCCTGTATCCATCCTTTCCTTCACTATTAATGAAGATTTATTAAGAAAGTAAAGACTAAATTATTTTCAGAATCAGGTTTTATGATTTATAAAAGTATTGGGTGATACTTTTCTGTAGGGAGGTAGATCAGTTCTAAAATATCAGAAAGCAGCAAAATCAGAACACTTGTATATTTCACCCGAGTCACTGAACATTCTGTAACTCACCTGGCCGGGGTTTAGGAAATGAGTAGTTCAGCTTGCAGTAACTTCAATTGTCAGAATTGTTGTTGAGCTGCACTTGAACAATAACCAATTTCTCCCCATCCCTACTTTACCCAGCTGGATTTAATATTTATGCTCCTTTTGGGATAGATATACTGTGAATACCAAGACGCTTGTAACTTACTGCTGAGGTTTTAACCTAGTCTTGGGAGAACTATTCACTCATTCCCTCCGTGCACCATTCCTGCCCATTTATATTACTCCTCCGGTGCACTCTCGAAAGTTTGCAGCAAAAGTTGGAAATTTGCCATTGTGCATGCATGGGCATCATGCCATGGTAATTCTGGCAGACAGAAATATGTGCCTGTGAACCCCTCAGTTAATGAGTTTTACACCCCACTTTTGATCACATTTAGTGTAACTTTTCTTTGTTGACCAAGTACACACATTGGATATTTCTAAATAGTGACCGACATCATGACACTGGAGTCAGGGCTGGGAATTGAGCCATCTCTGTATTTAGTGGGCCAACAGTGAAAGCAGCAGGTCCAATGGCAGACCACTGAACGGATAGAAATTTAGGTCAACCCTCCTGTCTGCACAGGATTGGGTCATTTATACTCGTGACTAGTCGATGCTGGCAACAACATTTACCTTCAATGGCACGTCAGGAAGCTAAACCTGCCTTCAGTAGAGACTGGGGTATCATTGAGCATTTCAGGTGAGAGTCTGTCAATCTGCTGTTGTTGCGTCCCAGACCACCCCTCAATGGAATTGACAATTCCTCAAATGATCTTTCCCGATCGTTATATACTGTTAATGCGAAACTTAATCCTATCCTTATCCACTTAGCTGTAAAATGTTATACCTCACTCGATGCATCTCACTATTTATCAAAATTGAGCATTTTGACCCTGTATGGATTGAGTCAACTTGAAGCAACAAAATATTTTTTTAAAACAGTGCTTTGAATTTCTGGCTTGCTGATGCCACACATTGGTTAGGTATCTGGACAACAACTCTGTTACACTGCACTGCTGTTAATGCTGAGGTCTAGTAATGCATCAGTCTGGTTCCGTCTCATGCTTATTGAAACCCACCATTTCTGTTGTAAAACCTGCGTTTCCACTGCATTCTCTGTCACCACAGCGAGTCTCAGCTCCATGGTTTCAAAAGGAATCTCCTTTTAGAAATAAACACAGCGTCAAGTTATATTATTCCTCATTGGTCCTTGACATTACTAGCAAAGATCACCAGTGAAATGTAATACAGGTCAGCCTCCCAAATCCAGAGTTCCAAAAACCGGAATGTTCCGAAATCTGGACATCACGCAGATCGGAGGAGGGGTCATCCGAAATCCGGAAATATGTTCCGAAAACCAGCTTTTTTTTATAGGAAGCAAATAAACTCCCTGCTGCCTCCAGTGTTCCCTCCTCGATCGGGTCAGGTCGGTGCGCTGTGTCCTGGGGCTGGCTGCTCCTCTTCTCCCCGCTGTTCCAGTATTCCCCGCCCGAGGTCGGGTCAGAACACTGTTGGAAAAATAGGTACACGAAAGTCGAAAGCAAGGGTTTCCGGATTTGGAATGTCGGATTTCTGTTCCGAAATCTGGAATGGCTTTGGTCCCAAGGTTTCCGGATTTGGGAGGTTGTACCTGTATGAAATAGTTGTCCCAGATTAGTAATGAAGTAATTATTAAACTGCAGTCCTGCTGGTAAATTTGGTTTTAAAGTTGAGCTTTCTCAAAAGGCAGATAGTGGGTATACACTGAAACTGCTTCCCATTAAAGTTCAGAGGCTGGAGCTATTTGTGTCATTAAATAACATATAAATCATTTAGATATTGTTTTGTTTGGTCCTAATTAAGAAGCTCAATGTTTTATAATTGTTTTTAAGCTTTTTCCATTGGCTTCAGATGCCACACACTATTTCTTGGTTGACCAGCGACAGCTCCCAGGCCTTTGCTGTCTACACAAAGCTCGAAAGATACTCGGACATCTGCAGGGAAGCACCTGTCTGCTGTTCAGTGGTTTGGCCTGAACATGTGGCTAAGATTCTGACCTCGCTGTGATATTACTGCCATTATTTTACTGTGCAGAGCGAAAAACAAACAGTAAACGTTCAGTTTTCCTCTGATAATTCTTTTAAAAAGGAGACACTGCCTGTGCAAAGTGGTCGATTTCACATTTGAGTGTGCATGTGCGGCACATGCCTGATCATGAGTAAAACGACCCAAAGTGTTTTTAAATGTTCAGTAAATCTTTGGATTGGAAAATGAGTGAAGAGCCTAATTGGCTTTGCCCCATGTCCTCCTACTAAAGAGGTTGCTGTGATGCTCATTATAGGGGCTAAAGGATTCTTGATCATCAAGTTTTATAAGATGAACTCCAGGTGTATGTTATAAGGGAAAAGATGTTTATATTCATGACCATATTGTGGGAATGTGTAGAGCGTGTCATTGGGGAGGGAGGAGTCAAATCATTTATTGGCTACTGTGAGATGTTTCAGGGACTAGAGAATCAGAGTTACTTATCCCTTTGATGTACATTTCTAACCCTGAGCAAGCACATTTTCTGAAAGGAAACCCAGTCAGGTTCCTGTCGTTTTTCCTTTAAATTTCCATTGGTGGAAATGAAGGTTGCCGGACCATTGATCGTGCGGAGCCGCAGTCACACTGGACCACAAACAGTCAATCTGAGTAATGTGCTTCCTGCGGGTTACATGCACAGTTCGGTGTTTGGACAGTTGGTTGAAAGCCTACAAAAGCATTTCATTGTGCTCCCTATTTTTGTGTTGTATGCAAAATTTGATACTGCGTTCTATATCATTAAATACTGAGAAGAGCAATGGTCCCAACGCTGACCACTGTCTAATTCCATTAACCACTGTTTTCTGCCCTTTTAGCCAACTTCGTATCTTTTGAAAATTCATACACACAACATCCACTGCACTTCCTTTATTAATATACTGTTACTTCCTCAGACTGACTTATCTTTTACAAATCCCAATACTTTTCTAGGTGAGATTCACTTTCTTATGGCCTCTAGAAGCTGATAGGTTAACGAGCTCATCCTATCTCCCTTTTTGACAGGGGTGTTATATTGGCAACCTTCCAATCCTCTGACACAACTTCTATATCCGAGGATATTTGAAAGATTGTGATCAGAACCTCTGCTATTTCCTTTCTGACTTCACTGAGAATTCTAGGATACAGCCACCAGGGCCTTGTGCCTTTTCCACTTTGAGTTTCACCAATTTTAGTACTACTTCCTTATCTATGGTTATCCTATCTACTTTCAACGCCTGCTGTTGTACCCTTTCATCCTCACGACCACACTCTTGTGTGAAAACCTCAGCAAAGTTCTGACTTAGTATCTATGCCATTCCTTCATCCTCCATCTCTAATCGACCTTACCCATTCTTCAATTATTTAACTTTTATGTGTTTATGAAATCCTTTTGTTCCCTGCCATTCTTTCTTTATAATTTCTCTTGGTTTAGCTGAGTTAGTTACCTTTTATGTGATTGAAATTGCCTTTTTCTCCCAATCTTTGACTGTTCCCTCTTCTTTGCAAATTTTTAAAACCAAGCTAATTATGTTCCCCCACCTTTACATTACCAGTTCCTCTTTCATTTCTGAGAACTAGACATCTTATTAGATTAAACACCTACTATAAATGGAATGGCTTTATGGATATCACTGACTAGTGACCTACAATCATTCTGGTTTACTGGTTCAGTGAGTGAGTGATTATAAGTTTTATTTTTATTCATTCTCTGGATGTGGGCATTGCTGGCACTTAACAGCCAGCCTTCAATATTGTAACTTATAGAAAATAATGAGAACTGGAGAAATGGTGGGGTCTATTGGGGCCTAGAGCATTAGTGGCTATGCTTGTGCCTTGGGGGGGTATGGGAAGAGAAAATATGTTCACGTAAAGCTTTTGGTCTTTAGAAACTGACAGCACAGAAGGAGGCCATTTGGCCCGTCGTGCCTGTGCTGGCTCTGTGAGCACTCGTACTTAGTCCCACACCCTGCTTTTTGTCCTTCACCCTGTAAGTTGCTTATCCTCAAGTACCTGTCCAACTTCCTTATAAAATTATTTATGGAATCAGCTTCCACCACCTTTTCCAGTAGAGCGTTCCCGATCCTGATAGCTGAGTGAAAACATCTCTCCTCTAGATCTTTTAAATCTATGACCTCTGGTTATTAACAAACTGACCAGAGGGAACAGCCTTTCTCTATCTACTCTATCAAAACCCCTGATTTGAAAGATTTCATATAGTCAAAGGGGCCATCTGAATTTACAGTGTTAACTGATGCTTTGTACATATGTGTATAATGTATATAAATCGGTCATGGGTTTCTTGCTGTTTATATAATCATCGAATAAATAACTAGATATATGATCAGAATCTCAACCTTTTTTATGTAATTAGCCCACCTCCCTAAATTTAACCCTCCTACACATGTCCACGTAACAAAATAAATGTTTTAAACTATATCTGAGAAAATAGCATAATGAGTGAGTTCAGACGTGACGTATTCTGCTTCTCGCTCTCTCCCTTGAGTTATATATCTTTATTGCTATATTCAGTGAAACAATTTCTACTAAAATGACATTTTCTCCTCCACCTATTTCTGTGTTACATAAATGGTACATTTTAATATAAATTGATTAGATTTGAGCTCCTCAAAGTATAATATTCTGAGTATAATCGGAGTATGTATGAGTAGTATTGTAGCATTGTTTTATGGTAATCCTTAAATAATAAACTGCTACAGATAGTTTTAGAAATGGAGTCTATTTAAACATGTTAGTCCTGACAATATAGGTGACTTCACAATCTTCTAACGTATCGAGGATGACCTAACCCATCCCTTGGTTTTCACACAGTGAGGAATTACAGAAGGGCTTGCTTTTCGTTTGCGAATACCAGAGTTTGGAATGATGAGGACAACTATGTGCCCGCTGTTTCAGAACTGAATGGACCCCACTTTGAGAGTAAATATGATTGGCAATCTCTGCACTTAAGAAATAAGTGGGAATGGTGTTAGAGATAAAAGCGACTGTGTCTGAACTGAATCCAGCCCACTGTCTGATCTTGAGGTTCTTTCAAAGCAGACATGCTTATCTGATACTTTTTCAAAAACAGACTAGGCTAGTATGAATGTAACTTTCAATTATGTCCACAAAATACCTCCTATTGGAGAGACTCTTAGTTACTAAAGTGCTGAAAATGTTAGTATTGGTGATAAAGAACTAAGTCTCTGTCTTTCCCCTTTTCAACCTGAGCAGTGCGGTCAGGTGGGATGGAATAAAGCTTTGTGTGATTGGCATAGCAGTAGACCTATAACATATTTTTTCCAACAGTATTTGTTAAACAGTAACTATTTGTACTGCACTTTTTTTGACCGACGTCAAGACCCACCCACACCCAGGCCGCCCCCCCCCCCCCCCCTCCCGGGCCTCAGCTGGCCTGGGGCCGAGAGTGGCGGCGGCAAGCAGAGAAACGACGGGGTGGAGGGAGGGGGCGTGGGCGAGGCTGGGGGAGGGGGCGTGGGCGAGGCTAGGGGAGAGGGCAAGGCTGGGGGAGAGGGAGAGACGGGTGGGGGAGAGACTGGGGGAGGGGGAGAGTGAGTGTGAGAGACTGGGGAAGGGGGGAGGGGGAGAGGGAGAGGGAGAGTGCGAGACTAGGACTGGGGGGAGGGGGCGAGACTGGGACTGTGGGAGGGGGCGGGACTGGGGGAGGGGAAGGGGGCGAGACTGGGACTGGGGGAGGGGGAGAGTGAGGGGGCGGGACTGGGGGGGGGGAGAGTGAGGGGGCGAGACTGGGGGAGGGGGGAGAGTGAGGGGGCGAGACTGGGACTGGGGGAGGGGGGAGAGTGAGGGGGCGAGACTGGGACTGGGGGAGGGGGGAGAGTGAGGGGTGGGACTGGGATTGGGGGAGGGGGAGAGTGAGGGGGTGAGGCTGGGGGAGGGGGAGAGTGAGGGGGCGAGACTGGGACTGGGGGGTGGGGGGGGGGAGAGGCGGGGGCAGGTAGAGAGGGAGGCTGGGGGGAAAAGTGTGAGGGAAAGAGTGAGTGAGAGAGTGATTGAGGCTGGGGGTGGGGTAGGAGAGAGAGAGGCTGTGGGGAGAGTGAGACTGGGGGGGATTGGAGGGGAGAGAGGGAACTCTGAAGACGGATCACGTTCTTCCAAACCCCTACAAGGGACATCGTTGGAGTGGATGCTATCCAGAAATCATGACACTCCCTATTCACTTCATACCCAATAAACCTGTTAACGATCCGTACACTATACCTGCCCCAACTATGGTGGGGTAGGACCGGCCGCCTCTTGTTGTCTTCTAGGGAGCTCTGTCCTCTGTCACTTCAGGAAATCAAAGTGGATCGAGTTATAATTTGCAAAGTCAGTGAGAGCTTGTGATGAGCGGTTCCAGTTACATATTCCTGTGCAACTTTAGGGTATGGCTTATCCTCCAAAGGGACCAATCATAGGCAAAGGGTGGAGCATGGTGGCCATTTTTGCAGTACAAATAAGTGCACCCTTTGTTAAATTAATATTAAAAATAAATGATCTGTTGGAGGTTATGGTGCAGAGCCTGGGCAGAGGGCGAATAGAAGGATGAGGTGGGATACAAACAGGAGACTGTGATGTTCCAACAGTCCCTATGCTGAAATATATAATGAAGTAAAGCATGAAGTGAAATGTTAATACAGTACTGTACTTACTTAAGGACCACTATTCTCGCCTGGAATCTGCTGGATCTTAAAACTAACTGTACAGGCATGTCCCACTCCTGGAGCACCTTCACAGGTTGCTGTTGCACAGTAGGTGTTTCAGAATTGCACACCAATACAGCCTCGAGCTAGTGACTAGGACAAGCCACAAAGTGTGCAACGCGCCCCCTCCCCGGGTCATTTCGGGCCAAGATCAGGAGGCTGCTTCTTGGGGACGCAGCACCATGGAATATTGATTCATTGCATTACTGAAGTAAGTTACAAAGTGAATTGATCCTATAACTATTAACAGTTTTGGACAGGAATTCTGCAGCTTCAGATTGTGATTCTTAGCATGTTGCAATACCTCTTTTTCTGCCACTTTCCTCCTTTCCCCTCCCCCTCCCCCTCCTGAATACATTGACCTAATTAGGGGGACATTTCTATATGCTCTGGTCTCTGGTTTCTCCTCTAAGTCGTGGGTCTTCATCTGTGAGCTGAAACAGTGAATGTTTGCAGGCTATTTGATCACAGGAGATTTACATTCCACCCCCAGCCCAACGAGGGTGCTGAGGCCAGTTGTACTGTT
This sequence comes from Pristiophorus japonicus, assembly GCF_044704955.1. NCBI lineage: Eukaryota > Metazoa > Chordata > Chondrichthyes > Pristiophoridae > Pristiophorus > Pristiophorus japonicus. The sequence goes on along the minus strand of NC_091993.1, from coordinate 34,695,005 downwards.
ATTACCACCACCTCACAGATCAGCGAACTAAACACAGAGTGGGGTTAACCCTGGGACTTCCTAGTCTGTGCCTCGGGTACATGCTGCCTTATTGAGATTCTCTTAAAGGCGGGCTGCTCTTGTGCACCTGCTAGTAGCAGGTTACAGAGCAATGTGTGAAACATCTATGTGCAGGATGTGGGTGGGAGAGGGGCATTGAATGGTAAAACATTTGTATGAGTACCGTTTTTTTGTTTACCGTTTACATTTTGTAGCTTTAGGAGAATTTGATTGGTAATGTTCATAGGATCATAGAAAATAATGACACATAAGGAGGCCATTCAGCCCATTGTGTCTGTGCCGGTCGAAAAAGAGCTACCCAGCCTAATCCCACCTTCCAGTACTAGGTCCATAGCCCTGTAGGTTACGGCTCTTTAAGTGCATATCCAATGTGATGAGGGTTTCTGCTTCTACCATCCTTTCAGGCAGTGTGTTCCAGACTCCCACCACTATCTGGGTGAAAAAAGTTTTCCTCGTCTCCCCTCTAATCCTTCTACCAACTACTTTAAATCCATGCTGCTTTTTGCATTAAATTAATGCAGCTTGAAAACTCTGCATGGCTTTTGTTTTTTTTTGGCCTGGCTTTTTAAACGTTTGGTTCAATTGCCAGAGTGGTGGTGCGTTATTAGCACTACCTCCGGAAAAACGTTGTGTTAACTTCAAAATTACTTTCAGAACAGATTAAAATGTTCAGTTGTCTGGAATATGTTATACAGGTATTAATAAAGGGAACAAAATTAAAAATCAAGGGATAACTAATGTTGTAAACGACGGGTAGAATGAATTTCCTGCTGATACACATCGTCCACCAACATACAGTTTAGAGGCTTTAAAATTAGGGAGGGCATCCAATGTCACCAGAGAGGAGCGCACAGCAGTTTAAGAATCCTCATGGCCTGTCTGGATAACAAATGTACTTTAATAAATGCTGAGGATGATTAAACTATTTTTCTTTACATATTGCAACCGTAGAAATACGTGTTTGATTAAATCTCTTGCTCAATTCAAGGGCGTAGTGATTGCCATCTGCATTTGTGTCTAAAGTAACCAGCCTTCCAACAGAGAGACTGTCCCCAACTACTCTCTGCACTATATGCAAATGAAGATTTAGTATGTTCAGTATATTTTTCATTTTGTAACCTTTGGTAGATGATGAGAACAGAGCTATACTGACAGCACCCAGCGATCTGGATGAGTTTGAGAATCCTAACCAGTAGTATACTTAGTGAGGAGATTGCTTGTCTGGAAATCATTATTATTTACTGTTTATATTTAACGTTTACCTGCCTTTTGGGTGCATATTGAGCAACATTTTACATAGTGATGGCTGTGTGTTTATTTCACCTACCTCTGAGCGATAGGTGTAATATTGTGAAGGGCAGGGATACAGTGGCCAATTACGCTCGCCGATCTTTTGCCTTACTCTCGGTGCTCCCTCAGCAGCTTGGGAAGATTAAGGACTCGAACCTGTCTTGCTATTCTTCGCACTGTGTGTAGGTGCTAAAGTGTACTGTAGTACTGTGTCACTTAATATTCTTCATCTCTCCAGGTACAAAATGAGTGATGTCCAGTGTGATGTCACATATTCTCTAACATTCATTCTGTTGATGAAATCCCCAAATAATTATTTTTAAATGAATGGTACACTATTATCTTTGTCTTTTTGGAGAATGCGTTTAACCGTGCTGTATTATTCCAGATCAGCTAGAATAAAGTCGACCAACCAGAGCAAAATCTGGTTAAAATTAATTATCATGTTTTTGCAACTGAGACATTGTCAAGATCAGCTCCTTGGAACCTTTCATGGGTTTTTAAAATTCTTCCAAACTTGGTACCAATGCAGTAAAAAGCTGACCCTTTCTAGGAAAGGATACCTATAACAGTCACAGTGTGAATGACCATTTGACACTTGTTTGATTAGGTCACATGGTGCTCCTGGTTTTGGATTCTGTTAAATCTGCAAACCGGTGGCGACTTGCTATGTGGCGTCTGTCTGGCGCTGCCTTTTGATTCATTATTGTCCAGTTATAGTTTTTAATCTTGAATGCAGAGTTACCATTCTTGTCATATACTATTGGAATTCCAGTCAATCCATGCTTCTCTTCCATACTTCCTAGTAAATGCTTTAGAAGCAGGATTGACTGAGACTTATTAGCAGGTCATCTGACAGTCTTCTGGATCAGGGGTAAATCTTTCAACTTAGTCAAGAGTTGCTAAGTTTTAGGTGTTGCTTACTACATACTGAGGTCTGAAGTGGAAAACATTGATTTCCAAAATTCAGTGTTAAAAGAGAAATATTAATTTTACTTTCAGCAGTTGCCACAGAAGAAGTAGTAACAGCAGACTCGGTGGACAGCGCTATTCAACAAGTTGTCAGCAGTGGAGGACAGCAAGTCATTACCATAGTAACTGATGATATTCAACTGAGCAACCTACAGGCAGCCAGTGACAGCATGAATCAACCAATCATTGTGACTATGCAGGATGGACAACAAGGTAGAGTGTAATCCATTGATCAAATACTAGTGTGGATGAAAGCTGATTGTGTTTAGTCATTATTTCCCAGCAGTCTTCTGTGGCCCTACATGCAAGGTACATATTCCCAAGCTGAGTATCCCAGGATAAGTGAGCAAGTGTAGCACATTCATGGTTACACACTGAATTAAAGACAGCACGTAGTACTCGTGTGGCTCCACTTTCTGATACCAAAAATAAATGTGTTTTAGATAATTTTTTTTTAGAGGTGACATCGATCACTGTGCATCAAATACTTAACTCCAAATACCTGATGTACTGAAATTCAGTTCAGAAGATCTGCAGCTCGCAATCATTTAAAAAAAATGTAAGTGTAAGATTTCTGAGAATTCTGTTTCTGAAGTTGATTTTGTCCTGTGTAACCTGTGTCTGTGTGTTCTAGTTTTGACTGTTCCAGCAACTGACATTGCTGAAGAGACAGTGATCACTGAGGAGCCCTTGATGAAGAGGCGGTGTGTGGAAATAATTGAAAATCACACTGACACCACAGAAATCGAGGTAAGTGTACGAAAGCTCAGTCTTTTCAGGCAGAAGGATAATCTTGGTTAAAGTGCTGGATAGTGCCACATCTGTTGTGTAACTATTTGCTTTATTATCTGAAGTACTGCAATGAGTGATTCTTTTCTACCATTATCTCATGGTGCCACATTGGCTGCAATGTGATCACTGTGGCTACATACACCACTGTCGCTAACCATCGTTTTCTTCACGACCGACACTCATTTTAACGCTCCCTCAAATACCTGTCGCAAATAATCTGTTTTCTTTAAAGTTAAATAATGGTTAGAAACTGCTCACTTAACTGTTGTCTGCACACTGAGTGCGATAACAAATATCAGGAGATGCGATCTCTGCAAACACTTACTATTATGGTAACACATTTAGAGATATAGATCCTATACATAATTATCATAGCTCGGTGATATTGCACACATTTCTTGGATTGAGAAAGCAGGGTATGGGAAAGGGGAGGGCCAAGATCCCCAGCACCATGGTTCCCATTATGCAGCAATTCCCATAAACTTCTCTTTATATCTGTGCTTAAACTGCTGCACGATGTGAGTAGGATTCTGAAAGGGGGAGCAACATTTTCCATAACACACCCTCGTGTTCAGAGTGGTTAATTAGGAACATTTAGACTCTGAAATTCCTGGTGCGGCCTTAAGATGTTTGGTAGATGTGGAGCCCCCTGGCACCAGCTGAAGTTCTGGGATGGGGGTCAATTGCACTGCTGGGTTTTGGATGGACTGGTGTAGCTGGGTGAGGTGGGCGGGTTGCTGCAGTACAGACTCCAGAACCAACATCAAACGTTAATGGCCTGCTGTGCTGCTTCTAGTTTTGACAATGCAATTAGTTGTAGTCTGAAAGCGGCTTTAAGTTGTGGAATTGCGCCCCAATCACTGGTCCCGGTAACAAAGGACGACGGCGTCTACCCAGCATTGGGCAGAGCGTAAATTATGGAAATGTGTCGCTCGTCACATCTCCCTCATTCACACGGCATTGTCATACGCCTACCTGTTGGCGAGCCATCGCGTGTGTGGAGCTTGCCCACAATTTCTGGCAGCTCCCAAAAATGGGTCCGAACTCTGCTGGATCTGGATCCCACCCCAAATTCCAGGCCCCATGAGCCTCTCCAGCCCAGGAATTGGGAGTTCTCTCTCTATATAATCTCTAGACAAGATAATTCTCGAATCATCTCATAACTTCCAACAGCAATCATTTTCTGGCAATCCCTTGAGCATAAAGGGCATTAACAGTGTAAGATTGAGCTGGTGCTGAGGTGAGTGAGGAAATGCTATAATGTTTTGTCCACTTTCTCCCCTGATTCCATCCGCCCAACCTTGAGTTGTCAATCTCCAGGACTTTTAGTCAATTTATTCTGCTCTGCCGAATTGCCCTTGGCCACCCTGTTACTTACTTGGTTTTCACATTGCTTGTCCATTAAATTCCTGCCCTAACTTTCTGCAGCGAGTTTAACAGTGTTAAGTACCTTTTTAACAATGTGATAATTGTTAATGCAGTGCCGGTCATCCTCTTTGATCCAGAAAGGGAACAATTTAAACTGTTCAATTTAGAAGTATTTTGCCCAGTTTCCTTCTCTGTTGTTCCTCTGTTTCTTTCTCAACCCTTAAATCTCATTGGTTAAGGAGATACACTGTTGGTCCCGCCGTTCACTCGAGTCCCACGTGCTCCGTCGCGCTTCGAACACTGTACGGCACATCAAGAATGAGTTGAAGAGTGCATGAAAAAGTCTTAACTAATAGTGTACGTCATGAGATGCCTCGCTCCAGCAAATTCTGGGCCATTAGCTGAAAAAAATACACACACATAACAAAGCTTGCCTGTATGTACATTAATGAATGCATGTAACAAATTTCCTGGACAGCAATTATAAGATCGAGCTCAAAGTTAACAAATCACTCGGTCAAGATGGGATGCATCGTAGGTTGCTGAGGGAGATAGCAAAAGCTCTGACCACAATCTTGGATATGGGATTGGAGCCAGAGTATTGCAAATGTTACACCCCTATTCAAAGAAGGGGAGAGGGATAAACCTGGTAACTGGTAACTGCAGGCCAATCAGTCTAACATCAGTGGTGGGAAAACTACTAAAGACCATTGTCAAGGACAAAATTAATTCTCACTCGGAGAAGCATGGGTTAATAAGGTACAGCCAGCACGGATTTATTGGAGGCGGATCGTGTCAGACTCACCTGATTGAGTTCTTTTGAAGTAATAGAGGATTGATGCACATATGGACTTTCAAACGGCACTTGATAAAGTGCCACATCATAGACATATTTAGAAAATAGAAGCACATGGTATTAAAGGGACGGTGGTAACTTGGGTACGTAATGGGCTGAGGGATCGGCGGCAGAGAGTAGTGGTGATCGGATGTCTTTCTGACTGGAGAGAAGTGTGCAGTGGGTCGGTATCAGGATCATTGTTTTCTTGTATATAAATGAGCTGGACTTGGATACAGTGAGCGCAATTTCCACTTTTGCGGATGATACAAAACTTGACAATGTAGTAAACAGTGAGGAGGATGGTAGCAGACAATAGGAGGATAGAGACAGACGGGTGAAATGGGTAGACACATGGCAGATGTAATTTAATGTGTATAAATGTGAAGTGATGCACTTTGGGATGAACAACATGGAGAGGCAGCTTAATCTCAATGGTATGATTTTTGAGGGGGTGCAAGAACAGAGGGACCTGAAGTGCATTTTCCAAATCTTTGAAGGTGGTAGGGCCGGTTGATGAGGCAGTTAAGAAAGTGTACGAGATACTTGGCTTTATAAAAAAGGGCAATAAACACAAAAACAAGGAAGTGATGCTATAAACCATTACAAATCGCTGGTTAGTCCTCAGCTGGAATATTGTTTACAGCTCTGGGCACTGCGCTTCAGGAACGATGTCCAGACCCTGGAGACGGTGCAGAGGAGATTTACTAGAATGGGACCAGGGATGTGGGACTTCAGTCACATGGAGAGACTAGAGAAGCTGCGATTGTTCTCCTTGGAGCAGAGAAGGTTAAGGGGAGATCTAATAGAGGTGTTCAATATGATGAGGGGTTTTGCTCGAGCAAGTTGAGCGAAACTGTTCTCTCTGGCAAGCGGGTCAGTAACCAGAGGTCACAGGTTGAAAATAATTGGCCACAAAGGTAGAGGAGAAATGAGGAGAATGTTTTTCACATAGGGGTTACGATCTGGAACGCACTACCTGAAAAGGTGGTGGAAACAGATTCTATAGGAAATTTCCAAAGGCAGAGTTATGGGGAAAAGCCGGGAGTGGGGCTAAATCCGGCACAGGCACGACCGGCCGATGGCCTCCTGTGCGGTTAGATTCATGATTCTACAAATTATTGTGCTTTTTTTTTTACAAAAAGGACAGCCGGGCTTTTATATACCATCTTAGAAGAGCTGATAGACATCCAATCCAATATTCATGGTTTGATCCAGTCTAAGTAACCATTTGGATGCCGAATGTTCAAGTTAAACCGTATAAGCTGTGTAACGCCCACCACAGAGTTCCGTGCCATCATTTTTGCATATCCATCCATCTATTACATCGTCATGTTTCAAAATATCTTACTTTATTACAAATGCAAAACGATCTTTTTTTTTAAAAGGGAGGCAGTCATTTATGTGAAACCTTAAATTTCCAAGCAATTAAATTGATTGAGTTCAGGAGGTTAAGTAGCGGCAGGTGCCTGCACTTCACATTAAGAGCAGTGACAGGCCAAGTTAGAAGCTAAACATCACTGCAGTGCTCCAGAGTAACCGTGAGCAATGCCACAGGAGATCAGCTGGTGGACTGCTGGCTCTGCTGCAGCTTGCCAAGTTAATGAGACAGCCTTCTTCAGTTTGAAGTTCTGATTGAGCTCTCTGAGTGCGTGTGGGTTTCTGCCACATGCTGAGTCTCTCCATTTGGGTCAGGAACTTTACAAATTGAAAATGGAATGTCATTTTTATTATGTGGATACTTGTAGAGTTCAGTATGTACTGAACATACCACATCACAGCATCTATTATCACATAAATGGACATACTAGATCGAAGAGCTGCCAAATGGGTAAAATATATTGTATGTTACAATCTAATGGCTTGGTGACTCCCTTTGGAATTTCTGAAGCAGGGTCCGTCCACCCGGACTGCCACCACACGCAGTAAGGAAACCAATGCTTCAACATGGCATCCATAAATGGTAGCTTTAGGGGGATCAGTGCTGGCTTCTAGTTTTAGGTTCTGCCTCCAGTTTTCCTGTTCCTGACTGTGCTGAATCACATTGGCTATGGTTCCACATCTTCCGGTCACTGGAACCGCACACAGACTGAGAGTCCAAGCGGCAAGACATGGCAGGTCACTGGCCTTTGGGAGAGGTAGCACACGCGCTCACACACACGCTCATGCACGCACACACATACCCATGCTCACCCACTCCCACGCTCTCTCACACACACACTCACGCGCTCTCGCACGCACGCAGTCACACGCACACATGCTCGCCGCGCTCACACTCTCACGCGCGCGCTCTCACACACCCACTCACGCGCAATCTCACGCGCTCTCAGACATGCACACACACGCTCTCTCACACGCACGCACGCTCTCACACACACACATGCACCACCCCCCCCCCCCCCCACACGCGCGCTCACACACAAATGTTCCAGCAGGAGGCACAGCGCAGCAAGCTTGGCTGTTCTTTGTTTCCCAAGCACAGGGTGCTAATGTCAATTTTGACTTCTCCCTCGCTGTCCCGGCTGGGACTGGCTTCCAGTTTCAACAGCAGCAGATATCTTCCAAACAAATCATCTGGGAACGAAAACTGTTTAACCAACTCCAGAGCTCTATTGGATCAGCTGAAAAAGTTGACTTTGAAACTTCACTGCAGGTGAAACAATAAAAACTAGTTTTTGTTAGGAACTAAATTCTGAGGCCACCTTCTGAATTTGAAATAGAACCTGCTTAATTTACAGATTGGATGAGTTGGTGCACTTTTTGCTGGTATTAGTCACAGATAATCTGGAACAAATTTATTTATTTTAAACCTCTCTAACTTTACTTTGTCAAGCAGTTAAATTTTACTTTTTCCACTTATAATTTTATTAGACACAAAATTCAAACAGTTCTGAACAAATGCAAGGTCCGAGAAACGGGTGCATTCGCTGGGACCACAGTCTATCCCCAGTGACGCTTCTGTAAACGTTCACCAGAAACCGTGACGTTAATTTGTGATTGTGTTGTTGTTTTAGGTTCACAGTGAGATGTTAAATACACAAACATTCCTGGTTAATCTAATGGAAAAGGAGCATGAATTAGAGCAAGCACAGTGATGTACTTAGAAGAATGGAGGAAATTTAATGCCAAGATTTACCAAAAGAAGCAGAGCAAAGGAAGGCCAAAATATATATTTTTAAAATTAAAATCTCGGCCTATTTGCATTGGTATTTCAAATTGCTGATGTATGCCGGAGTAAGCTGTGTAATGGAAGTCTGACTTATTTGGGAAACTTGAAATATGTAACACCGGCTTCTCAAATGCCCCGTCAATTAAATGCTTTTGTGTAACAAAAAAAGATAAATTAAATAATGTTGAACTATGAAGAGTCCGAGATGTAAGCTGCTCTATGATGCTGTTTGAAAGTGGATAACATCTATATTTTTATTTCTCTGGATAAAGACAGGGTAACTTGAATTTTATTTTAATAAATACAAAATTAGCCCAGAATTCCCACTCATTTGGGTGTTTACTTATCGAGACTGTCTGTTAGCAATCTGAAGGAAACACACATTTTATTATAGATACTCTTTTTATAACTTGCACTTTTCAAATAATGATTCCAACACCATGCATGTGTAGTTATGGGAGAGGAGGCAGGAAGTGTCCTCAACGTTCTGTTTCAAAGTGAAACAAATGATAAATACAACTTTTATTTTTTATTTCACAAAACCTTTTTATTGGTTTTGACTCTGAAATCTCGTGTCCTAATTATTTTGCATTCCAAAACAAGGCCTGTTAGTTCTGTGAGTAAGATGCTATCTCCTGAACTCTCTCTAGCTGGCAATAAGGGATTTAATGATCAATAAACGACTTGTACATATTTTAAAATATGTTGAATCTGTAACTGAGATGGGGGAGGCGGGATCAGGAGCTGTGAAATGCCAGCTTACTACATGATTCTGTGAGGGTGCTTTGGGAATTTGAAATCAAATCCCCAGGATATGTTGAGGTGGTGTCTGTTTCAGGAAGGGGCTGTTTTCCGAACAGCTATTTAAATATTACTGCCCTAGTGTAGCCTGGATTCCATCTTAATGTTGTTTACACATAGGGGCAAATGGATGTTTCTGTTAGGAACATTTATCCAATAAATGTTAAATAAATGTTAGTTACTTTTTCTTATTTTTGTCATATTTAAATATGAATAAGATAAAACAGCAAAATGCTGCGGATGCTGGAAATCTAAAATAACAGAAAGCACTGGAAATACTCAACAGGTCAGGCAGAATCTGTGGAGAGAAACAGAGTTAACGTTTCAGGTCTGTGACCCTGCGTCAGAACTCGGGAAAGGGCTGTTTTACAGTTGTGACGCAAGGTCGTCGACCTGAAACGTTAACTCAGTTTCTCTCTCCATAGATGCTGCCTGACCTGTTGAGTGTTTACAACATTTTCTGATCTTATTGAAGAATAAGGTCTTTGTTTGCTGCCTGACTGTCGTAGACGATGTTCGCCACCAAAATCCTTTTTCTTTATGAAGCCTTCATAAACTGATCGCTGTGAATAAACCCTCTGCTTCTGTCAATTCTTTCATATTTCCTGTGGTTTTATAGTTATACTCCATCAATGTATCTTTCTTTAGAATCCTGTGCATTTTCTACATTAAATTCCACAGATTCTCATGCTCAGATCAGTCCATTTTCATGTTTCCAATAATGATGGATTGTACAAACGACTACATTTAGGACTGAGCGGCTAAAAAAACAATTTAAAACTTAACACTGGTTTTGATCATCCAAATTGACCTCAGTTTTATTGGACTTTCTTGTTGCTAATTGCTACTGATTGCCTCTCTCCAGGTTCTTTGTTCATTTAGATGGTGGCTTTAGTTAAAACTCTACCCTCATAAAATTGTAGAATGTGTCTGAAATTCCTTTCTTTAAAAAAAAATGGAAAGTATTAGGCTATTTATTACATAATATTCACACAGCAAAATTTCAGGGCTGTGTAGCACTACAAATACCTGCAGGTCCTGAAGGGCAGTTGTGTTGTGTTGAATTATCTCAGCCCATTTATTTCTCAGACTTTATGATTTCACATTGCTGTTTGGAAAGACTCTGGGAGCAAATGTTTTCTGCCAACTTCATTCGAAGTTCCTCTTCACTACCCTTTTCGCAAAGTCAGGCAGAGGAACTTTGTGATGTTCGGAAGGGGGCTGCAGACAATATGACTGCTCCCATACTGTGTGAGCCTCGCCAATCATTTTGAAAATGATAAACACACAAACCAGTCAGCAGGGAGAGGCACCAGTAACGTGAGATTATTTGGCAGTTCAGGAAATATTACTTTATCACAGTCTTTTTCACCAAATTAGGTTCTAGGCCATTTATATTCAATGTATAATCGTTAAATTTAATTCACTAGAGTATTCTATTGATCAGGCATATTTGGACTAATATATAATTTTTGTATTGCACAATTTGTTGTCTACTTTTAACTGAGGTTTTCTGTTTCATTTATTTCCCCCTCTCCTCCTGAGGTATTGACCCTTGCTATGGTATGGTTTAATGGGTACCAACAGCCTTCCAATACCTCACCCAATTGGCCATTTGTCCTCTGTGAACATGAACATTGTGTGTGGCCAGCCTATTCAGCCATGATGAGCATCGCACTGACCCCATCCCAACATGTACACCTTCCAGAGCTGGGAACTCTGGCTTTATTCCTCTTTATAGTCCAAGGCCCTTTGGCCAATTGTAGCATCCGAAACTGAATAGTGAACTATATTAGCAACACAGTAAGTGGGAGGAAGCCAATATCGCATGATATAGAGCTCTGGTCAGACTTCACCTTGAGGGCTGTCCAGCTCTGGTCACTGAGACACACAAGACCTCCAAGCCCTGGTGGTGGTTGAAAACAAGACTAATCCCTTGGGTCAGTGAATGCTGTAATGAGGAAAGGCAGGAGAAACTTTAATTTAATGCTTTAAAAAAAGAGATTTCTAGAGATATGTAAAATAGAAACAGTAAAGCTGTAACATTACCTTAAACTAATACAGGAAGCAGGTTCAAACTAGAAAAAGGCAAATTTAGGATGTGTGAAAAGAGGAGTAAACAACACATGGATGGACTTTCGGATAGTGTATTGGAGGGTATCGTGGGGAATTGTCGTTCTGGATGGATTGCCAACATTAATCTGAAGTGCCTGCCTGGGAAACATCCAAACATTCTCCAGGAATTGAACGTTCTGGTGCAATTGGCTCCACAACCCGTTGTGTGTTGACTCCACCAGAGCATTAGGGGAGATATCGGAAGATTGTCTGAACTAAAAAAAATAATTTCATTCTGTTCTGACTTTAATTTGCTGTACTTTGGTAGCTTGTTAAAGCAGTTCTGTAACCTGTGATACTGAAGGTGTCTGTATAACTTGGTCATTAAACGTGAGAGTGTACAAACTCGTCAAACCAAATTCACACGAGCACTATCCTGCTCAAAGTGCTGCGTTCAGGAATGGGAAAAGGCCACTTGGTCAATCCAGCTCACCTTGGGAACCAGATTTGATCTTTTTGTTATTTGTAGTAAAATTTGCAAATTAGTTAGAGAAGATATTACAGAATTTTCTGCAAGTAGGGCCTGCTCCATCTATCCCCACCCCGTTATGTTCATGTTCAGGAGGCCCACAAACTCTTCTGTCTTTCTCCACATTCATGTCTATAAGATCAGAAATATCTCTCATTCCTTTTTTGAATGGTTCAATGACCAGGGCACAGAGTTAGTTCCATGGTTTAATGGTCTCGATGAGAAGTCAGTGATTTTTGAATAGTTTCCTGTTTTGTGTCTTCAGTTATTGTCGCTGGTGTCAACCTCCATCCTTCATCATTAAAAACTTGGATTATGTTTCCACCCTCTCAACATGCCTTTTTCCCCCTCCCTCACTTAACCTCTGTTTTGTAGCTTAATGATCTATAACCTGAAGCTATTCTTGTCCCACTCCAGGGACTTGAGCAAATAAATCTAGACTCCAGTGCAGCGCTGAGGCAGTGCTGAACTGTCGGAGATGCTGTCTTTCAGATGAGATGTTAAACCGAGGCCCCGTCTGCCCCCTCAGGTGGACGTAAAAGATCCCATTGTACTATTTCGAAGAAGAGCAGGGGAGTTATCCCTGGGGTCCTGGCCAGTCATCATCATCATCATCATCATCAATATTTATCCCTCAATCAACATAACAAAAACAGTTTATCTGGTCATTATCACATTGCTGTTTGTGGGAGCTTGCGGTGTGCAAATTGGCTGCTGCGTTTCCCACATTACAACAGGGACTACACTCCAAAAGTAGTACTTTGGCTGTAAAGCGATTTGAGACTTCCCGTGGTCGTGAAAGGGCATACAGGCAACAGAGAGTGTTCAGTGATCCTGAACCTCAATGCAGATGCATTTTAGAGTTAGGAATGACTATGATGCTGCCAAACTTTCTTTGTCGCTTGGGAACTGCTCTTGTGCATTGTGGAGCGACTTGGTTGCAGAATGTTTTACTATGCAAATTAGTAAATGCACTTTTGTCACCCAAGGTGGAGCTCTTTTTAGGTATGACTCCAACCCACAAAAAATATCCCGCGATTGTTATCCAGTGTGAATATTTTAATTTCTCTCACTAGCCATCCATATGTTGCCAGTAGTTTATGCTGTGGGACTGTCCCAACGAGGCAATGTGCAGAATGCTCGAGTATAGCGAAGGCCATTCAGCCCCAGCACTTGTTTTGCCATCCTGTCTGATCATGGCTGATCTGTATCTCGACTCCATTTGCCTGCCTTTGCTCGTTATCCCTTGACCCCTTTGCCTTATAAAAACCTATTGATCGCAATCTTGCAGGCTTCAGTTGGCCTAGCCTCAACAGCTTTTTTCCCACTACCCTTTGTGTGGACAAAGTGTTTTGTGATTTCATTATTAAATGACCTTGTTGTCATTTTAAGATTGTGCTCCTCTGTTCTGGATTTTTCAACCAGAAGAAATGGTTTTCCTGTATCATTTTAAATACTTTGATTAGATCACCTCTCAATCTTCTAAACTCTAGGAAATACACATCAAGTTTATGCAATTTTTCCTCATCATTTAACTCTTTTAGCCCCAGAATCATTCTGGTGAATCTGTGCTGCAACCCACCCGAGCCCTATATATCCCGAGGTGCGGTGCCCAAAACTGAAGGCAGTGTCCAGATGGGATCTGACCAAGACTTTACAACTGAAGCATAACTTCCTCACGTTTGTCCAACGCCCCCCGCCCCTGTGCAATAAAGGCCAACATTCCATTCGCCTGTTGTACCTGAACACCCAAATCCCTTTGCTCCTCGACAACTCCCACTCTCTGACCGTTGAGAATGTGTCTTTCGTGGATCCAAAGTGGATGACCTCACACTTCCCTACATTGAATGCCATCCGCCACAGCTATGCCCATTCACTTAATCTAGCAATGTCCCTTTAACTTTATGCTCCTATCTGCACACTTGCTGTACCTCCTAATTTAGTGTCATCTGCAAACTTGGATGTACAACTCTGTCTTCCTTTATCCAACTCAAGATATATGAAGAAGAGCTGAGGCCCCAGTACAGATCCCTTGGAACAGCACTTTTCACATCCTGCCCACAAGAACCAACTCACTATCCCTACTCCCTGTCTCCTCCCAACCAACAACAACATCTTGTATTTATATAGCACCTTTAACGTAGTGAAACATCCCATGGCGCTTCACAGAAGTATTATGAGATAAAAATTTGACACCGAGCCGCACAAGTAGAAATTAGCACTGGTGAAAGAGGTATGTTTTAAGGAGCGTCTTGAATGAGGAAAGAGAGGCGGAGAGGTTTAGGCAGGGAGTTCCAGAGCTTGGGGCCTAGACAACAGAAGGCACGGCCACCAATGATTGAGCGATTATAATCAGGGATGGTCAAGAGGGCAGCAGTTGCTTCCAATTTGTGCGCTTTCATTTTTGTTCATCTCTTCATTGGAACCTTATCAAATACCTTTGGGAAATCCATCAGTCGACCTTCGTAGACACTATCCATCATGCTAGTGACCTCAAAAAATTCAACTACATTAGTCAAGACATGATGTACCCTACACAATTCTGTGCTTTCAGCAGCTCGTGCTTGTCAAAGAAGTTTAATACAGACAGCAGAGAGAAAAGAGACTGTTCTCTTCGCTTTGGCTGCATTCAAACCCAGCATGCAAAGCTGAAAATGCGATGTGCGTCTGCAGCAGCCTCCAGTCCCACAGTGATGAGACGTTCAACATTTAATTAACCATCAAGCATCTCCCTCTGGCTTTCATCAGGTTTCAAAGAAGTTGGATTCTGCATGTGGCACTATAAACTACCCAAACTGTTGGTTCTAAATTGAGAGCAATGTTAAAGGAGACCTGCCCGTGTAAAATAGTGCCCTCACAAAGCCTAGATTTCTTTCAGCAAATTCTCAGTAACACTAGCTCCTCTCGGGAGACATACACACAACCACAGACCTACAAAGTCAGGTCAACTCCAGTCAAGTGACCACATGGATATTAGAAAGTCTTGAAAAGGGACAATATTTTGTCGTGGGGTGTATGGGGGAGAGGGGAAAGGAGAGACCACCAAATATCGCATGCATAAGTTATCAGTGTGAGGTTCTAGAAATAAATTATAATAGGATTATTGTACTAATCATCCAAACCTTGGTCACCTTCCTCCCACCACCCGTTCTGCGACTCCCACCTCCACCCCACCCACCCGTTCTGCGTCTCCCATCCCCACAAATGGGTGCTAAGGTTGCCGGTTATATATTTTATGGGGGAAGTTGCTACTGTGAAACTGCAGGTTTAAAAACATAATACATTTAAAAACTAAACAATGAAACATACAAAGTTGATGTAAGACTGCGTGCTTGGACCACAAAATCATTTGACAGTTATGGACTGAAGAAAGTGATCTGTGAAACATGGATCTATTTGGATTGTGCAAACACTTTGAAACTGATGAGACTGGACAAAAATCAGTTTGATTGGCTATTACAAGTTGGCAGCTGATTGCACTGTCACTGGATCAATGAAAGATTCTTTCTATCTTTTTATCTCACTGAGATTAGAGGGCTTGATAGGGTAGATGGCTAGGGAGTCTAGAACCAGGGGTCTCAAGATAAGGGGTTGACCATTTAATACAGAGATGCGGAGGAATTTCTTCACTCAGAGGGTTATGAATCTTTGGAATTCTCTGCCCCAGAGGGCTGTGGATGCTGTTTCAATGAATTTATTCAAGACTGAGATCGATAGATTTTTGGATCATAAGGGAATCAAGGGATATGGGGATTGGGCAGGAAAGTGGAGTTGAGGTCAGTCAGCCATGATATTGAATGGCGGCGCAGACTCGATGGGCCAAATGACCTACTAATTCTTATGTTGTCAAGAAATGAATAGACATTTGACTGGAAGATACTATGAGACAGCACACTCAATGTTGCCTAGTTTCATGCATGCCTTTAGCTCTTTAATGTCCATTTCAAGACCACAATTAAAGACTGATTCAACCTGACACATAAATCTCGAAAATAACAAATTGCTGGTTTAAAGGTCACATCCATCAGGCTGTGTTACAGAAGGCGAACTGCCTGTGTCCTATGTTGGTTCGGTATGACAACATTCTGGCATGTGCTGAGCAGGAGCACACCACATCCACAGGAAGGGATTGGCTGGATGAGATGTGGTCAGGATTTGAAGACCAAAGTGGTTCCCAGTGAGGTTTGATGACGAGGAGACACAGAATGGTGGTGAGACCTCCAGAGAGTCACCTCTGTCTCCAATTGAGCACTTAGTAAAGGTTGGGTCAGAGTGCCATTCCTGGAGATATGGGTGATTGCCATTTGTCCATCTCCCTCAGTTTGGGAATGATGTATGGCATTAAGGAACGTTAGGGTGAAAAAGGTAAATTGCTTTATAAAATAGTCAACTTTCGGTTTGCTTTTGATTTTTTTTTTCTTTAACTGAATGCTGATGACTTGCGTATGGCGTTGATGGTAATTACTGAGTTGAGTTGTGAGTTAGAGGGTGCTGTATGGACTTTAGACAACGATCTAGGTCATTGACATTATCAGCACACACTGCAATGTTCCATGGCATTTGTGTCCTGAGTGAGACTTGGGCTGGGCTTGAGTTTGCACAATGAGTCCAGCTCATTATTCAGTGGTTGTAAGATCACAACAAAGTCCAATCTTTTCCTCCCTGAGATCCATTCAAGTTCAACATAGGCCACTGGGCAGAGGGAGCTCAGACAATGCTTCTCCTCCTTGGCTTGGGAACAACTGAGCTAAATTGTACTGCCCTCATCTCCGAGATCACCAGTTTCACCACCGACCAGCACTCTCACGTTGGACCTGCCTGCTCCCGTGGCCATGAATTAAATGTTCAGTACGATTGGAGAAAATAAAATAACTGAAGGTGATGCTGCATGATTATAAATGACTTTAGACACATGTTGAAAAAATATTTGCTTGGAAGAACAGATGCTTTGTTACAACTTGCATGCTTTCCTGATAAACCAAGATCCATAGCTACAGACTAATTGGGCAAAGCTGAGTACATGGCTGATGGGGTTCAGGGTGGGGAAGTGTCAGATCATCCACTTTGGATCCCAGAGCAACCAATCAGAATATTTACTAATGATGAGATACTGGGAGCTGTGGAGGAGTAAAGGGACTTAGGTGTCGACACACATCACTAAAAGCTTGTGCACAGGTACAAAAAGCAATCAAAATGGCCAATGATAATGTGGCCTGAGGCCTGGAATACTAAAGTAAGGAAGTGATGCTTCAGTTATAGAGTCTTGTCAGACCCTATCTAGAGCACTGCATTCCGTTCTGGGCCCCGTGCCTCGGGAAGGATATATCGGTCTTGGAGGGGAGCTGTGCAGATTCACCAGAATGGTACCCGGGGCGAAAAGGGAGAAATGATGAGGACAGGCTGCATAAACATGGTTTGTATTTAGAAGATTGAGGGGTGATCTGATCGAGGAGTTT
This sequence comes from Pristiophorus japonicus, assembly GCF_044704955.1. Taxonomy (NCBI): domain Eukaryota; kingdom Metazoa; phylum Chordata; class Chondrichthyes; family Pristiophoridae; genus Pristiophorus; species Pristiophorus japonicus. The sequence continues at coordinate 34,677,678 of NC_091993.1, read as the reverse complement.
AAAATTCTAAAAGGATTCGATAGGGTAAATACAGAGAAGCTATGTCATCTGGCAGGGAATCCAGAACAAGGGGACATAACCTTTAAATTAGAGCCAAGCCATTTAGGAGTGAAATCAGGGAGTATGTTTTCAAGGAGAAAGGGAATCTGGAAATCTTCTTCAAAAGGCTGTGAATAAGGCGGGTCAATTGAAATTTTCAAGACTGATAGATTGATTAAGAGTATCGAGCCACGGTTGTGTGCAGGGTGAGCTCCCAGTTTGGGCTGTATTCCTGTCGGAGTTCCTGAGTTGAGCCCAGGTGCTTCTGCATAGCTAGGGACTCAGATTGGAGTTCCCTGCACCAACCCATTATTGATGGGGGAAATCTGGGTGCTGATAACTAGGCTCAAGATGTGGGAACAGAGAGTAAAGGAACATTGTGCTATTTATCTTATTTCATGCCTGTGATTGGTGAATGCGCCAGTTATGGGTGATACATTTTCCAGCAACTCATCTATGAGAAGGAGCTAAATCATAATTTACGGATCTTGTGGAAATAATGTTTTAACAGACAAAAGCAATTAAACTCATCATTTTCCTTCACAATACTTTTGTCTCTTTGTTGTAAGTTATTTTGTGAATGAAATGTTTATTCTGTTTTATTTCTTTTCCCTGCCTTTTAGATACAAGACAGTTCCGGCCCAGAAACCTGCACACTGCACACAGCGGAGTTCTCAGAGGTAAACACTCAAACATTTATTTACCAGATACAGATTTAATCCCTCGCGTCCCTCCCCTCCGGACTGTGGGAGTGGCCCACACTGTCCCCATGGGCACACGCAGCTCTATTGCTGTATCGCAGATCTTTTTCCTGTGTATTTTCTCTTCGTTCCTTGTACTGCGAGCTTGCAACAGCTGTGAAAGTTGGTGAGACAACCGGTGCCACCCCTTCAGTAATTCCAGCCTGAAGCCAATTGCTCGGGACACAAGCAACCTGTGAATAGACCCGCCATTCTCCCTCCACGGGCCTCTCACAGCGGTGTATCCCAGGCCAGACATGGAGCATGAGACATAAACCCATGTCATCCTAATCCAGGGTGAAGCATCAGGGAGCGTCACCGTGTCACTCCCAGATATTCCTACTGGGAGCCAGGGAGGGGCTGGTATTCTGTATTAGGTTATCTAATGCATATTGTCAGAATCAAAATGTCCAAGCTCAAATAAAATGTAGTTAACAATTAATCTTCAAGCATTGTGAGTTGAGACCAAGTCATTGTACCACCCTGTGGAGTGACAGGATACTGCTCATCTACACAAACAACTCATTTGGCCCAATAGATCGGCATTGTTTGGGGATGTGTGCCTGACCTCCCACCTAAGGTCAAGTTCCTTGTTTGGTTGGGTCATTTAGAGCTGCTGAAAGAGAGGTGCACCTCGAAAGGAAATGCGGTGAATTAGAAAGGAGTGCAACCTGGTCCACACTGAGCCAATGGCCAATTAATAGCTGATATCCTCAGAGCTCTGAGACCGAGCTAACAAATTGCTCATTATTTACAGTAAATGAAGGAACATTAGCACCTCAACTACTTAACATCAGAAGCTTTATTTAACTTCTGTGAATACACTATGCTTTAAAACACCACAGTGAGTCACTGGATGGTGATCAGAAGCAGGAACCTTGGCTGGGAACACTCACTGGACATCGATGCTGGTTTGTGTGGCTCGGTATTATGTCAGGCGATAGGTTTGGCTGCACACCTTTAGGGAAGTTAATACATGGCTGAGTAACACATTGTGCCACAGTCCGGGCTAACGGCCAGGCCCCATGCTAACCGTGTTGTGTTTCGGTTCTAGGAGAAAGAAGTGTTACAGAAACAGCTGGAAGAAGCAAATCGTGAGGCACAGAAGTACAGGCAGCAACTTCTGGAGAAAGAGCAGGAGGCAGAGGCCTACAGGCAGAAACTGGAAGCATTTGGCCATCTGCACCCAAACAGAAAGGTGCTTTAAGTTGTCAGATGTATATTAAAAGGCAGACTCGCATCACAACAAACACTTCAACGGTTGCAGAACCCACAAGAAGGTCGGCCATCTCTGATCACTGACGCAAAAGGCCACCGCAAACAACCCCAGGAATAAAGTCCTGGAAGTCGGACCACAATTCAGAAAATTGTGCTTTTTGTCAAGTTGAAATCCTGATAGTGACTCAACTGCAGGCAAAGGATGTAGAGAGGGACGGGATGGCGGGTGAGAAGAGGTGAGGCAGTGAACGATCAGACTGTATTCTGTATATTTCAACTAACGATTGAATCTGTCCCCAGAACTGCAATCCTCGGCCTTTGCCATTCGCACCCTTCTCATCGGCCAACCTTGGTCATTCTGTTGTCAGTACAGTGGGAGGTTCTGGTTGTTGTGAGGTTATCTTTGGATGTTGCTTTTTATCTGTTAATTACCGGATTGGACCTGTAAGATGCTGCAAAACTGAAATATTATTTTCTAGGCAAAAAGGGAGAGGAGCTACCTGCAGATTAGTAATGCCTTCTACACGGATTGTTCACTGTGAAATTCCGATCTGTGACTGTGATGAGGCAAACTGTAGATGGAGCCTCCTTTCCACAGTCTATTGAGAATGGCCTGTGCTTATAATGGGAATTGAAGCTTTCAAACTAGAAATGTAACTTCAAAATGAGCCAGTGATTACTGCAGGCGTTTCACATTCCTGAAAGTTCAGTTACAGAAGTTCAGAAATTACTTAATGGTAATTAATTGTAAGGCTCCTCAGAGGGGAAATCTCACCACCAGAAACCCATTTCAGAATAGAAGATGTCACAACGCTGTTTAATGTTTTATTAAATCTAAAATAAATCAACATTTACTGTATTTAAACAAAAATGAAATGCAGAAATAAGGATGTTACCGTTGATTAATTCCTGGAAATCTGATTTTTTTTTTTCATGGGTTGGACTTGCTCTTTACCAATGAGGCAATGTGTCAGTGAAACAATCCGGGTAAAGGAATCCCAGCAAAGGACATCTCCCAGGCTGCAAAGGTTCCTGCAAGAAATTATTCAGTCAGAGAAAGTCATAACTATAAATGTCTGCTGAATCTGCAGTGCATGGAGGCTAGCCATGTTCAGGGAATGGCAATAGGTTACATCATTTACAGGAATATTCTATTGCCAATTCTAACCATTAATGATACACAACATTGTCAGTCCTAATACTGACCCCTCCCCTTCCTACCAAGGATGTTGCTAATCCAATGTGCTGAGTATCACAGCAGTTTTTTTAAACAAATTATACTCAGAATTTTAAAATGTATTGATTTGTACGGTGAGAGTGAGGAGGCCGTGTTTCAAGGTGGAAGATATCCATTGCCGAGCACAGGGTCTAGTTGTGAAATACAATTTGATTTTTGACTTTAAAATTGCACATGGCAAGATCATTTCACATGCATGTAATCGCAATTCTGGTTCTAGATTCAGTCTAACACCAATAGAAAGTGAAATTGCAAAGCGATTTCTTGCAGGCTGTGGGTGACAGATTTGGAAGAGCACACATGTATACTGCTGAATTCATTATACTGTGTAGCTCGTTGAAAAGGTGTAAATATAAAGACGATCCTGTTTATATTGCCCTTGTGCAGCCAGTCAGTCCGTGTCACGGACCTGAGGCCGAATCCTTTCGCTTTCTATCTGGTGATTTTATCGAGCGTTTTGTTGGGACCTCTCCACTGAAGGTTGTCACAATGACCACTGGTTCATTTGCTGGACTGATAGTGCTGACATACTGTTTATGTTAAACATTGTCATTGGTAGAGTATGAAAGAGAAAGACTGTGTACTCCAACTGCTCATTTCCCCGACTTATCCGTGTAAATTGAAATGCAATTTACTGATTATAAGCTGCAGTGAATTGAGAGCCTTACCTTATCGTTTATTTGCATTCAGGCTGTCCTGGTAATTATATAAACAAAGTTGTTGACAAAACTTACACTGTATAATTTTGTATCAAATAAAATCTTTCTTAAGTAATGAATTTTTAAAAATGTTATGGTTTAAAAACAGTTGCACTAATTCTCGTATTATTTCATCTTCCCAACTTTTTGGTGTTTTCCTCCCATTATAACCAGCATCTTATCACATCATGCGACACTCTCAAAGCTTCACATACAATGCGTTACTCGGAGATTCCCTGACTGTTGTTACATTGGGAAACACAGCAGCCATTTTGTGCACAGCAAGGTTCTATGGACAGCAATGACATGGAGGAGTGAGGTTGATTTTTGTGATCGGAGAGTGATCTGGGGTAAATTTCCCTACTGCAATCCTTGACATGTTCTCTCAACTGTCTTCAAAATACTTTCATTTTGCATCATAGAATAGGATAATATAGCACAGAAGGTGACCATCCAGTAACCAAAGCTGGTTTTATTCCAGCTTCTCCACATAACTAAAGTCCCTCGTCCCTGCCACCATTCTAGTAAATCTCTGCACCCTCTCTAAGGTTTTGACATCCTCCTTAAAGTGCGATGCCCAGAATTGGACGCAGTTCTGCATCTGAGACCACGCCAGTGAACTTTATTGTGTTTGTACTCCGTCTCTCCCGCCTACCTGTGTAATAGCTTTATCAATGTTCCTGCCAAAGATTTATGTACGTGAATCTCTGCCTCTATTCCTCCACCCCCTTTAAAATGTAACTCTTGGTTTGTCTCCCATCTATAATTTGACATTCCCTCACAATTCTCTTTTCTCCATAGATTTCCCCCTCCTGCACACTGATTTGGTGAAGATTCTGGGACTTTACAGACCACAGATGCTGTCAATACCATTCTTGGTTAACCCGTCAAGAGGTGCAACCAAGTAATATGTCAGGACTCCCCTCCTCCAGCTGTCCTGCTCGAGGCTTTGTGGGTTTTATTTTAATTTTAGTGAGAATTGTTCCACTTGCTTTAGTGAATTTCAAAAATATAACAATGTAAGGAGTTCTTCTTCACACTGCATAAAAACATCAACAACTTGTTTTAAAGCTGAGCATAAACAGAGAACTAATAATCCAGACAATATGAGTTCAAATCTCACCAGAGCAGTTTGAGAATGTTATGTTTTTTTTAAATCTGGAGGTTAAACACTGGGATCAGTAACAGTGACCATGAAGCTGTCGGATTGTCATAAAAACTCAACTGGTTCAGTAATGTCCTTTAGGGAAGGAAATCTGCCGTCCTTACCCGATCTGGCCGACATGTGACTCCAGACCCACAGCAATGGATCACTCTTATCATCATCATCATAGGCAGTCCCTCGAAATCAAGGAAGACTCAAAATCGAGGAACTGCCCTGTGAGATGGTCATAAAAACATTCCGTTCTCTCAACTGCTACAAAGAATAAAGACCAGATGGCCCATCACTACCTTCTCAGGGAAACTAGGAATGGGCATTAAATGTTGTCTTGCCAGCAATGGCCATAAGAAGAACTACTTGCATTAATATAGCGCCTTTCACTACCACTGGACATCCCAAAGTACTTTAAAGCCAAGTACCTTTTTTGAAGTGCAATCACTGTTGTAATAAGAACATAAGAAATAGGAGCAAGAGTCGGTCATTTGGCCCCTCAAGCCTGCTCCACCATTCAATAAGATCATGGCTGATCTGATCATGGACTCAGCTCCACTTCCCTGCCCGCTCCCCATAACCCCTTATCGCTCAAAAATCTGTCTATCTCCACCTTAAATATATTCAATGACCTAGCCTCCACAGCTTTCTGGGACAGAGAATTTTATAGATTTACAACCCTTAGAGAAGAAATTTTTCCTCTTCAGTTTCAAATGGGTGGCCCCTTATTCTAAGACTATGGCCCCAGTTTTAGTTTCCCCTATGAGTGGAAATATCCTCTCTGCATCCACCTTGTCGAGCCCCCTCATTATCTTATGTTTCAATAAGATCACCTCTCATTCTTCTGAACTCCAATGTGTATAGACTCAACCTATCTTCATAAGTCAACCACCTCATCTCCAGAATCAACCTAGTGAACCTTCTCTGAATAGCCTCCAATGCAAGTATATCCTTCCTTAAATATGGAGAGCAAAACTATACGCAGTACTACAGGTGTGGCCTCACCAATACCCTGTACAGTTGTAGCAGGACTTCTCTGCTTATATAGTCTATCATCCTTGCAATAATTCTATTTGCCTTTCTGATTACTTGCTGTACCCGCATACTAACTTTTTGTATTTCATGCACAAGGACCCCCAGGTCCCTCTGTACTGCAGCACTTTGCAATTTTTCTCTATTTAAATTATAATTTGCTTTTCTATTATTTCTGCCAAAATGGATAATCTCAGATTTTACCACATTATACTCCATCTGCCAAATTTTTGCCCATTCACTTAGCCTGTCTATATCCCTTTGCAGATTTTTTGTGTCCTGACAATTTGCTTTCCCACCCATCTTTGTATCATCAGCAAACTTGGCTACATTACACTCGGTCCCTTCATCCAAGTCATTAATATAGAATGTAAATAGTTGAGGACCCAGCACCGATCCCTGCGGCACCCCACTAGTCACTGTTTGCTAACCGGAAAATGACCCATTTATCCCGACTCTGTTTTCTGTTAGTTAACCAATCCACTATCCATGCTAATATATTACCCCCAACCCCATGAACTTTTATTGTGCAGTAACCTCTTATGTGGCGCCTTATCGAATGCCTTCTGGAAATCCAAATACACCACATCCACTGGTTCCCCCTTATCCATCCTGCTCATTACATCCTCGAAGAACTCCAGCAAATTTGTCAAACATGATTTCCCTTTCATAAAACCATGCTGACTCTGCTTGATTGAATCATGCTTTTCCAAATGTCCCGCTACTGCTTCCTTAATAATGGACTCCAGCATTTTCCCAATGACAGATGTTAGGCTAATACTTTCCTACTTTTTGTCTGCCTCCTTTTTTAAATAGGGGCATTACATTTGCAGTTTTCCAATCCGCTGGGACCGCCCCAGAATCCAGGGAATTTTGGTAATTACATCCATCCACTATCTCTGCAGCCACTGTAGTGTAGGGAACGCAGCAGTCAATTTGCATATAGCAAGATCCCACAAACAGCAATGTGGTAAGATAAGCTGGATTATTTGTGATGTTGATTGAGGGATAAATATTTGCCAAGCCATCAGGGATAACTCCCTTGCTCTTCCTCGAAATAGTGCCATGGGATCTTTTACATCTACCCATGAGGGCAGACGGGGCCTCGATTTAATGTTTCATCTTAAAGACAACACCTCCAACAGTGCAGCGCTCCCTCAGCGCTGCCCCTCCGACAGTGCGGCACCTACTCAGTACTGCCTCTCTGACAGTGCGGTGCTGCCTCAGTATTGCCCCTCCGACAGTGCAGCGCTCCTTCAGTACTGCCCCTCTGACAGTGCAGCACTCCCTCAGTGCTGCCCCTCCGACAGTGCGGCGCTCCTTCAGCACTGCCCTCCCTCAGTACTGCCCCTCTGACAGTGTGGCGCTCCCTCAGCACTGCCCCTCCGACAGTGCGGCGCTCCTTCAGCACTGCCCCTCCGACAGTGTGGCGCTCCCTCAGCGCTGTCCCTCCAACAGTGCAGCACTCCCTCAGTATTGCCCCTCTGACAGTGCAGCACTCCCTCAGTGCTGCCCCTCCGACAGTGCGGCGCTCCTTCAGCACTGCCCTCCCTCAGTACTGCCCCTCTGACAGTGTGGCCTCCCTCAGCATTGCCCCTCCGACAGTACGGCGCTCCTTCAGCACGGCCCCTCCGACAGTGTGGCGCTCCCTCAGCGCTGTCCCTCCAACAGTGCAGCACTCCCTCAGTATTGCCCCTCTGACAGTGCGGCGCTCCCTCAGTACTGTCCCTCCGACAGTGCGGTGCTCCCATAGCACTGCACTGGGAGTGTCAGCCTAGATTTTTGTGCTCGAATCCCTGGAGTGGGACTTGAATTTACAACCTTCTGACTCAGAGGCGAGTGTGCTGCCCACTGAGCCATGGCTGACATGTCCATATCCTGAGGATGAACAAAAGTAGCCAGGACTTAGGGTTTGAATTCAGTGCGGCCTGATTTGACGACAGTCTGCTCTTTCTGGTCCCTCTCGACTCTGAATTGAAACACGGTGGAAGCGTTTCAGCTGAATGCATTGACCTCTTGTTGGGGTTCAGTTTCCCAAGAGCTGAGCACCCTGCAGTATCTCGTTCACAGTCATTGTCCATGTGTGAGTCAAGGAGCTCGCCAACTAGAGGCTCACATCACAATCCGATCCTCCTTCAGCTGACAATGCTACGGGTTCCCGATCACAATCACAAACCGATACCGGGCTGCTTTCCCTCTTTTTAACCTGGGAAAGCTGAAGTGGATGCGAACATTCCTAACTGACTCGACCTATACTCTCTCAAGTTTAGAAGAATGAGAGGTGATCTCATTGAAACATACAAAATTCTTCCAGGGCTTGACAAGGTAGATGCAGGGAGGATGTTTCCCCTGGCTAGGGAATCTAGAACCAGGGTCACAGTCTCAGGATAAGGGGTCGGCCATTTAGGAGATGAGGAGAAATTTCTTCACTCAGAAGGTGGTGAACCATTGGAATTCTCTACCCCAGAGGTCTGTGGATGCTCAGTCGTTGAGTATATTCAAGACAGAGATTGATAGATTTTTGGATATTAAGGGAATCAAGGGAAAGTGCAGGAAAGTGGAGTTGAGGTCGATGATCAGCCATGATCTTATTGAATGACGGAGCAGGCTTGAGGGGCTGAATGGCCGACTCCTGCTCCTAATTCTTATGTTGTTGTTATGTAACTCCCGCAGACTGTTCACACTACCCTGGGATGGAGGCGTGTAGCTCCCTAGTCAGTCAGGCTAAGCAGTTTTTCAATCCCTTGCTGCATTTGAGATTTATTTTTTTATCAATATAAGATTTCTCAGGCTAACAGACACAACAAACCAGCCCTTGGTTACCGGCTGTTTACTTGCACAGTCTCAGTCCTGTTTAAACTGCACTAACTTCAGGTCCTATGTGGAAATCCTTCTAAGATCATGGAGTCTGAGACGGGCCACTCGCGGTCCACACCTTTCCTCTTCTGCTGTCTGGCTTTTTGCGACTTGGGTCAGATGTTCTTGCATTCGAGAAACTGGTTCTGCCGTTAAAAACAGAGAATGCGAGAGCCCATCAAACATGTTCCGGAGGGAGCAATGGCTTCTCTCACCCTGACTCCTTGATCAGTCTGGGCCTGGTCTCACAAGCTCTGTCCACCAGAATCAATTCAATTCAAGAAAGATTGGCCATTTAACCAAGCAACTCTGGTTGGTTAGATCGGGATGTGAAGAAGGCGATTTAACCAATGAGCGAAAGGCTATAGAAGGAAGTCAATTGACAGGCTCTCAAAACTGATCTTGTGAAGGAGCGGAGGCTGCAATGACATTGCATATTGGAACAATGTATGCTCTGTCAAAATTAATAACCATTAATGTTTAGAACACAGAGGAGGCCATTCAGCTCATCGTGTCTGTAACAGTTCTTTGCTGGAGCTTTCCAAACTTAACGTCAGTGCCCCACTTTCCCCCCATAGCCCATCTATTCCTTTGTATATGCTTAGACAAGTCCTTGCTGTTATGTTTTATATTATCTACTAGCCTTTTTTCGTATGCCCTTTTAGCTCTTATTATTTCCATTTCCTCTCCCCTACATCTTCTAGATTCCTGGCGACCACTGTTACGATTGTTAGTCCGCATTTTAACTCATGTTTCCTTATTAAGTTTGAGTTTGGTTTCAATGGCCCGGATTTTGCGGTGCTAGTGATGGTGAAACTGACAGCGTTTGCCACCATTCCCCCTCTGAAACTGATCGTAACTTCAGGACTGAGTGTGTGCTCAGATAAACGCAGGAATCCTCAGGTTGTGCTCAGTCATTTCCGTGTTGTGTCGAACTCCCCATCGCCGTCAATCGCTGAAGTTAAACATTATTGAAAGAGGTGTAACTGGGGTTTTAATGGCGTATTGATTGCTGAACAACCGTCCTGGCCCTGAAAAACGAACTTTATAATTGTGGATTGTCAGATTTTTCCATTATGATAAAAAATTACTAGATTTTTAAAATAATACAAAATATTCTTTTAATTTTTTTTGGTTTGTTTATGATGGTTCAGCTTCTACCTCAACCCTATGTGTATGTCCCAATCATTATTTCATCCTCTGTAAAGCAAATAAAAGTGAATGAAAAAGCTGCTTTTTATTTCCTGGTTTGTTGTCTGTGATAATTCTTCAACGTGATTGGCTGCTTAGACAGCTTGATGACATCACTGCTACTCTCTTCTGGGGATCCCCTTTGGACAGCGCTACAATCAAATTAAAGTTGAGAAAGCTAAAGTTTCCGCCACAGAGATTGCGAGATCTTTGTGCGCGGCTTTCTTCGAGGTCGGCAGCAATTACCGCCGCTTTGCTGCTAAATGCAAATTCCGGGCCAATATTACTGTTTAAATATTACTATGACGCACTCCATTTTTTCCTTATAGTAATGTATGTACTTTGTACTCTGTGCATCTCAATAACTTGCATTTATATAGCAATGTAGTAAAATGTCCCAAGGCGCTCCACAGGAGCGTTATCAAACATAAATTATACCGAGCCACATAAAGAGATATGAGGGCAGGTGACCACAAACTTGGTCAAAGAGGTCAGTTTTAAGGAGTGACTTAAAGGAGAAGAAAGAGCTAGAGAGCCAGAGAGCTTTAGGGAGGCAATTCAACAGCTTAGGTACCAGGCAGCTGAAGGCACAGCCATTAATGGTGGAGTGATTAAAATTGGGTGCACAAGAGGCCAGAGATCTCGGAGGGTTATAGGGTGAGACAGGGTTGCAGAGATAAGGAGTGGCAAGGCCATGGGGAAATTTTAACACAAGAATGAGAATTTAACATTGAGGCATTGACGGACCGGGAGCCAATGTGGGGTAGCTTGTGCTGGGTGATGGGTGAATGGGATTTGGTGCGAGTTAAGACACAGGCAGCAAAGTTCAAGTTTATGGAGGGGGCAAGGTGGGAGGCTGGCCAAGGAGAGCGTGGAATAGTCGAGTCTAGAGATAACAAATGCATGGATGAAGGCTTCAGCAACAGATGAGGTAAGGTAAGAGCGGAGATGGGCGAGGTTACCGAGGTAGAAGTAGGCTGTCTAGGTGATTGAGCGGATATGTGGTTGGAAACTCACCTCAGGGTCAAATGGGGACCAAGGTTGCAAATGGTGTGGCCAGGAAGGGGAATGGAGCCAGTGGTGAAGGAACGGCGTTTGTGGCGTGGATCAAAGACAATGGCTTCCGTCTTCCCAATATTTAATTGGAGGAAATTTCTACTCATCCAGTCGGACAAGCAGTCTGACAATTTAGAGACATATTTGAAGATTCCTATCTGCTGATCTGTCGATTTGTTTGTGATCTTTCTGCCCAATTAATTTGGGCCAGATCCCTTTATATCTGGGTGAGCATTGCCTTTTTCTTTGATGAGCTATCATCATCATAGGCAGTTCCTCGGTAACCTCATCCATCAAGCTGAACAGTCCAATACGAGAACCACAGTCCCTGTCACAGGTGGGATAGACAGTGGTTGAGGGAAGGGGTGGGTGGGGCTGGTTTGCCGCAAGCTCCTTCCGCTGCCTACGCTTGATTTCTGCATGCTCTCGGCGATGAGACTCGAAGTGCTCAGCACCCTCCCAGATGCACTTCCTCCACTTAGGGCGGTCTTTGGCCAGGGACTCCCAGGTGTCAGTGGGGATGTTGCACTTTATTGGGGAGACTTTGAGGGTGTCCTTGAAACGTTTCCTCTGCCCACCTTTGGCTCGTTTGCCATGAAGGAGTTCCGAGTAGAGTGCTTGTTTTGGGAGTCTCGTGTCTGGCATGCGGACAATGTGGCCTGCCCAGCGGAGCTGATCAAGTGTGGTCAGTGCTTCGATGCTGGGGATGTTGGCCTGGTCGAGGACGCGAATGTTGGTGCGTCTGTTCTCCCAGGGGATTTGTAGAATCTTGCGGAGACATCGTTAGTGGTATTTCTCCAGCGACTTGAGGTGTCTACTGTACATGTGTGTAGTGTGTAGGCTATAGTGTGTGCCTATATATCACCCGATAGTGGGGGATATTCAGTGCACTCACCTTGTAGTGAGCTTTCCTGCTCACGGACTCACTCTGCCGAGTATCGCTCCCTGCCTTGCACTTGTCAGCTTCTAATGACCAAGTAGTGACTACCTGCCTTAGGGAGAGCGAATGTAATGCATGAAGAGGGAGTGATCCAACTGGCCCTGTGGCAGACTCAGTATTGCGAGATGTGAGCCAGGCAGCTTGTGTCGTTCAGGACGATGGACCAGCCAGATCTGTCTGGAATTCTCCCCCCTCATCTCCGTCTCGCCCTAGGTCAATCCCCAAAGGGTTGAGTGGCCTTACGCCAACAGCTGGGCAAGGTTACCCGTGATCTTTGCTGACAAGTGGCGGCCTTTACAGGGTTAAACTTCAGCGGGGTCTCTCCGCACATTCGGAATGAGCCCCGCGCCCGAGCTCCTGCACCTCGCATTCTGGGGTTATGTCAATGGGCTGTCCAGAGGTTATGCCCTACACCCTGGGGGGGTTATGCCCCATACCCTGGGGTTATGTCAATGGGCTGTCCAGAGGAGCAGAATGTGTCCTATTCCAGGTGAACGGAAGCTGCTTATTTCTGTTTCTCAGTAGTTCGGAGTGTCCTAAACACGGTGATGGGTTTCCGTTGACCGACTAAAATCATATCTGCTTTTCATTAAAAAATAAACGTTCATTTCCAAATAAACGGATTGCCTCCTGGTTTGTATGAGGAACACCTGAACATATTCTCACACCCTGCGTCAGTCAAGCTCCTGCACAAACAGACATCAATGGAGAAAATCCAGTTCAGTAAAAAGCTTCCTGAGTGTTTGCTATCTGCTGACGCAGCTCGGCTCCTTCAGCACAGTCCGGCTGTTTGCTGGCTGTGACATTTACATTTTGGTAATGAGAGGTCACATTTCCATCCCTAACTGATTCACATTGCACCGTGTCCCCGCAAACGAAACAATTCCTGGAAACAACCCGGATTATTTTGTAAAATGAGTTGAAGCTCGCTATGCGGTATGTCACCTCAGGGACTGTATGGAGCACTGCCACACTTGCTTTTATCACACAGAAGCCCCTATCTGCTCCAAAACTTAAAGTTGTCAAATATTCTCCATTTCTCAGAGAAAAACTATATTTTGCTACAATCATCTTTGCCCACAACAGACATGGTGAATGGGGGAATGCAGTGGACGTGGTGTATATAGACTTTCGGAACATTAAGGAGAATGGAATTAGTGGAATGGTATCAAATTATATTAAAAACTGGTTGGAATAGAGGAAGACAGTTTGAGTTAAGGGCAGTTTCTGAGGTTGGAAGTGGCTAGTTGTGTCCCACAGGGTTCTGTTCACAGTGTACAATGGGCAATGATTTGGATACAGAATCATAGAATCTTACAACACAGAGGCCATTCGGCCCATCGAGCCTGTGCCAGCTCTGTGACCGAGCGATCCCATCAGTCCCACTCCCCCGCTCTTTCCCCACAACCCTGCACATTTATTCCCTTCAAGTATTTATCCAATTCCCTTTGAAAGCTGTGATTTAATCTGCTTCCACTGCCCTTTCAGGCAGCGCGTTCCCGATCGCAGGAACTCTACATATAAATAATTCTCCTCACCTCGCCTCTGGTTCTTTTGGCAATTATTTTAAATCTGCGTCTTCTGCCGCTGGAAATTGTCTGCCCTGCGGAGCATTCCCAGTATTTTCTGGTTTTATTCCAGTCTCTCCACATTCCCGGAACCATTCTGCACCCTCTCCAAGGCCTTGACATCCTTCTAAAAGCACGGTGCACACAGCTGGGGCCGAAGCAGTGTTTTATAAAGGTTTAGCGTAATGTCCTTGCTGCTGTACTCTCTGCCTCGATTAATGAAGGCCAAGAGCAGATAACCTTTTTTAGCAGCCTACTCAACTTGCCCTGCCACCTTCAGAGATTCTGTGCCTATACACCACCTCACCCGCCCCCTCGCTGTTCCTGCACCCTTTAAAATATCGTTTATATTGCCTTCCTCATTCTTTCTACCATAAGCACCACTTCCTTGCACGACTGGAGGAAATTCTGTCCAAATTTTCAGACAATACTAAAATAGGAGACTATGGTCCTGAATTTTCTCAATGTTAGTTAAGTTGTTGTTATACTGTTGTTGCACCGGAAAGTTACGGCATTCTCCAGCAGAGGGAGCTGCACACAGGTTTCTGGGGTAAGTTCATCTAAATACTCTTGGTCAAGTTGAGTGTGTAATGGTGTAAGTTGCTGAACCCACCTACGGAAACTTCCGTTTCAATCGAAGCAGCTCTTTAAAAACTACAGGTGCCCAGAGACATCTCTCATCCATCACATCCGGCCAGGCTGGCAGCACCTTGTCCACAGGGCACCGAGCCAGGTCAGCGGGCAGTCCGGGCATGACCAGCTCCTCTAACCAACATCTCCAGATCCTCCGCCATTAGATACAGGTCATAGACCTCAAATGTCTGAGTCGCTCTCTCACCAACATCTGTGATGGCACCTGCAGGCCCCGCCCCACAACCCCCCCTCATCCCCACTCCCCCACAACCCCCTGACCCCACCCCCCATACACCTTGACCCAGCTCCTCCCTCACACCCCCCTCACCCCCTCCCCCACACCCAGCCTGGACCTCACCCCTCCCCCACACCCCCGCTGACCACCCCCCAGTCCCTCTCCCACACCCTTCTCCCCCACAGTACCCCTGACCCCGCCCCTCCCCCACATCCTCTCACCCCCCCATCACCCACACCCCCCCTTATCCCACCTCCACTACACCCCCCTCCTGCCTCACACCCCCTGACCTCCCCATCCCCCACCTCCGCTGACCCTGTCCCTCCACCACACCCCCCTCACCCCCACATCCCCCACATCCCCTGACCCCGCCCCTCCCCCACCCCCCCTGACCCCGCTCCTCCCCCCCACTCCCGACCCCCTCCTACCCCACACCCAGCCCTAACCCACCTCTCAGATCCAGCCCTGACCCAGCTCTCAGACCTAGGACTGACCCATGTCTCTGACCCAGGAATGACCCACTAGGAGGGTGTGACTATGAGTGAGGAAGGTACGGGGACTTGGGATGTAGTGCTGGAGGAGTCTTGGCCCTTGCTCCTGTCCAACAGGTTCGAGACCCTTACTCCCTCCCTGTGTGGACGAGAGCAGGGACTGCAGGGAGGATGAGCAAACTGACCACAGCACCGTGGTACAGGGGGCCATTCAAGTGGGGGGAGTAAAAATAAATGTTGTAGTGGTAGGGGACAGAAGGGTCAGAATGGATAAAAATAAAGGTGAATCAGAAAGTGGGGTCAAAGTGGGGATAAATGGTAAAAAGACTAATTTAAAAGCTCTTTATCTCAATGCACGCAGCACTCGTAACAAAATAGATGAGTTGACAGCACAAATAGATACAAATGAATATGATCTGATGGCCATTACAGAGATGTGATTGCAAGGCGACCAAGACTAAGAACTAAATATTCAGGGGTATTTGACAATTCGGAAGGACAGACAGAAAGGAAAAGGAGGTGGGGTAGCTCTGTTAATAAAGGATGAGATCAGTGCGTTAGTGAGAAATGATATTGGCTCAGAAGATCAAGATGTTGAAGCAGTTTGGGTGGAGATAAGGAATAATAAGGGTGGGTGTAGTCTATAGGCCCCCTGACAGTGGCTACACTGTTGGACGGAGTATAAATCAAGAAATATTGGAGGCTTGTAAAAAAGGAACGGCAATAATCATGGGCGATTTTAACCTTCATATTGATTGGACAAAGCAAATTGGCCAGGGTAGCCTTGAGGAAGAGTTCATAGAGTGTATCTGGCGTAGTTTCCTTGAACAGTACGTTGCAGAACCAACCAGGCAGCGGGCTATCTTAGATCTAGTACTGTGTAATGAGACAGGATTAATAAATGATTCTCTAGGAATGAGTGATCATAACATGGTTGAATTCCAAATTCAGTTGGAGGGTGAGAAAGTTGGATCTCAAACCAGTGTCCTAAGCTTAAACAAAGGAAACTACAAAGGTATGAAGGCAGAGTTGGCTAAAGTGGACTGGGAAAATAAATTAATGGTTGATGAGCAGTGGCAGACATTTAAGGAGATATTTCATAACTCTCAACAAAAATATATCCCAATGAGAAGGGAAGACTGTAAGAGAAGGGATAACTATCTGTGGCTAACTAAGGAAATAAGGGATGGTATCAAATTGAAAACAAGGGCATACAATGTGGCCAAGACTAGTGGGGCCAGAGATTGGGAAACTTTTAAAAGCCAGCAAAGAACGATTAAAAAAAAATAAAGAGAGGGAAGATTGATTATGAAAGTAAACTAGCACGAAATATAAAAACAGACAGTCAGAGCTTCTACAGGTACATAAAAAGGTAAAGAATGGATAAAGTAAATGTTGGTCCCTTAGAGATGAGACTGGGGAATTAATAATGGGGAACAGAGAAATGACAGAGATGTTGAACAAATATTGTATCTGTCTTCACAGTAGAAGATGCTAAAGACATCCCAATAGGGGATAATCAAGGGGCTATAGGGAAGCAGGAACTTAATACAATCACTATCACTAAAGAAGTAGTACTGGGTAAAATAATGGGACTAAAGGTGGACAAGTCCCCTGGACCTGATGGCTTGTATCCTAGGGTCTTAAAAAACGTGGCTGCAGAGATAGTGGATGCATTGGTTGTAATCTACCAAAATTCCCTAGATTCTGGGGAGGTCCCAGCTGATTGGAAAACCGCAAATGTAATGCCCCTATTTTAAAAAAAGAGGCAGATAGAAAGTAGGAAACTATAGAACAGTTAGCCTAACATCTGTCATTGGGAAAATGCTGGAGTCCATTATTAAGGAACCAGCAGCGGGACATTTGGAAAAGCATAATTCAATCAAGCAGAGTTTTATGAAAGGGAAATCATGTTTGACAAATTTGCTGGAGTTCTTTAAGGATGTAACAAACAGGGTGGATAAGGGGGAACCAGTGGATGTAGTGTATTTGGATTTCCAGAAGGCATTCAGTAAGGTGCCACATAAAAGGTTACTACACTAGATAAAAGTTTATGGCGTTGGGGGTAATATATTAGCATAGATAGAGGATTGGTTAATGTTATGTATTGATGCTTGGGGTCACCAAACACCAGAGGGTGCCACTGTTGGAGGTCATCAGGCTGTATGCGTGTGTGCGCGGTCACTGGTATATAAGCGCGGGTGCCATGTCATGCAAGTCCTTTGGGCATGAATAAAGTTGGATCAGGTTTACACTTGAGGCAGTTTACAGTAATAAGACTCTTGAGTCATTACATTTGGCGACGAGGTAACTTAAGAACCTTCGCATGTACACTGGGCATTATTGGAATTCTGAAGAGATTCGTGGAGGGTGAGGATTGGGCGGATTTTATCGACCGCCTGGATCAGTATTTTGTGGCCAACACATTGGAGGGAGAGGCTGACGCAGTTCGGCGCAGGGCGGTTTTCCTCACCGTTAGTGGTCCAAAAATTTACGGCCTCATGAAGAACCTTCTCTCGCCTTTACGTCCAACAGACAAAGAGTACGAGGATTTGTGTGCTTTGGTGTGTGACCATTTTAAGCCAAAAGAGGGGATCATCATCTCACGCTATCGCTTCTACACGCATGTTCGTGCTGAGGGCCAGGATGTGTCGGGATTCGTCGCCGACTATAACATCTTGCTGAGCCGTGTAAGTTCGGGAACATGTTGGAAGACATGTTGAGAGATTTCTTCGTGATAGGCATCAACCATGATGTGATTCTTCAGTAGCTATTGGCTGAAGAGAAGCTGGACTTGAGAAAGGCCATCGTGACTGCCCAGGCATGCACGACGACTGATGATAATTTGAGGCAGATATCATCGAAGAGTCGGAGCTCCACGGCAGGTATTGTAAACAAGATTGTGTCGTCTTCTGACAGAGTTGTTTATGGCAGGGCCTACTCGACTACTTATGTGAAACCTGTAGCTGCTCAGAGTCCACCAACTGGTACAAATCTGACTTCATCCTGTTGGCGTTGTGAGGGCAATCATCGGCCTCATCAGTGTTGGTTTAAACAATAATCCTGAAATGGCTGTTCGAAAGTGGGGCATCTTCAGAGAATTGGGCCACAACTGAGCAAGCGTGTTGCTGCTCATCACATTGTTGATGATGACCAGTCTAGTGCTGGCCCTGATACACAACCCAAGGAGGAAGTGTAAGGTCTGCATTTGTTCTTGGCCAGGAGCCAGCTGATAATTGTTAATGTGGAGCTGAATGGAGTGCCTGTGTCAATGGAGCTGGACACGGGAGCGAGTCAGTTGATAATGAGCCAAAGGGCATTCAACAATCTGTGAGACACTAAGGCTGTGAAGCCTAAGCTGAGTCCAGTCAATGTCAAGTTGCGTACTTACACTAAGGAACTCATACCAGTGATTGGCAGTGCAGTAGTCAAGGTGTCATATGCTGGTGTGGTTCAAGATCTACCATAATGGATCATCCCAGGTAATGGTCCAATGCTGTTCGGCAGGAATTGGCTCGAGAAAATCAAGCTGAACTGGAATGATATCAAAGTGTTGTCCTCGGTGGGTGACACTTCGTGTGCTCAAAGTGTTGAAGAAGTTTCCTTCTTTGTTTGAACTAGGCATTGGGAATTTTACTGAAGCCAAGGTGCAGATTCACCTGGATTCTGATGCAAGGCCTGTTTATCATAAAGCTCGGTTTGATCGTTACATGATGAGGGAGAAGGTTGAAATTGAGCTTAACAGACTCCAACATGAAGGGGTCATATCACTGGTTGAGTTTAATGAGTGGGCCAGTCCTATTGTTCCTGTGTTGAAGGGTGATGGCAGTGTCAGAATTTGTGGCGACTACAAGGTTAAGATTAACCGATTTTCGAAACAGAATCAGTATCCATTACTGAAGGCTGATGACCTGTTCGCCATGCTAGCTGGTGGAAAGTCGTTCACTAAACTAAATCTATATGACGCAGGAGCTTGTTGGCACTTCAAAGAAACTCACCTGCATCAACACCCATGAAGGACTGTTTGTCTACAACTGGTGTCCTTTTGGAATTCGTTCGGTCGCAGCCATATTGCAGAGGAATATGGAGAGTCTACTGAAGTCTGTTCCAAGAACTGTCATGTTTCAAGATGACATTCTGGTCACAGGTCATGACACTGCTGAATATCTGAACAATCTTGAAGAAGTCCTGCACCGTCTGGACAAAGTGGGACTCAGTCTGAAACATTCAAAGTGTGTCTTCATGGCACCTGAAGTTGAATTCCTGGGGAGTAAGATTGCTGTTGATGGCAGCAGGCCTACTGGTTCGAAAACCAAGGCCATCAAAAATGCACCCAGGCCTCAGAATGTGATGGAGCTGCGTTCATTCCTTGGGCTACTCAACTACTTCGGTAATTTCTTACCCAGACTGAGCACTTTATTAGAGCCACTGCACATGCTACTCAGAAAAGGCGACAACTGGTTTTGGGGTGTGCCTCAAGATAGAGCCTTTGAGAATGCTAAGAATCTGCTATGTTCAAACAAGTTGCTTGTTCATTATGATTGGTGTAAGCATCTTGTATTGGCCTGTGATGCTTCATCATATGGGGTTGGCTGTGTACTCCAGCAAGCAAATGAGTCGGGTAAGCTACAACCTGTTGCGTATGCTTTGAGAAGTTTGTCAAAAGCGGAAAGAGCTTACAGCATAGTAGAAAAATAAGCTTTGTCCTGTGTGTATGGGATCAAAAAGATGCATCAGTACCTGTATGGTCTTCGTTTTGAACTCAAAACGGATCACAAGCCACTCATTTCATTGTTTTCAGAAAACAAAGGTATTAATACCAATGCATCATCCCATATCCAGAGGTGGGCATTAACATTGTCTGCCTATGATTATGTTATTCGTCGTAGACCCGGTAGTGAGAATTGTGCCGATGCACTGAGCCGTCTGCCTTTGCCCATAACTGATATGGAGACGCCTCAACCTGCAGATCTACTCTTAGTAATGGATGCTTTTGAGAGTGAAGGAACTCCTGTCACTGCTCAACAAGTCAGGATCTGGACCAGTCATGACCCTAGTTTATCGGTTGTGAAACATGTCCTCAGTGGTGATTGGTCTGCAATACCTATGGAGATGTGTGATGAGACCAAACCATATAACCGTCGCAAAGATGAGCTGTTCATTCAGTCAGATTGTTTACTGTGGGGTAATCGTGTCATCATGCCTAAGAAATGTAGAGAAAAATTTATATGTGAACTAGATAGCACTCATCCTGGTATTGTCATGATCAAAGCCATTGCTAGGTCTCATGTATGGTGGCCTGGAATTGACTCTGATCTGGAATCATGTGTGCATCAGTGCAATACTTGCATGCAGCTAAGTAAAGTACCAACGGAATCTCCGCTGAGTCTTTGGTTGTGGCCATCCAAACCATGGTCGAGGATCCACATTGATTTTGCGGGCACGTTCCTGGGAAAGATGTTTTTTGTTGTGGTGGATGTATATTCAAAGTGGATAGAGTGTATTATTATATCATCCAGTATGTCTACAGCTACTATTGAGAGCCTTTGTGTCATGTTTTCTACTCATAGTTTGTCTGACGTTGTTGTGAGCGACAACGGATCTTGCTTCACAAGTCTTGAATTTCAGGAGTTCATGAAACTCAATGGTATTAGACATGTGAGGTCAGCCCCATTCAAACCTGTTTCTAATGGTCAAGCAGAACATGCTGTTCAAACGATCAAGCAAAGTATGAAATGTGTAACTCAGGGTTCACTGCAGACCTGTCATGTATATTGCTCACAGGACAAGACCTCATACGCTTACTGGGGTTTCCCCTGCTGAACTACTGATGAAGAGAAATCTCAAGACCAGGCTTTCTCTTGTTCATCCTGATTTGAATGATTGTGTTGAAAACAGACGTCAGCGTCAGCAATGGTGTCATGATCGTGCTGCGGTGTCACGTGACATCTCTGTCAACAATCCGGTTTATGTACTGAACTATGGTCAAGGTCCAAAGTGGATCGCTGATACTGTAACAACCAAGAAGGGTAACAGAGTGTTTATTGTTGTGCTCAAGAATGGTCAGGTCAATGTTGATCAGGTCAAACTGCGGCACAAGGATGAACTGGAACCGTTTGAGGAAGATGCAGTCAGTGACCAAGCAACCAATGTTCATTCATCAGAGGACTCTGCTGTCATTACTGAACCTGGACCTTCAGTCTCTGATTGGTCATTACCACTCCCATCAGATTGGTTACTCAGCCTTCAGTGACAACTGACTCAGAACGCTCACCAAAGCTAAAATTGAACTGAAACGATCAACTCATGAGAGGAAAGTCCCAGACCATCTTAATTTGTAAAGAAACTGATATTAAGATCTTGAAAGGGGAATGTTGTTATGTATTGATGCTTGGGGTCACCAGACACCAGACGGCACCACTGTCGGAGGTTATCGGGCTGTATGCCCGTGTGCGTGGTCACTGGTATATAAAGGCAGGTACCACGCGGGTACTTTGGGCGTGAATAAAGTTGGATCAGGTTTACACCTGAGGCAGTGTTGGGGAAGAATTATTCCCCCGAGACATTCACGCCATAGTACGCGCCAGTTATCCACGAGACAAGTGGAGGAATCTACAGGGCGCTGGGATGTCGGACGGAGGATGGGCAACGGCGGTGACACTACTCGCGACTCGGGCCCAGCAGGTCGCTGCATTCCTCCTCTTTAAAACAGCGCTCCAAACCGCCCTGGGCAATCCTCAGGTGAATTGGGAAAAATCATGACATGTAAGCAAAGAAAGGGCAAAGGGAGTAGCGAATTCGGGCAACGATTATTCGAGGCCTATAAGGAGTCGTCCGGACAGGCCGACCCGCAACTGACCGATCCGCCCTTCATTCAGATGTATAAAGACGGGTTGTCCGCTAAACACCAGGCGGTAATAAAGTTGGGAGTAATGACCCACAATGTATACGATGAGGTTGTCCGCTGGGCGTGTTCGGTGGATGCTCAGGATCGATAGGACAAGCCCGCAGTGGTGAAACAGGAGCGGGTGGGGGCGGCAGGGACCACCTCCAAGGGGGGTGGGGCATGTTTCCAATGTGGAAGGATGGGTCACATGGCACGAGACTGCCGCTCTGCCAATCTATGTACATATTGCAATAAGAAAGGCCATGTAGAGGGAACGTCCGGAAACACCTTGCGCGATAAGATAGGAGCCGAGGAATATAACCAGTTCCTAGACTACCTAAAGACCAGGGGACTTGCTGACAGGCGGTGGCCCCGGCCCGTGGGTGAGGAGACGAGCGGATGTTTGTGTCTGCGCTAGTGGGGGGCCGGCCATGTGAAATGCTAGTGGACACTGGAGCCGCCGTCTCGATCACAAACCTACCCTGCCCTTGACTCGACATAAGATTCACATAGTGGGACTGGGGGGGGAACAAATTCCGGCGTTCAAAAGCGAGATGCAGGTGGTGTAACTGGAGAATAAACTCTTGTTAGCCCAGTTTTGGGTATGTAAAAATAATGAGGGAACTATCTTGGGAATAGACCTGATGAGGGAATTTAGATTGCTGGTAGACGCCGGACACAATAAAATAATTTGGCCGGAGGCGGACGGACGGAAAAATAACTCGTCCATCGCCTTACCAAACATTGCAACAATAGGTAGCGCCACCCTAAGGGTCCGAAATTGGAAGCAGGAGCCGGGGATATATGGGATAATATGTGAGGCATTAAGAGAGGTCTGGGCAAAAACAAAACAGGACACGGGACGGGTGAATATGACACCGATCCATATTGCGGGACCTGAGCATCAGGCGCACCGACAGTACCCAATAAAGCCGGAAGCGGCGGAAGCCGTATTAAGAATCGCGTCCCGATACTCCGGGAAACGGAGAGTACCACAAACTCTCCGGTATGGCCGGTGGTAAAACCTAACGGGTCCTACCGTCTCACTATTGATTACACTGCCCTGAACAGAGTTACCCCTAAATTACATCCCTTAGTGGCTAGCCCGGCTACCATTTTGAATAGCCTGAGCCCACGGCACAGGATATTCACGGTGCTGGACATTGCAAATGGATTCTGGTCCCTTCCCCTGGACCAGGAGTCACAGGAGAAACTGGCCTTTACGGTCTATACCTGGACCCGACTACCGCAGGGATTTCACAATAGTCCAGCAATCTTTCACCGGGTCATGGACTCGGTGCTGGAGACCATAGACTTGATTCCCTACCGTAGCACAGTATTGCAGTATTGATAGCATCTGAGGACTCGGAAAGCCACCAGGCAGCACTTATTGCAGTCCTGGAAGCTCTGAGCAATAGAGGGTTTAAAGTAAACCCCAAGATGGCTCAGATCGGCCAGGAGACTGTGACGTACCTGGGACAGGAAATATCCCAAGCAATCAGGACCATGCCTAGCGATCGGAAGGTGGCGATCCAGACAATGCCCCGACCGATCTCAGTGCGAGGAGTCAGGAAGGTATTAGGACTGTTTAACTATAGTAGGAATTTCGTCCCAGGGTTCGCCGAAATAGTAGAGCCAATCCAAAGATTGGTAAAAGGCGGAAAGCCCGCTGCTGCACCCATAGAATGGGGAACAGAACAGGAGGAGGCATATGGGCGACTCAAACAAGCCCTGACCTCTGCCCCGGGACTGGGACTGCCCGACATGGGGAAGCTCTTCCACATTTACTGTGAAAACGAAGGAGGGTTTTATGCGGCGATAGTCGCGCAACAGCACGGGGACCAGAAGCAGCCGGTGGCATATTATTCCACATAACAGTCACCCATAATAGGCGGACTGTCGAAATGCGTGGCCGCCCTCAATTGTGCCGCATGGGCAGTGAAAGTCAGTGAACCCACCGTGATGACTGGGGATTTTGTCCTGCACACGAGACACACCTTGGTAGAAATGCTGAATACCGGACGGTTGAAATCGGTCTCCAATATGCGCAGAGCACGGTGGGAGGCGGTCCTGCTGCCGGGAGATCAATCCGTAGTGATCATAAGGGATACGGGAGGAAACCCGGCGGAGGGCCTCCTTGCGGATGGGGAACCACATGAATGTAACGAGGCAGAGGATGAGGCCGCCGAGGGCCGCCTCGCGGATGAACCCCTGGTGGGAGCACAGTTGACCCTCTACGTGGACGGGTCTCGAAAGTACGTGGAGGGGACGCCCAGAACGGGGTGGGCAGTAGTAGACGACAGGCTGCAGACCATCGCATCGGGACGGCTAGAGGGGAGACTTTCGGCGCAGGTTGCCGAAATCGTTGCCCTCACGGAGGCCCTGAAGTTAGCGAAGGGGAAGACAGTTAATATATACACCGACAGCCGATACACATTCGGAGTAGTTCACGACTACATGGTAGCCTGGGGAAGAAGGGGGTTCATCACAACAGGAGGGGAATCAATCCGGCACCAGGGGAGGGTCTAGGAGTTATTAAAAGCAACGGATAAGCCGTTACAGGCAGCCGTAATAAAGGTTCGGGCCCATCAGAAGGTCAGATCCCCGGAACAAGAGGGTAATCAGGCAGTGGATGCTGCCACGCAAAGAGCGCTGGAACAAGATTTAGAGGAGAGAACTGTGGGTAGTGTGGCACCTGAGAAGGTGGACATAGTCCAACTCCAAGCGGATACCTCTTCGAGGAGCGGGAAGAGTGGAAGGCGCGGGGAGGCGCCCCGGGTAATGACTCAGTGTGAAAGAAAGGGGGGAAGGTTATAGCCCCAAATTGTATTAAGCACACTTTGTTGGACCTACACCACGGTGTGGCACATCTGGGAAGAGGGCCCATGACGGAACTACTCATGCGCGAATGGTGGTGGTCGGGAATGGGCCGGGATATAGCCAAACACTGTCAGTGCTGTATAACATGTGCACAACATAACACTGGCAAGCCGGTTAGGATACGGATGGCCCATCAACCGAGACCAAGGGGGCCATGGGAAAATATACAGATAGATTTCACCGGGGCACTGCCGGACTCGCATGGGAAAAGATACTGCTTGGTGGTAATTGACCAATTCACTCGGTGGGTGGAAGCATTCCCCACATGAAATTGTACGGCCACTACAGTGGCCAGGATACTGGCCGAGGAGATCATCCCCAGAGTGGGGTGCCGGTGCAAATGGATTTGGACCAGGGTACCCACTTCACAGGAGGAGTGATAAAGGCAGTATGTAAATTGATGGGAATAAAACAGAAATTTCACATACCATACCATCCCCAGAGCTCGGGGATTGTAGAACGGATGAATCGAACCCTCAAGGTGGCGATTGCAAAGGCAATCTGAGAAACAGGGAGGACCTGGGTCGACGTGTTGCCCCTCATTCTGATGAAGTTAAGAGCGATCCCAAACAGGATAACTGGGCTGTCCCCTTATGAGCTAATGATGGGTAGAGCAATGCAGCTCCCAGAGGGGATCATTACAGGGGGAACGGATGTGGGACCCTTTAGGGATAAAATCAGGAGGTACATCCTGGAAATGAGCAACAGTCTTAAGGAGATGAGAATGCAGGTCAGGGATAGGCAGGCCCGACAGGACAAGAAATTAGAATCCACCACTCTCTCAGAGGTGCCCCAGGCGGGGACCTGCGTAATGGTAAAGGTTATCCCTGGGAAGTCTGGCTTTGCACCAAAATGGATAGGACCATACGAGGTTATGATTAGCGAAGATACATGTGCCTACGTCGATATGAGAGGACGGGGGCAGTGGAAACACTGGATCCAGCTTAAGGTTTTCGAGCTGAAAAACTAATGCTTGTAGTATCCACTATTCTTTGATTCGCCCACAGGTCAATAGAGACACTACAAGCAACATATACGGCCATTTCGCCTTTGACTATTTGTTAATATAGAGTGGTAAAAAAAAATGAAACTGCGTGCCGCAGTCTCTATAATAGCCTTGATGTACGTAACGTGCAGCGCGTGGGAAGCGAGACGGAAGCGAGAACTCCATGTAAACACCTTTCTGTATATGTCTTATGTTTATGCGTGAAATGGGAACTTTTCTAGTTGCTGGGTGTGCTCGCATATCCCTATACATTCCAAAGGGGGGGATTCCCCTGACCCTAACTGAGACTGTCAAGTGGCTTCTGAGCCAGAATGGCACGGGAGGAGGGAGGCCAATGCAAGAACGAAGAATGAAAGGCGGGTTGAAAGAGGGATCACGGATGAGAGGAGGACCATCATACCGATACCGTGTGAATAACCACGGGGATATCACTGAGTGGGAGAGTGCGGGGTACCCCATTAGTCAAACATTCCGGGGATGGTACCAACCACTCTATGACCATAAAAGGGAACCCCCATACCTAGTCCTGACTAATACCTCGGGGGTCGGGAGACCAACCAGGGCCATATGTTTAACCTAAAATGACACCAGCGGAAAGGGACGTATCATAGGGTACAGTGATTGCCCACACAACCTCAATATCACAACAGGCGCACGGGTCATCATCCTCTCATGCCTTCCGAATAAAACAGGTGGAGGTCTGTGGGCCCAGTCTTGGGACCCCGACACAATATATGAAATGGCAGTGTATAACGGCACGTATTTAGTGTGCGGGCATAGGGCATATCCCTGGTTACCCAGGCGATGGACAGGGTCCTGTTATTTGGGAAATGTGGTCCCCTTTGTCAGACAGGTACATACCCTGGCAGAGGTGCGTACACCAGGTCGACGAAGACGAGCGATTACCCCGGTAGAGAGACTCTTTGGAGTTGTGATGTTCCCATATGGGATAGGACACACCATGGACAAATTAAGCAACGTAGAAAGGGTTCTGGAACAAATAGCTAACGACACTGCCGAGGCGATGGAGAGCGTAACAGCTAAAATGGTAGCCATATGTACTACCATACTCCAGAACCGAATAGCCCTAGATTATGTACTGGCCCAAAACGGAGGCACTTGTGCATTGATTGGGGCCGAATGTTGCACTTATATACCCGATAATTCGGAAAATATAACCAACCTAGCCGACCATATAAGGAGGGAAGTGAGGAAACTGACCACCCCGGATGGTGAAGTTGGCTGGCTAGGGGGATGGATGTCTAAGTTGGGGCAAAGCATTGTACAGGGTCTGATTTTGATTGTGGGCATATGCCAGCATTGTACCTTGTAGTGATGATGATTAAGATATGTATGTCCAAGTTATGTACCGCGATACCCATAGCTGCCGGGACTTACATCAACGATACGACAACCCGACTTCCACCCGCAACATATCAGAAGCTGCACCTCCATTTACAGCAGTACCATCAGCTCCAGGCTCGCCCAAGGACCCTGGCACAAGATGATGAGGCAGTTCGGATGTAAGATTGGATTGTTCTTACCCGCATGAGATGGGACAAGATCAACAGGAGGGATATTTGGGGAAGAATTATTTCTTAGTTTATAATACTCTTGTTTTGGTACTATACCATGTAAACGTTCAAGCAACAAATTGCCTGCTTCAAACAAAAGACACATTTAGACCCCAACGTTCGTTGACCCTGAGTCATGAAGATAGGGGAAGTAAGGAAACGAACGGTTGGAGAAGCAAACAGATGTATTAATAACAGGAAGACAGTTCCTTGTTTTTCTGCTGCTAAGGGGAACTAACCCCACTTGTGTTTGCGTATGCTAGTTAACCTTTGACTTACTACAATGTAAAGATAGATTGTCATAGCATTACCATATAGGGTAAGACGTTACCGAAATGTTAGATAATTGGACGATGATGTGAGGGGGCGGGATCGCCCCAAAGGTATAATTGTAACTTGAAAACTTCGCTCGGGGAAAAGGGTGTGGCGAAGCTGCAGAGTTTCCCTACTTCTCCCAGAGCGCTCTGCACAAATAAACTGTGAAGTTTTCTTTCACTGTACTTGGACTCGGTGTGGAACTTATTTCCCTTACAGGCAGTTTACAATAACAAGACTCTTGAGTCATTACAGTTAACTAACAGAAAACAGAGAGTCAGGATAAATGGGTCATATTCCGGTTGGCAAACTGTAACTAGTGGGATGCTGCAGGGATTGGTGCTGGGGCCTCAGCTATTTACAATCTATATTAATGACTTGGATGAAGGGACTGAGTGTATTGTAGCCAAGATTGCTGATGATACAAAGATGGGTGGGAAAGCAAATTGTGAGGAGGACACAAAAAATCTGCAAAGGGATATAGACAGGCTAAGTGAGTGGGCAAAAATTTTGCAGATGGAGTATAATGTGGGAAAATGTGAGGCTTTGGCAGAAAAAAATAGAAAAACACATTATAATTTAAATGGAGAACAATTGCAAAGTGCTTCAGTACAGAGGGATCTGGGGGTCCTTGTGCATGAAACACAAAAAGTTAGTATGCAGGTACAGCAAGTAATCAGGAAGGCAAATGGAATTTTGGCCTTTATTGCAAGGGGGGTGGAGTATAAAAGCATAGAAGTCCTGCTACAACTGTACAGGGTATTGGTGAGGCCAAACCTAGAGTACTGCGTACAGTTTTGGTCTCAGTATTTAAGGAAGGATATACTTGCATTGGATGCTGTTCAGAGCAGATTCACTAGGTTGATTCCGGAGAGGAGGGGGTTGACTTATGAGGAAAGGTTGAGTAGGTTGGGCCTATACACATTGGAGTTCAGAAGAATGAGAGGTGATCTTATTGAAACATATAAGATAATGAGGGGGCTCGACAAGGTGGATGCAGAGAGGATATTTCCACTCATAGGGGAAATTAAAACTAGGGGGCATAGTCTCAGAATAAGGGGCCGCCCATTCAAAACTGAGATGAGGAGGAATTTCTTCTCTGAGGGTTGTAAATCTGTGGAATTCTCTGCCCCAGAGAGCTGTGGAGGCTGGGTCATTGAGTATATTTAAGACAGAGATAGACAGATTTTTGAGTGATAAGGGAATAAAGGGTTATGGGGAGCGGGTTGGGAAGTGAAGCTGAGTCCATGATCAGATCAACCTTGATCTCATTAAATGGTGGAGCAGGCTTGATGGGCCAGGTAGCCGACTCCTGCTCCTATTTCTTATGTTCTCACCCACACCCAGCAATGACCCACCCTCCGGGACTGTCCCGGTGGGTGGGGCTTGTCCTGGTGGGCGGGACCGTGGGTATTTAAACTCTCGCCTGGGCGGTGAGCGCAGGAGCCGTCCCGCCGAGCGCAGGACATGGACCGGGAGGAATATTGCCGCCGCGGTGAGTTGAGCGCCGGTTCCCGGCGGATTAGAGCGGCACAGCAAGCTCCCACAACTGCAATGTGGGAATGAGCAGGGAATCTGTCTGTGATACTGGTTGAGGGATAACTAATGGCCCCGGACAGCGGGGAGATCTCCCAGCTCCTCCAATGGTAGCCGTGGGATCTTCAGCCACCGGGAGCGCAGATTGCGGGAAGTGTCAGTCCGGGCTCCGCACTGAGCCACGGAGCTCCGCACTGCAATGGGATTCACTGTCAGTGAATGGAAAGGACGGTGAATCTGTGAGCAAATGATCAGAGACCGAGCGCGGCGGGTTTGAATGGTCCGTTTGGGTATTTTAGACAAAGTAGCCCGGCCCTGAAACTCTGGGCACTCGTTCGGGGGAGCGGCTCTCCGAGAGGATCAATTTCTCACCGGCAACACCCCGACCTCCCGCACCGGGACCCGGGGGGAACTGGGGGAAGAAGCTGTGAAAGAGGGAGTCCACAGGCGTGTGTGTGTCTGTGTGTGTCCACAGGTGTCCTTCTGTCTGTGTGTGTCCACAGGTGTCCTTCTGTCTGTGTGTCCACAGGTGTGTGTGTCTATGTGTCCACAGGTGTGTGTCCACAGGTGTCCGTGTGTCTATGTGTCCACAGGTGTGTGTCCACAGGTGTGTGTGTGTGTGTGTGTGTGTGTCCACAGGTGTCCGTGTGTCTGTGTGTCCACAGGTGTGTGTGTGTCTCCACAGGTGTGTGTGTCTATGTGTCCACAGGTGTGTGTCCACAGGTGTCCGTGTGTCTATGTGTCCACAGGTGTGTGTCCACAGGTGTGTGTGTGTGTGTGTGTGTGTCCACAGGTGTCCGTGTGTCCACAGGTGTGTGTGTGTCTCCACAAGTGTGTGTGTCTGTGTGTGTCCACAGGTGTCCGTGTGTCTGTGTGTCCACAGGTGTGTGTGTGTCTCCACAAGTGTGTGTGTCTGTGTGTGTCCACAGGTGTCCGTGTGTCTGTGTGTCCACAGGTGTGTGTGTGTCTGTGTGTCCACAGGTGTGTGTGTCCGTGTGTCTGTGTGTCCACAGGTGTGTGTCCGTGTGTCCACAGGTGTGTGTGTCCGTGTGTCTGTGTGTCCACAGGTGTGTGTGTCCGTGTGCCTGTGTGTCCACAGGTGTGTGTGTCTGTGTGTCCACAGGTGTGTGTCCGTGTTCGTGTGTATCCACAGGTGTGAGGCGTGGGTATCTCTGGTATCGGGGGTGTGGTTAAACAGCGGACTCTTTCATGTTTATTTTTAGTGAATATGACATAACCACCACCTTGTTCTTTGAGCTGGACTGCCCCTGCCTGCTGAGTCTCGCTCAGAGCGGCGCTGTTGCTGTCGCAGCATCTCAGTTCCCGGGCAACAATAGTGGTGCGGCTTTCCAGCTGTTGCTGTGGGGTTGTCTGAAGGTCCTGACGTCTCAGGTCCTGAACTTCATCTTAAAGTGTGGAAGATGCCTGTGTGTGAATTATTTTAACGTAGGGTGGCCGTTGTACACCGGCCACCACATGGGCTTGATGGAGCAAGGTCTTGGTCCAGTGGCAAGGGGATACAAGATAACTGGAGACCAGGCTCTGCTGTATGGGCCTAGTACACACACATTCACGCATACTCCTACTGTCCTCCTTCCCACAGGGCCTCTATCCCGTAGGACGCAGTGGCAGTCTCGCGCTGTTGGCCCGTGCTGCGCTGCTCCTGGGCCACTGCTGTCCTCCGACTTCCCCGCTGACCTCTCACCTCCCGTTGTCCTCCACCTCGAACCAAGTGTCGCCAACCAATCCACTACCTGGGATGCTGTGACATCCGGTTTGTCGCCCGCTTTGTCTTCGTTGCATTCTCGTGCTGGCTCGCGCTGCTCCCTGCGGTGGCTGACTCCTGCCAATGCCACGCTGGGTCCTGGGGCTCTCCTCCTTTATGCTCCTGCTCTGCTGCTGTTCCCACCCTGATCCTCCTCGGCGACTTCAACGCCAGAGTCGGAAAGGACACTGACCTCTGGGGAGCCGTGATCGGCAGAGAGGGTGTAGGGAAAGCCAACTCCAATGTCACACTCCCCCTGATGAAATGCTTAGAACACGGCCTCATCATAACTAATACCCTGTTCCATCAAAAGGACAAATATAAAGCTTCATGGCAAAATCCTCGCTCCAAGCACTGGCATCTGCTAGACGATGTCATGGTCCGAGTGATGGACCGCAAAGACGTGCACATCACGCGCACCACGTCAGGAGCTGACGACTCCTGGACGGACCACCACCTAATTTGCCCCAAAACAGCGATGGCAACAGAAACAATGCCGCAGGAAAATCAACACTGGAGCACTCAAAGACCCTGCTAATAAAGCCCTATTCAGCCAGCGCCTCACTACCAACCCGACGACTCCCAGAAACCCAGATACTCAGACTGTCCACAGCACCTGGTCTGCCCTTGAGGCTTCCATAATCAGCACCTGCGAAGAGACGCTCGGTCACTCGACCAGGAAACACCGACTGGTTCGAGGAGAATGACTAGGAGATCCAGGAGCTAATATGCCACAAGGCATTTTTGGACTGTAAGCAGCAACACAACTCGAGGGCAAGAAAGCAGTTCTACAGATGTCTGAAGGCTGAGGTCCAACAGAAAATCCGTGACCTAACGAACAGATGGTGGGTGAAGAAAGCTCAAGAAATCCAGCAGCTAGCCGACAACCACAACATGCGAGGATTCTTCAGCGCAGTGAAGATGACCTACAGCCCAAGCACCCAAGGCCCTACCCCACTGCTGTCCAAGAATGGAGAGGTGCTCATCAAGGACAGAGAAACAGCCAGTGCCCGCTGAAAGGAGCACTTCGAGGATCTCCTCAACCGAGACTCTGTCTTTGACGTGAGTGTCCTCGACTCCATCCCACAGCATGCCACCCGCCACCATCTCAGCAAAACCCCAGCCTGGCACAAGATTGAAGAGGCCATCCGACAACTGAAGAACAAGTCATCAGGAGCAGATGGAATTCCCGCCGAAGCACTAAAACGTGGTGAAGAAGCACTACTGCCATGGATTCATGACCTTATCTCTCTTACCTGGAAGGAGGAGATCTCAAAGATGCTGTAATCAAATGTTTGTCACCATTCTCCACCTGCTTCATGATGACATGCAAGCCGTGATCCTGACCAATGGATCCATCACAGACCCAATCTACTTTTGGACCGGGGTCAAGCAGGGCTGCGTCATCGCACCAATGTTCTTCTTAATCTTCCTCGCTGAAATGCTCCATCTCACCCTTGGCAAGCTCCCCACTGGAGTGGAACTAAACTATAGAACCAATGGGAACCTGTTCAACCGCCGCTGCTTCCAGACCAGATCCAAGGTCGTCTTGTCCTCCGTCATTGAACTACAATACGCAGACGATGCCTGCATCTGTGCACATTCAGAGGCCGAACTCCAAGCCATCATTAACACCTTCACTGAGTCATATGAGAGCAAAGGCCTTGCACTAGACATCCATAAGTCAAAGGTCCTCCACACAGCACTGCCCCCCCACGACGAGGCCTTGGACAACGTAGACCATTTTCCAGTGTGCCAGTGCAGACTTCGGTCGCCTGAGGAAGAGTGTGTTTGAAGACCAGGACCTCAAACCTGGCACCAAGCTCATGGTCTACAGAGCAGTGGTGATACCCGTCCTCCTATATGGCTCAGAGACATGGACTTTGTACAACATGCACCTCAAAACACTGTAAAAGTACCACCAACACTGCCTCCGCAAGATCCTGCAAATCCACTGACAGGATAGGCGCACCAACATCAGTGTCCTCGCTCAGGCCAGCATCCGAGCGTGGTCAGTGCTTCATCAGCTCTGCTGGATGGGCCACATCCTTCGCATGCTCGACACAAGACTCCCAAAACTAGCTTGGCAGGGGGATGGGAACCCAGGAGAGGGTTCTGAGCTAGTTAGAGTGGGTGAGAGCTCAGATGAACAGAACCCCAAGAAAGAATACAAAAGGCAGGAGGCAACAGAGCAGAGTAGCACTGGGGTAAGTGTAAACCACAAGGTGATAGGAAGGGACAATATGTATGAATATAAAAGGGCTGCAGGAGGGGTCAAAACTAAAATCATGGTTTAAAAACTAGTATTAAAAAACTTTACCAAAACGCACGCAGCAGTCGAAACAAAGTAAATGAGTTGACGGCACAAATCATTACAAATGGGTATGATTTGGTGGCCATTACTGAATCGTGGTTGCAGGGTGGCCAAGACTGGGAATTAAACTTACAGGGGTATCTGACAATTCGGAAAGACAGACAAGAAGGGAAAGGAGGTGGGTAGCTCTGTTAATAAAGGATGATATCAGGGCAGTTGTGAGAGACGATATTGGCTCTAATGAACAAAATGTTGAATCATTGTGGGTGGAGATTAGAGATAGTAAGGAGAAAAAGTCACTGGTGGGCATAGTTTATAGGCTCCCAAATAATAACTTCACGGTGGGGCAGACAATAATCAGGGGAATAATGGAGGCAAGTGAAAAAGGAACGGCAGTAATCATGGGGGATTTTAACCTACATATTGATTGGTCAAACCAAATCGCATGGGGTAGCCTTGAGGAGGAATTCATTGAATGCATACAGGATTGTTTCTTAGAACAGTATGTTACAGAACCTACAAGGGAGCAAGCTATCTTAGATCTGGTCCTGTGTAATGAGACAGGAATAATAAACGATCTCCTAGTAAAAGATCCTCTCGGAATGAGTGATCACAGTATGGTTGAATTTGTAATACAGATTGAGGGTGAGGAAGTAGTGTCTCAAACGAGTGTACTATGCTTAAACAAAGGGAACTACAGTGAGATGAGGGCAGAACTGACTAAAGTAGACTGGGAACACAGTCTAAATGGTGGCACAATTGAGGAACAGTGGAGTACTTTTAAGGAGCTCTTTCATAGTGCTCAACAAAAATATATTCCAGTGAAAAAGAAGGGCGGTAAGAGAAGGGATAACCAGCCATGGATAACCAAGGAAATAAAGGAGAGTATCAAATTAAAAACCAATGTGTATAAGGTGGCCAAGGTGATTGGGAAAATTTTAAGCGACAGCAAAGAATGACTAAGAAAGCAATAAAGAAAGGAAAGATAGATTACGAAAGTAAACTTGCACAAAACATAAAAACAGATAGTAAAAGCTTTTACCGATATATAAAACGGAAAAGAGTGACTAAAGTAAATGTTGGTCCTTTAGAAGATAAGAAGGGGGATTTAATAATGGGAAATGTGGAAATGGCTGAGACCTTAAACAATTATTTTGCTTCGGTCTTCACAGTGGAAGACACAAAAACCATGCCAAAAATTGCTGGTCACGGGAATGTGGGAAGGGAAGACCTTGAGGCAATCACTATCACTAGGGGGGTAGTGCTGGACAGACTAATGGGAATCAAGGTAGACAAGTCCCCTGGTCCTGATGAAATGCATCCCAGGGTATTAAAAGAGATGGCGGAAGTTACAGCAGATGCATTCGTTATAATCTACCAAAATTGTCTGGACTCTGGGGAGGTACCATCGGATTGGAAAGCAGCTAATGTAACGCCTCTGTTTAAAAAAGGGGGCAGACAAAAGGCAGGTAACTATAGGCCGGTTAGTTTAACATCTGTAGTGGGGTAAATGCTTGAAGCTATCATTAAGGAAGAAATAGCGGGACATCTAGATAGGAATAGTGCAATCAAACAGACGCAACATGGATTCATGAAGGGGAAATCATGTGTAACTAATTTACTGAAATTTTTTGAGGATATAGCGAGCATGGTGGATAGAGGTGTACCGATGGATGTGGTGTATTTAGATTTCCAAAAGGCATTTGATAAGGTGCCACACAAAAGGTTACTGCAGAAGATAAAGGTACGTGGAGTCAGAGGAAATGTATTAGCATGGATCGAGAATTGGCTGGCTAACAGAAAGCAGAGTCGGGATAAATGGGTCCTTTTCAGGTTGGAAATCGGTGGTTAGTGGTGTGCCATGGGGATCGGTGCTGGGACCACAACTGTTTACAATATACATAGATGACCTGGAAGAGGGGACAGAGTGTAGTGTAACAAAATTTGCAGATGACACAAAGATTAGTGGGAAAGCGGGTTGTGTAGAGGCCACAGAGAGGCTGCAAAGAGATTTAGATAGGTTAAGCGAATGGGCTAAGGTTTGGCAGATGGAATACAATGTCGGAAAATGTGAGGTCATCCACCTTGGAAAAAAAAACATTAAAAGGGAATATTATTTGAATGGGGAGAAATTACAACATGCTGCGGTGCAGAGGGACCTGGGGGTCCTTGTGCATGAAACTCTTTTAGAGTCTACCTGCAAAACATAAACATTAAACTGTGCCACCCGACCTGGGTGACACACCAGACATTTACAAGGCCCTTTTTTTCCTTTTTTTTTGTGTTTTTTTTTTTTTTTTTTTGGGCACTAAAATCACAATTTCTCCGGTGCCCCCTATAAAAGGGAAGGGGACACTAAAAGCACTGGCAATTAAAACAAATTAAACTTTAAAACGTAAAATCAAATTAAAATTTGGTTGCCGGGCGTGATGATGCACTCCAGTCCCTCCGGTGCCCACCTCTCGCGGAAGGCCGCGAGCGTACCGGTGGACACCGCGTGCTCCATCTCCAAGGACACCCTGGACCGGATGTAAGAGCGGAAGAGAGGCAGGCAGTCAGTTTGAACGACCCCCTCGACCGCCCGCTGCCTGGACCGGCTGATGGCACCCTTGGCCGTGCCCAGGAGCAGTCCTACGAGGAGGCCTTCGGACCTTCCCGCTCCCCTCCGCACAGGGTGCCCAAAGATCAGGAGAGTGGGACTGAAGTGCAGCCAGAATTTCAGGAGCAGCCCCTTCAAATAATAAAACAGGGGCTGCAACCTTGTGCATTCCATAAAAACATGGAACACGGACTCTTCCAGACCGCAGAAATTGCAGGCGGCCTAGGAGTCCGTGAACCGGCTTAAAAATTTGTTGCACGGCACTGCTCCGTGCACCACCCTCCAGGCCAAGTCCCCGATGAATAGTGGGAGGACCCCTGTGTAGAGTGCCCTCCATCGGGAACCCCCGCCTCCTCCGGACGGCAAGATGGTACGCCATGGCGTGTCCGGACGGCCGGCGAGGATGGCAAAGTTGAGGGTGTGCAGGAGCAGCCCGTACAGGAAACCCCTCCGCGCGGAACTGAAAGGCACGGAGGGGATTTCCCCGAGGCGGCTCAAGTTGTGAGGCGCCGGCCCCCGAGGGAGGTTCCGGGGTTTGGCGCCGATGAGGAATTCCGTCCGGACGGGGGTCAGTTCGGACGGGATCTCCCCATGTGCTTGAGCCTCCTCGATGCACCTAACGGAGTCAGGGCCCAGAGCTGTTTTTAGCGACTCGATGGCATCGGCCGCGTGGCGGACATTGGCAGAATTAAGGCGCCGCGCCAGCGTGTCTGGCGCCATCCAGCCCGCTCCTCCGCCATCGAGCAGGTCCCTGACCCTGGTCACCTCACCAGCCACAGCCCTCTCTTCCGACCGCCACATGAAACCTCGGCCGTGGAGGTACGGATTCCCGAGCAGCAGTTCCTGCAGGACGGCCGCCACTCCAGCCGGCGGAGAGCTGCGCTTGGTGGAGACTTTGTTCCAGACCCTGATGAGTTCCCTGTAAAAGACAGGCAGCTCCCGGAGGGCGGTCCTGGCACCCCCCAAGTTCACAAACAGGAGCTGCGTGTCATAATTGAGGTCGCGCTGCTGGCGGAAGAAATACCTCGCCAGAGCACACCACCTAGGAGGGGGCTCGACGTAAAGGTATCTCTGCAGGGTCTGAAGACGGAAAGTCGCGAGCTGGGCGCTGACGCACACCAACGACTGACTGCCCTTCTCAAGCGGGAGACTCAAGACCGCGGCAGAGACCCAGTGCTTCCTGTTGTTCCAGAAGAAGTCCACCAGCTTCTTCTGTATCTTGGCGACAAACGCAGGGGGAGGGGTCAAAGTGACCAGCCGGTACCACAGCATTGCGGCCACCAGCTGGTTTATGACTAGCGCTCGACCCCTGTAGGACAGCACTCGGAGCAGTCCTGTCCAGCGCCCTAGGCGAGCGGCGACCTTGGCCTCCAGCTCCTGCCAGTTCGCCGGCCAGGCTCCCTCGTCGGGGCTAAGGTAGACTCCCAGATAGAGGAGATGGGTCGTGCTCCAGGCAAAAGGCCTGAGCTCCTCCGGCAGGGAGTCCACCCGCCACTGACCCACCAGGAGTCCGGAACATTTCTCCCAGTTGATCCTGGTGGAGGACGCGGCCGAGTAAATCTCCTGGCACTCACGCATCCTCCGCAGGTCAGCGGGATCCTCTACCGCGAGGAGCACGTCATCGGCGTAAGCCGAGAGGACGACCTCCACGCCCGGCCCTTGCAGAGCCAGTCCCGTTAACCTCGTCCGCAAGAGGCGCAGGAAAGGCTCCACGCAAACGGCGTATAACTGGCCGGACATGGGGCATCCCTGGCGCACCCCTCTCCTAAAGCGAAGGGGCGCCGTCAAGGACCCATTAACCTTAATCAGACACTCCGCGGCGGCGTACAAAAGTCGGATCCGGGCGACGAAATGCGTCCCGAACCCGAAAGCGCGCAGAGTTCCGAGCAGATAGTCGTGATCCACCCTGTCGAACGCCTTCTCTTGGTCGAGGGATAGGAAGGCGACCGACAGACCAGCCTCCTGGGAACAATGGATGAGGTCCCGGACCAGATGGATGTTATCGTGGATTGTCCGGCCCGGGACCGTGTAGGACTGGTCGGGGTGGATCATGTGGTCCAGCACGGCACCAAGGCGAGCAGACATCGCCCTGGCGAAGATTTTGTAGTCCGTGCTGAGGAGGGAGACCGGGCGCCAGTTCTTAAGGAGGCGGAGATCGCCCTTCTTAGGCAGCAGGATGATGACTGCCCTGCGCCAAGAGAGGGGCATCTCCCCGGTCGCCAGACTTTCCCCCAGGACCCACGCGTAGTCGCTCCCCAGGACGTCCCAGAACGCCCTGTGGAACTCCACGGTCAGCCCGTCCAGCCCCGGGGATTTTCCCCTCGAGAGCCGGGCGAGGGCACCGGTCAGCTCCGCCAGGCTTAGCGGAGCTTCCAGATTTTCGGCGCCCTCCGGGCTGACCTTCGGCAGGTCCTCCCACAAAACTCTACACGCTTCCTCGCTGGACGGATCCGGAGAGAACAGAGCCGCGTAATATTCACGGGCCCTGTTGTTGACGCCCTCCGGATCCGAGACGAGAGAGCCGTCGTCAGCCAGAAGCGTCAAGAGCTGCTTACGGACACTCTGCCTTTTTTCCAGCGAGTAGAAGAAGGGGGAGCCGCGGTCCAGATCCCGCAGGAACCGGATCCGCGACCTCACGAACGCGCCTCGGGACCCGACGAGCTGCAGGTCCTTCAGCGCGGCCTTCTTCGCTTCGTACACCGTCCGCAGGGCCGGGTCCTGGACGACTTGACCGAGACGGGCTTCCAGGTCGAGCACCTCTTTTTCTAGGCGCCCGACTCTGGCCGCCCGCCTCTTGGTCGACCCCCTCGCGTACTCTTGACAGAAGACGTGGACGTGAGCCTTGCCCACGTCCCACCATAGCCTCAAGGAGGGGAAGCCCCCCTGCTTCCTTCTCCAGTCGGACCAGAATCGACGGAACGAGTCCTGGAACCGCACGTCCTCCAGCAGCCGGTTGTTAAAGTGCCAGTACGCGGACCCCGTCCTCGCGCGGAGCGAAGCGAGCTCCGCCCACACCAGGTGGTGGTCCGAACACGGCACCGGTCGCATGGAGGCCGCCGGGACGCAGGAAACGTACGCCCGAGACACGTAAAGGCGGTCGACTGTAGACCATCCTACTCCAGGCCTCACCCAAGTAAAGGCGCTGGAGTCGGGGTGGAGATTTCGCCAGACGTCCACCAAGTCGAAGGACCCGACCAGGTCCCTCAACTTCTCCATCGCCGTCATGCACTACGGGGCACCGGAGCGGTCCCTCGCCTCGAGGGTGCAGTTAAAATCCCCCCCGAGGACAATGCAGTCGCCGACGTCGACGGAGCCAAGAAGAGCGGACACCTCTTCAAAGAAGCGCGTTTGCTGCGGGCCGGGCTGAGGGGCGTACACGTTCACGAGATTGAGCGGCACGTCCCCCAGGTGAACCGTTACGTGCAGCAAGCGGCCTGGCACGGGCTCCTCGACCCCCAAGATCTCCGGCTGAAAATGCGGGCCCAGCAAGATGGCCACCCCACTAGAAATGGCGGTGAGGTGGCTCATGCGGACCTCTCCTTGCCATTCCAGGAGCCACGTGGCTTCGTCTCCCGGAACGGTGTGGGTTTCTTGCAGGAAGCACACCGCATATTTCCCCTCCCGCAGGAGCGAAAAGTTGTCAAATCTACGGCGTGCCCCTCTGCCGCCGTTGATGTTGAGGCTGGCTATGGTTATCTTCATGGCAAAAGCATAGTGCAACCTCTACCTTAACCTATTGTGGGGGAGGGAGCGGAGTCTTTTGTTGAACTCCGCTCCCTCCGCAGCCCAGCGAGGAGTCCCTCGAGCTCGCGCAGCTCAAGGTGTTGCGCCTTTGTCAAGGGCCCGCCTGCGGCCAAGGTTTTAACGGCGGCGCGGACGGACCCCTTGATCAGCTCTGGCTCGGACCATTTTTCCAGGGCCAGTCGGGCTTGGTTGCAGCGACCCCGGCTCTGGACCAAAAAGTCCCGGAGTTCCTTTGCAGGAATGAGGATGGTCTCGGCGGCGGCCGCGAGCAGATCCACCGCCTCGCTGGCGGTGGTCTCTAGGTCTTCACCCGCATCCCCCACCGAGTCCCCGTCCTCCTCCGGGAGGTGGCTGCCAGCAGCCGGCCCATCGACCGCACAAGGTACGGCAAATGACCCGGCCGCTCCAACCGGCCCTGGCTCTGCCCCGATCCCACCCCCAGGATCGTCGGCAGAGGAGTCCCCACTGGGCTCTTTTAAAAATGGTGCTGGGTCGGGAAATGACAGCGGAAGGGGTTCCCCCTCCGCCCCAGGAACCGGGGAACAAGGAGAGACCCGCCCATAGGAAATCCCCAGGCTCTCCAAGTGCTCCAGCTCCACAGCAAGAGGCGAGGGTGGGTGTTCCTCCCCCTCCCCGCTGCCACCCCCCGGCCCAGCATCTACAGTGTCATAATAGACATATGTTTCATTTTCTGCCGGGTCGAGCGACTCCCGGGGGAAGTTGGGTATTGGCTGGGCGGGCTCAGGTTCGGCCTTTTCGGCCCCGCCTGCCTCAGTCCCCAGGACGCCCGGCCCGGCGGCAATGCATTCCTCCGCGATCCCCACGCCCCCCACGACAGGCAGATCTTCCACGCCATCCCCGGGAGGCAGAGGCTGGGCAGCCTCGACTGCCTCACCCTCCCCGGGGACAGACTCCTCTCGCCTACAGCGCAGCTTGGGGGCGCTGGTTGGGGACGCGGGACACGCGGCGGGCACCGACTCCTCCGCGGAGGGATGTTGTTCCCCCTCCGCCTCATCGGAGCCGCGCCTCCTTTTGTTCCTGGGGGCGCGCGGAGGCAGGGAGACCTCCATGTCTGCCGAGGCCTCCCGCTCCGCCCCCCCCTTTTCCTTTTCTTGCCCGCGCCCGGGCCCCTCTGTGGTGTTATTCAAGGGCTCGGGCACGGGCTCGGGGCACCCCGCGCTCGCCGGTGACTGGGTTGGGCCGAGCGCGGTAAACAAATTGTCTGGCGCACCGAGGGGACCCGCCTCTGGATGTTTTGCCTTGTCCCGCGCCTTCCTTCCGGTCGGACGCTCTCCCTCCCCCCCGCCGGAGGCCCCGAAAACAAAGGCCTCCGACGATGCCCGCGCACCTATGGCTCCCGGCACGCGGACGCAACTAGGGGGAGGGGTGGCGGCGGCGCCAGCCTTGGCCGCCTTCGGTGGTTTGGCGGCCTTGGAGGCGGGGCAGTTCTTGCGAACGTGCCCCACCTCCCTGCAGGCATGGCACCGCACGCCGTCCGACGTCCAAAAGACGCGGTAGGCAGTCCCCTCGTGCACCACATTGAAGTTGCCCTCCGTCGTCTCCTCCCGCGCCAGCCGGACAAAGAGCTGGCGGCGGAAGGAGAACACGTGGCGCAGGATGTTCTCCCTGAGGCCGAGCGGTATGGGGTTGATCCCCGACCTTACCTCCCCCAGTTGGTGTAGGTGAGGGAGGAGGAGCTCAGCGGGAACAAAGGGCGGGACGTTTGAAACGATGACCCTCTGCGCGGTGGCCTCGAGAGGGTCCACCGGCAGGAACGTCCCGCCCACCGTGAGCCCCTTTTCGAGGGCCAGGGACACCGCCCGCTCCGACCCCAGGAAGAAAACAGCCTTCCCAGACATCTTGGAGGCCGCGACAATGGCCGAGGGGCCGACTACCCCAGCCATCGCCCGCACGCACTCCTCAATGCTCATTGTGGGGTGAGTGTAGCTCTTGACCCCGTGTTTCCTGGTGATAAGTTGAAAAGGTGGCAGGGCAGCGGGTGGCGCAGGAGGTGCCGTGGAAGCGGTTGTCACCTGCGCATATGTCCTCGCTGGCCCTGCCACCGGCGTGGATGGGGTCGCCATCACGGGGTCCCTTTAAGGGCTACACCCACCCCAAAGTCACAGGCCTTAATGGTCTTTATTGGCCTCGTATATTAACTGAGCAGAGGAGCCCTTAACGAGGCACCTCTCCCCTAGTTGGCAATTGGGGAGGGGCCTTGCTCCCTCTGCTCAGTTGTCTCAATTGTGTTTTTTTTTTAAATTAGGAGAAAGGGGCCTCAGAGAGAGAGGGGAGAAACAGAGAATAACAGAGAAAGAGAGAGGGGGGTGGGGAGGGGGGTGGGAAGGGGGGGGAACTGCGAGGGCAGGTCTCCCCTCGCAGCTGTGGGTGGGTGCACTCCCCAGATGGCAAAACACAAAAAACACAAAGTCTTTGGGTTGGTCTTCAGGTGGGGGGAGAAGATGTCTTCACCTGGGGTAGCTAGAGCCACCAGGCACACACTCCTAACGATATTCAATTGGTGATTTAAAGAAACTTCAGCCTGGTAGCTCCAGCTATCCCAGGCTAGGCAAATGTGGGGGGGTGGGGGGGGGGTTCCAATTGTGGGGGGGGCCTAGTTGTAAGCAAGGCCCCCACGCACACTTCCACACACACACACACCCACCCCCCGCGATGTTCCGGCCCTCAGTGGTCTTCTTTCCTCCCCCCACCGATATAACAAAGTCTTTTGGGAAATGCACCCACACCCACCTGTAGAAATGGTAGAGTCTCCCTCCTTCCACACTGGATGTTTGTTGTTGGTTTTTCCCCCTCTCTCCAACTCCTTGCAGAAATGATAAAAGTTGTTAAAGTTTTCTGCTTTTTCCTCCTCTCCCTCTGGGTGAAAGTTGGTGGTGAAGCCCCTTCCTTCCTTCTCTTCCTGGGCTGGTCTCAGGGCTCTCCAGGCAGGAGCAAAAGTTGATAGCTGCTCCTCTCTCTGCAGCTCAGCTCCTACTGAGCAGGACACGCCTCCACTGCTCCCATGAAACTCTTTTTGGAGTTCACCTGCAAAACATAAAACATTAAACGGTGCCACCCGACCTGGGTGACACTCCAGACATTTACAAGGCCCTTTTTTCCCCCCCTTTTATTGTTTTTTTTTTGTGTTTTTCTTTTTTTGGTTTTTTTTTGGGCACTAAAATCACAATTTTCCCCAGTGCCCCCTATAAAAGGGAAGGGGGACACTAAAAGCACCGGCAATTAAAACAAATTAAACTTAAAAACGTAAAATCAAATTAAAATTTGGTTGCCGGGCGTGATGATGCACTCCAGTCCCTCCGGTGCCCACCTCTCGCGGAAGGCCGCGAGCGTACCGGTGGACACCGCGTGCTCCATCTCCAAGGACACCCTGGACCGGATGTAAGAGCGGAAGAGAGGCAGGCAGTCAGGTTGAACGACCCCCTCGACCGCCCGCTGCCTGGACCGGCTGATGGCACCCTTGGCCGTGCCCAGGAGCAGTCCTACGAGGAGGCCTTCGGACCTTCCCGCTCCCCTCCGCACAGGGTGCCCAAAGATCAGGAGAGTGGGACTGAAGTGCAGCCAGAATTTCAGGAGCAGCCCCTTCAAATAATGGAACAGGGGCTGCAACCTCGTGCACTCAATAAAAACATGGAACACGGACTCCTCCAGACCGCAGAAATTGCAGGCGGCCTGAGAGTCCGTGAACCGGCTTAAAAATTTGTTGCACGGCACTGCTCCGTGCACCACCCTCCAGGCCAAGTCCCCGATGAATAGTGGGAGGACCCCTGTGTAGAGTGCACTCCATCAGGGACCCCCGCCTCCTCCGGACGGCAAGATGGTACGCCATGGCGTGTCCGGACGGCCGGCGAGGATGGCAAAGTTGAGGGTGTGCAGG
This sequence comes from Pristiophorus japonicus, assembly GCF_044704955.1. Lineage (NCBI taxonomy): Eukaryota > Metazoa > Chordata > Chondrichthyes > Pristiophoridae > Pristiophorus > Pristiophorus japonicus. The sequence goes on along the minus strand of NC_091993.1, from coordinate 34,634,077 downwards.
AGCAGCCCGTACAGGAAACCCCTCCGCGCGGAACTGAAAGGCACGGAGGGGATTTCCCCGAGGCGGCTCAAGTTGTGAGGCGCCGGCCCCCGAGGGAGGTTCCGGGGTTTGGCGCCGATGAGGAATTCCGTCCGGACGGGGGTCAGTTCGGACGGGATCTCCCCACGTGCTTGAGCCTCCTCGATGCACCTAACGGAGTCAGGGCCCAGAGCTGTTTTTAGCGACTCGATGGCATCGGCCGCGTGGCGGACGTTGGCAGAGTTTAGGTGCCGCGCCAGCGTGTCTGGCGCCATCCAGCCCGCTCCTCCGCCATCGAGCAGGTCCCTGACCCTGGTCACCTCACCAGCCACAGCCCTCTCTTCCGACCGCCACATGAAACCTCGGCCGTGGAGGTACGGATTCCCGAGCAGCGGCTCCTGCAGGACGGCCGCCACTCCAGCCGGCGGAGAGCTGCGCTTGGTGGAGACTTTGTTCCAGACCCTGATGAGTTCCCTGTAAAAGACAGGCAGCTCCCGGAGGGCAGTCCTGGCACCCCCCAAGTTCACAAACAGGAGCTGCGTGTCATAATTGAGGTCGCGCTGCTGGCGGAAGAAATACCTCGCCAGAGCACACCACCTAGGAGGGGGCTCGACGTAAAGGTATCTCTGCAGGGTCTGAAGACGGAAAGTCGCGAGCTGGGCGCTGACGCACACCAACGACTGACCGCCCTCCTCAAGCGGGAGACTCAAGACCGCGGCAGAGACCCAGTGCTTCCTGTTGTTCCAGAAGAAGTCCACCAGCTTCTTCTGTATCTTGGCGACAAACGCAGGGGGAGGGGTCAAAGTGACCAGCCGGTACCACAACATTGCGGCCACCAGCTGGTTTATGACTAGCGCTCGACCCCTGTAGGACAGCACTCGGAGCAGTCCTGTCCAGCGCCCTAGGCGAGCGGCGACCTTGGCCTCCAGCTCCTGCCAGTTCGCCGGCGAGGCTCCCTCGTCGGGGCTAAGGTAGACTCCCAGATAGAGGAGATGGGTCGTGCTCCAGGCAAAAGGCCTGAGCTCCTCCGGCAGGGAGTCCACCCGCCACTGACCCACCAGGAGTCCGGAACATTTCTCCCAGTTGATCCTGGCGGAGGACGCGGCCGAGTAAATCTCCTGGCACTCACGCATCCTCCGCAGGTCAGCGGGATCCTCTACCGCGAGGAGCACGTCATCGGCGTAAGCCGAGAGGACGACCTCCACGCCCGGCCCTTGCAGAGCCAGTCCCGTCAACCTCGTCCGCAAGAGGCGCAGGAAAGGCTCCACGCAAACGGCGTATAACTGGCCGGACATGGGGCATCCCTGGCGCACCCCTCTCCTAAAGCGAAGGGGCGCCGTCAAGGACCCGTTAACCTTAATCAGACACTCCGCGGCGGCGTACAAAAGTCGGATCCGGGCGACGAAATGCGTCCCGAACCCGAAAGCGCGCAGAGTTCCAAGCAGATAGTCGTGATCCACCCTGTCGAACGCCTTCTATTGGTCGAGGGATAGGAAGGCGACCGACAGACCAGCCTCCTGGGTTTTTCTGATTTTCGGCGCCCTCCGGGCTGACCTTCGGCAGGTCCTCCCACAAAACTCTACGCGCTTCCTCGCTGGACGGATCCGGAGAGAACAGAGCCCCGTAATATTCACGGGCCCTGTTGTTGACGCCCTCCGGATCCGAGACGAGAGAGCCGTCGTCGGCCAGCAGCGTCAAGAGCTGCTTACGGCCACTCTGCCTTTTTTCCAGCGAGTAGAAGAAGGGGGAGCCGCGGACCAGATCCCGCAGGAACCGGATCCGCGACCTCACGAACGCGCCTCGGGACCCGACGAGCTGCAGGTCCTTCAGCGCGGCCTTCTTCGCTTCGTACACCGTCCGCAGGGCCGGGTCCTGGACGACTTGACCGAGACGGGCTTCCAGGTCGAGCACCTCTTTTTCTAGGCGCCCGACTCTGGCCGCCCGCCTCTTAGTCGACCCCCTCGCGTACTCTTGACAACTGCTCCCATGAAACTCTTTTGAGTTTACCTGCGAAAACATAAAACATTAAACGGTGCCACCCGACCTGGGTGACACTCCAGACATTTACAAGGCCCTTTTTTTTTTCCCCCCCCTTTTTTTTTGTGTTTTTCTTTTTTTTTTTTTTTTTTTTTGGGCACTAAAATCACAATTTTCCCCAGTGCCCCCTATAAAAGGGAAGGGGGACACTAAAAGCACCGGCAATTAAAACAAATTAAACTTAAAAAACGTAAAATCAAATTAAAATTTGGTTGCCGGGCGTGATGATGCACTCCAGTCCCTCCGGTGCCCACCTCTCGCGGAAGGCCGCGAGCGTACCGGTGGACACCGCGTGCTCCATCTCCAAGGACACCCTGGACCGGATGTAAGAGCGGAAGAGAGGCAGGCAGTCAGGTTGAACGACCCCCTCGACCGCCCGCTGCCTGGACCGGCTGATGGCACCCTTGGCCGTGCCCAGGAGCAGTCCTACGAGGAGGCCTTCGGACCTACCCGCTCCCCTCCGCACAGGGTGCCCAAAGATCAGGAGAGTGGGACTGAAGTGCAGCCAGAATTTCAGGAGCAGCCCCTTCAAATAATAAAACAGGGGCTGCAACCTTGTGCATTCCATAAAAACATGGAACACGGACTCTTCCAGACCGCAGAAATTGCAGGCGGCCTAGGAGTCCGTGAACCGGCTTAAAAATTTGTTGCACGGCACTGCTCCGTGCACCACCCTCCAGGCCAAGTCCCCGATGAATAGTGGGAGGACCCCTGTGTAGAGTGCCCTCCATCGGGAACCCCCGCCTCCTCCGGACGGCAAGATGGTACGCCATGGCGTGTCCGGACGGCCGGCGAGGATGGCAAAGTTGAGGGTGTGCAGGAGCAGCCCGTACAGGAAACCCCTCCGCGCGGAACTGAAAGGCACGGAGGGGATTTCCCCGAGGCGGCTCAAGTTGTGAGGCGCCGGCCCCCGAGGGAGGTTCCGGGGTTTGGCGCCGATGAGGAATTCCGTCCGGACGGGGGTCAGTTCGGACGGGATCTCCCCACGTGCTTGAGCCTCCTCGATGCACCTAACGGAGTCAGGGCCCAGAGCTGTTTTTAGCGACTCGATGGCATCGGCCGCGTGGCGGACATTGGCAGAATTAAGGCGCCGCGCCAGCGTGTCTGGCGCCATCCAGCCCGTTCATCCGCCATCGAGCAGGTCCCTGACCCTGGTCACCTCACCAGCCACAGCCCTCTCTTCCGACCGCCACATAAAACCTCGGCCGTGGAGGTACGGATTCCCGAGCAGCAGTTCCTGCAGGACGGCCGCCACTCCAGCCGGCGGAGAGCTGCGCTTGGTGGAGACTTTGTTCCAAACCCTGATGAGTTCCCTGTAAAAGACAGGCAGCTCCCGGAGGGCGGTCCTGGCACCCCCCAAGTTCACAAACAGGAGCTGCTTGTCATAATTGAGGTCGCGCTGCTGGCGGAAGAAATACCTCGCCAGAGCACACCACCTAGGAGGGGGCTCGACGTAAAGGTATCTCTGCAGGGTCTGAAGACGGCAAGTCGCGAGCTGGGCGCTGACGCACACCAACGACTGACTGCCCTCCTCAAGCGGGAGACTCAAGACCGCAGCAGAGACCCAGTGCTTCCTGTTGTTCCAGAAGAAGTCCACCAGCTTCTTCTGTATCTTGGCGACAAACGCAGGGGGAGGGGTCAAAGTGACCAGCCGGTACCACAGCATTGCGGCCACCAGCTGGTTTATGACTAGCGCTCGACCCCTGTAGGACAGCACTCGGAGCAGTCCTGTCCAGCGCCCTAGGCGAACGGCGACCTTGGCCTCCAGCTCCTGCCAGTTCACCGGCCAGGCTCCCTCGTCGGGGCTAAGGTAGACTCCCAGATAGAGGAGATGGGTCGTGCTCCAGGCAAAAGGCCTGAGCTCCTCCGGCAGGGAGTCCACCCGCCACTGACCCACCAGGAGTCCGGAACATTTCTCCCAGTTGATCCTGGCGGAGGACGCGGCCGAGTAAATCTCCTGGCACTCACGCATCCTCCGCAGGTCAGCGGGATCCTCTATCGCGAGGAGCACGTCATCGGCGTAAGCCGAGAGGACGACCTCCACGCCCGGCCCTTGCAGAGCCAGTCCCGTCAACCTCGACTGCTCCCATGAAACTCTTTTGAGTTTACCTGCGAAAACATAAACATTAAAGAGTGCCACCCGACCTGGGTGACACTCCAGACATTTACAAGGCCCTTTTTTTCCCCCTTTTTTTTGTTTTTTTTGTGTTTTTCTTTTTTTGGTTTTTTTTTGGGCACTAAAATCACAATTTTTCCCCAGTGCCCCCTATAAAAGGGAAGGGGACACTAAAAGCACCGGCAATTAAAACAAATTAACTTTAAAACGTAAAATCAAATTAAAATTTGGTTGCCGGGCGTGATGATGCACTCCAGTCCCTCCGGTGCCCACCTCTCGCGGAAGGCCGCGAGCGTACCGGTGGACACCGCGTGCTCCATCTCCAAGGACACCCTGGACCGGATGTAAGAGCGGAAGAGAGGCAGGCAGTCAGGTTGAACGACCCCCTCGACCGCCCGCTGCCTGGACCGGCTGATGGCACCCTTGGCCGTGCCCAGGAGCAGTCCTACGAGGAGGCCTTCGGACCTACCCGCTCCCCTCCGCACAGGGTGCCCAAAGATCAGGAGAGTGGGACTGAAGTGCAGCCAGAATTTCAGGAGCAGCCCCTTCAAATAATGGAACAGGGGCTGCAACCTTGTGCATTCCATAAAAACATGGAACACGGACTCCTCCAGACCGCAGAAATTGCAGGCGGCCTGGGAGTCCGTGAACCGGCTTAAAAATTTGTTGCACGGCACTGCTCCGTGCACCACCCTCCAGGCCAAGTCCCCGATGAATAGTGGGAGGACCCCTGCGTAGAGTGCCCTCCATCGGGGACCCCCGCCTCCTCCGGACGGCAAGATGGTACGCCATGGCGTGTCCGGACGGCCGGCGAGGATGGCAAAGTTGAGGGTGTGCAGGAGCAGCCCGTACAGGAAACCCCTCCGCGCGGAACTGAAAGGCACGGAGGGGATTTCCCCGAGGCGGCTCAAGTTGTGAGGCGCCGGCCCCCGAGGGAGGTTCCGGGGTTTGGCGCCGATGAGGAATTCCGTCCGGACGGGGGTCAGTTCGGACGGGATCTCCCCACGTGCTTGAGCCTCCTCGATGCACCTAACGGAGTCAGGGCCCAGAGCTGTTTTTAGCGACTCGATGGCATCGGCCGCGCGGCGGACGTTGGCAGAATTTAGGCGCCGCGCCAGCGTGACTGGCGCCATCCAGCCCGCTCCTCCGCCATCGAGCAGGTCCCTGACCCTGGTCACCTCACCAGCCACAGCCCTCTCTTCCGACCGCCACATGAAGCCTCGGCCGTGGAGGTACGGATTCCCGAGCAGCGGCTCCTGCAGGACGGCCGCCACTCCAGCCGGCGGAGAGCTGCGCTTGGTGGAGACTTTGTTCCAAACCCTGATGAGTTCCCTGTAAAAGACAGGCAGCTCCCGGAGGGCGGTCCTGGCACCCCCCAAGTTCACAAACAGGAGCTGCGTGTCATAATTGAGGTCGCGCTGCTGGCGGAAGAAATACCTCGCCAGAGCACACCACCTAGGAGGGGGCTCGACGTAAAGGTATCTCTGCAGGGTCTGAAGACGGCAAGTCGCGAGCTGGGCGCTGACGCACACCAACGACTGACTGCCCTCCTCAAGCGGGAGACTCAAGACCGCAGCAGAGACCCAGTGCTTCCTGTTGTTCCAGAAGAAGTCCACCAGCTTCTTCTGTATCTTGGCGACAAACGCAGGGGGAGGGGTCAAAGTGACCAGCCGGTACCACAGCATTGCGGCCACCAGCTGGTTTATGACTAGCGCTCGACCCCTGTAGGACAGCACTCGGAGCAGTCCTGTCCAGCGCCCTAGGCGAACGGCGACCTTGGCCTCCAGCTCCTGCCAGTTCACCGGCCAGGCTCCCTCGTCGGGGCTAAGGTAGACTCCCAGATAGAGGAGATGGGTCGTGCTCCAGGCAAAAGGCCTGAGCTCCTCCGGCAGGGAGTCCACCCGCCACTGACCCACCAGGAGTCCGGAACATTTCTCCCAGTTGATCCTGGCGGAGGACGCGGCCGAGTAAATCTCCTGGCACTCACGCATCCTCCGCAGGTCAGCGGGATCCTCTATCGCGAGGAGCACGTCATCGGCGTAAGCCGAGAGGACGACCTCCACGCCCGGCCCTTGCAGAGCCAGTCCCGTCAACCTCGACTGCTCCCATGAATCCCAAAAAGTTAGTTTGCAGGTGCAGCAGGTAATCAGGAAGGCGAATGGAATGTTGGCCTTCATTGCGAGAGGGATGGAATACAAAAGCAGGGAGGTCCTGCTGCAACTGTACAGGGTATTGGTGAGGCCGCACCTGGAGTACTGCGTGCAGTTTTGGTCACCTTACTTAGCTTTGGAGGGGGTACAGAGACGATTCACTAGGCTGATTCCGGAGATGAGGGGGTTACCTTATGATGATAGATTGAGTAGACTGGGTCTATACTCGTTGGAGTTCAGATGGATGAAGGGTGATCTTATAGAAACATTTAAAATAATGAAAGGGATAGACAAGATAGAGGCAGAAAGGTTGTTTCTACTGGTAGGGGAGACTAGAACTAGGGGACAAAGCCTCAAAATACGGGGGTGCCAATTTAAAACTGAGTTGAGAAGAAATTTCTTCTCCCAGAAGGTTGTGAATCCGTGGCATTCTCTGCCCAAGGAAACAGTTGAGGCTAGCTCATTGAATGTATTCAAATCACAGATGGATAGATTTTTTACCAATAAGGGAATTAAGGGTTATAGGGAGCGGCGGGTAAGTGGAACTGAGTCCACGGCCAGATCAGCCATGATCTTGTTGAATGGCAGAGCAGGTTCGAGGGGCTAGATGGCCTACTCCTGTTCCTAATTCTTATGTTCTTATTATGTTCTTACGGCTAAGGGAATCAAGGGCCATGGAGAGAAAGCAGGAAATGGATACTGAGGGAATGATCAGCCATGATCTTATTGAATGGCGGTGCAGGTTCGAAGTGCCGAATGACCTACTCCTGCACCTATTTTCTATGTTTCTATGTTTCTAAAACAAGTACTCTACTCTGAGGTCCGACACGACAAGCGAGCCCCAGGTGGGCAGAGGAAACGCTTCAAGGACATCCTTAAAGCCTCCTTGATGAAGTGTAACACCCCCACCAACATCTAGGAATCCCTGACCCAAGACCGCCCAAAGTGGAGGAAAAGCATCTGGGAAGGTGCTGAACACCTCGAATCTCTTTGCTGAGAGCAAGCTGAAGCCAAGTGTCGACAGCGGAAGGAACGCGCGACAACCCAGGCACCCCATCCACCCGTCCTCCAACCACCGTCTGCCCCACCTGTGACAGAGACTGTAGGTCCCGTATTGGACTCATCAGTCACCTGAGAACTCATGTTTATGTGGAAACAAGTCATACTCGACTCCGAGGGACTGTCTATGATGATGATCCACGCAATTAGTGCAACGATAATTACAGAGACAATGGAGAGAAATTCTCTCCTGTCCATGTACCTTTCTCCTATCTTTGCCTCTATCTCTCCTCGTGTTTCTTTTCCTCAATCTATTTCTCTCTCTCTCTCTCTCTCCCCCCCCTCCTTTCTGTCTCTCCTGGGAGGGAGGGAGAAAATGCCATTTTCCTGCAATTAAAACGATGGGCGTGAATTCCTTCTGCTGATGCCCTGATTGGGAGGAGATGAACAGACACCAACAGTCCGCTGTTCAATATTCCTGTCTTTAACAATGACTCTCAGTCCAAGCTTTGAGGGTCCCACTTTCACCAGGTTCCAGTTCCCACTCCAACCATCCCAGTGACCTCGGAGAAACTGGATATCCGTGCCCATTGCTGAATTTGTGGCAGTTCTGCGCTGCGGGATATGAAAGAATATTCTCTCTGATTCCGAGTAAGTGATTTATCTTGTGCCTACTCAATCATTGGCATGGTCAATCTGCGCCAAAAAATGAGATTTGCTTTCGTCCAACAACTTTCTCAATCATCCCACAGGATTCACCTACAGTGAATTACTTTTCACTGTTAATCTCTCGTAGCCATTTTGTGCTCTGCAAATATCCCACGAATATCAAAAAGATCAGTCAAAAGGTCAGTGGTCAACCTGTGTTTGGTGCTGTTTGGGCAAGATATGAGCAGGACACGAGAGGAGCTCCCTGGCTCGGTTTAACACCGTGCAGCGCTCCCTAGCGCAACACACAGCGTTCCGCTCTGCTCCCTCAGCACTGCCCTGGACTCTTAGCCTCAGCCTTCTGACAATAACTGGGCCAAGATTGAGTGCGATGGGCTGAGGGTTTGGTGTTGCCCTGTGCTTTGGGGGCAGATTGAGGCTGTGCTACAGACAATTGCTAATCTCGTTAACATCTTGTACTTCTACAAAAGAGGTTTCATTGCAGGGTTTATGACGGGGCAAGGATTAAATTGGGAATCCAGGGATTGACCTGTTCAATAACAGTTGGCGTTACTGTACCAAGAATTTGCAGTTGTATTTTGCTCCGAGAATTGATTGGGTATTCTGGTATTTTTTTATATTTCTGTCAATACTTCCTTGGCTGCAGCAAAGAATAATCCATCAGCAGAGCGGTGAGTCAGGATCCCAAATCCCTGCCTAACTTCCATCAGGAAGACGAGTTCATGATAATATACGTCGGTGAAAAGAGTCCTGGTGTTTGGTTCCCCCTCCCCCGGGCTGATGTTTATCGACCCCTCGCCTTTACCTGGCCATGTGGGGGGCGGGGGCAGGTATTGACCACCTGTGCTTCACAGCACGGGCTGTCAGACAGGGACAACATCTGGGACAGGGACAACATCTGGGACAGGGACAGCTCTTCTTGCAGGAGAGCGGTCACTCAGCACGGAGAGCCAAACCATCGCAGGAGGCGTGGCCACATCTGGCAGCCTGTCACACTCAGGAATGGAGAAAGCGGCATATTCTGTGCTGTCAACATCTGGAGAGGAGGCAATTTACGGTTTGCTGATCATCTTGTGTGAAATGTTATCAAATATCTTCTGGGAGTGCAGAGACTGCAGTGGCTCATGTCGCTGAGGTGGGCCATATTGTTCCTAGCACAATCATAGAATGGTAACAGCACGGAAGGAGGCCATTCGGCCCATCGTGTCCGCACCGGCCGACAAAGAGCTATCCAGCCTAATCCCACTTCCCAGCTCTCGGTCCGTAGCCCTGCAGGTTACGGCATTTCAAGTGCACATCCAAGAACTTTTCTGCCTTTACCACCCTTTCAGGCAGTGAGTTCCAGACTCCCACCACCCTCTGGGTGAAGACATTTCCCCTCAAATCCCCTCTAAACCTCCCCCCAATTACTTTAAATCTATGCCCCTGGTTGCTGACCCCTATAACTTGGCCAGTCCCACTCCCTCGCCTTTTCCCTGTAGCCCTGCAATGTTTTCCTTCCGGTACTTATCCAATTCCCTTTTGAAAGTAGTGATTGAATCTGCCTCCAACATCTTCTCAGGCAGTGCATTCCAGATCCTAACCATTCGCTGGGTAAAATTTTTTTTTTCTTGTGTCAACTTTGATTCTTTTGCCAATCACCTTAAATCTGTGTCCTCTGGTTCTTGACCCTTCTGCCAATGGGAACAGTTTCTCTCTGTCCATTCTGTCTTGACCCCTCATGATTTTGAAAAGCCTCGATCAGATCTCCTCTCAACCTTCTCTGCTCCAAGGAGAACAACCTCAGCTTCTCCAGTCTATCCATGTAACTGAAGTCCCACATCCCTGGAATCATCCTTGTAAATCTTTTCTGCATCTTCTCTTAGACCTTCCTAAAGTGCAGTTTCCAGAATCAGACACAATACTCCAGTTGAGGCCGAACTAGTGTTTTATACAGGTTCATCATAACTTCCTTGCTTTTGTACTCAATGCCTCTGTTTAAGAAGCCGTAAGCTTTTTAACTGCTTCCTCAACCTGCTCTGCCACCTTCAGCGATTTGTGCACACATACCCCAAGGTCTCTCTGTTCATACACCCCTTTAGAATTGTACCCTTTAGTTTATATTGCCTCTCCTCGTTCTTCCTACCAAAATGTATCACTTTGCACTTTTCTGTGTTAAACTTCATTTCCCAGGTAGCTGCCAGATCCGCCTGTTCCTGTGCAGTCTCGCGTCCCCTCCATGGTACACACACCTGGGGCTCTGAGGTGCAGCATATGCTGTGTGTGGCCCAGAGTGGGTGTGTAAGGGCAGCAGTGGTCACTGGCTCGGCTCTGGGAGCTTGTATGGAGCCTGTTGTCCCCAGAGCTGCATCTGTTGTTGGCAACAGTGTTCTTGCCGTTCGACTGGCCATTGTTGCTGAGTTGTTTGCTCTGCTCAATGTCTCGGTGTGTTTGATATTGAATGTCTTGTATCTGTGTCCCTAGGGAAGGAGCTGGTGGATTATATTGCCGAGTACCTCAGCACTGTGAGGGAGCGCCGCGTCTGTCCTGATGTGCAGCCTGGCTACATGAGGGAGCTTCTTCCGGCCACAGCTCCGGAGCAGGGCGAGAGCTGGAGCAGCATCTTTGAGGACATCGAGAGGGTCATCATGCCTGGGGTAGGCCCCGCCCCGCCCCCTTTCTGCAGGGCCCCGCCCCTACCCCGCTATTGGTTGATATTATTGTACTGACAATTCTTCTGACTGTTGCAATTGCTCAGCACTCAGCGTTTCATCTTTCTAGTCTTTGTTTTGGGATTTTCCCTTTTAAAATGTAAGTTTTAAGAACATAAGAAATAGGACCAGGAGTCGGCCATTTGGCCCCTCGAGCCTGCTCCGCCATTCAATAAGATCATGGCTGATCTGATCATGGACTCAGCTCCATTTCCCTGCCCGCTCCCCATAACCCCTTATCCCCTTATCGTTCAAACATCTGTCTATCTCCACCTTAAATATATTCAATGACCCAGCCTCCACAGCTCTCTGGGGCAGAGAATTCCATAGATTTACAATCCTCAGAGAAGAAATTCCACCTCATCTCAATTTTAAATTGGTGGCCCCTTATACTGAGACTATGCCCCCTCATTTTAGTTTTCCCTATAAGTGAAAATATCCTCTCTGCATCCACCTTTACGATCCCCCTCATTATCTTATGTTTCAATACGATCACCTCTCATTCTTCTGAACTCCAATGTGTATGAATCCAACCTGCTCAACCTATCTTCATAAGTCAACCCCCTCATCTCCAGAATCAACCGAGTAAATCTTCTCTGAACAGCCTCCAATGCAAGTATATCCTTCCTTAAATACGGAGACCAAAACTGTACGCAGTAGTCCAGGTGTGGCCTCGCCAATACCCTGTACAATTGTAGCAGGACTTCTCTGCTTTTATATTCTATCCCCCTTGCAATAAAGGCCAACATTCCATTTGCCTTCCTGATTACTTGCTGTACCTACATACTAACTTTGTGTTTCATGCACAAGGACCCAGAGATCCCTATACTGCAGCACTTTGCAATTATAATTTGCTTTTCCATTATTTCTGCCAAAGTGGATAACCTCACATTTTTCCACATTGTACTCCATCTGCCAAATGTTTGCCCACTCACTTAGCCTGTCTATATCCCTTTGCAGATTTTTTGTGTCCTCCTCACAATTTGCTTTCCCACCCATCTTTGTATCACCTGCAAACCTGGCTTCATTACACTCGGTCCCTTCATCAGTGCTAGGTCCTCAACTATTTACAATTTATATTAATATAGATTGTAAATAGTTGAGGACCTAGCACTGATCCCTGAGGCACCCCACAAGTTACTGTTTGCCAACCGGAAAATGACCCATTTATCCCGATTCTCTGTTTTCTATTAGTTAGCTAATCCTTTATCCATGCTAATATATTATCCCCAACCCCGTGAACTTTTATCTAGTGCAGTAACCTTTTATGTGGCACCTTATCGAATGCCTATCTGTTAGTGTCAGAAGTCTTAAGGTTCTCAACCTCAGATAAATGGGCTCGCACTAAAATACAGAGCGTTCTGCAAAATGCTCAGGTTATAATTACCACTCTGAGAAGAGAGAGCTTCACTCTGAAGTTGTCTGTCTCATGTCTGTTCAATCTGAATCCGAGATTTATCGGTAACTGATGTACAAGAATCTAACAGCTGTCCTTGCACAAAAGGCGGATCCGTTACCTTGACTCTTTAAATTGTCGTGTCAAATATAATTACCAATTTCCCTTTTCCAGAAAGCCCATTGTTACACAGCCTCCTTCCATACAATAAGGTCTAACCTTTGCAAGGACATTTGTAATCACGATTTATACAAACAGATATTACTTAAGATATCCAACACCAATCAAGAAGTTTGACACCAAAAGCAGCCCGCTTGATTGGCACCCCATCCACCACCTTAAACATTCACTCCCTCCACCACCGGTGCACCGTGGCTGCAGTGTGTACCATCTACAAGCTGCACTGCAACAACTCGCCAAAGCTTCTTCGGCAGCACCTCCCAAACCCACGATCTCCACCACCTAGATGGACAAGGGCAGCAGGCGCATAGGGACACCATCACCTGCAAATTCCCCTCCAAGTTATGCACTATCCTGACTTGGAAATATATTGACCGTTCCTTCATTGTCGCTGGGTCAAAATCCTGGAACTCCCTCCCTAACAGCACTGTGGGAGCACCTTCACCACACGACTGCAGCGGTTCAAGAAAGCGGCTCACCACCACCTTCTCAAGGGCAGTTAGGGATGGGCAATAAATGCTGGTCTTGCTCACATCCCAGGAATTATTTTAAAAAAAATCTGGTTTAATGATACACATTTAGACATGACATTAAGACATTCATTCATTGTCAACATTAATTACTTCGCCCTCGAGATTGCTGACAATTACACTTCTCCATCCATAGAAACATAGAAACAAAGAAAATAGGTGCAGGAGTAGGCCATTCGGCCCTTCGAGCCTGCACCACAATTCAATAAGATCATGGCTCACCTCAGTACCCCTTTCCTGCTTTCTCTCCATAGCCCTTGATCCCTTTAGCCGTAAGGGCCATATCTAACTCCCTCTTGAATATATCCAATGAACTGGCATCAACAACTCTCTCTGATAGTGAATTCCACAGGTTTCTCCTCATCTCGGTCCTAAATGGCTTACCCCTTATCCTTAGACTATGTCCCCAGGTTCTGGACTTCCCCAACATCAGGAACATTCTTCCTGCATCTAACCTGTCCAGTCCCGTCAGTATTTTATATGTTTCTATGAGATCCTCTCTTATCCTTCTAAACGCCAGTGAATACAGGCCTAGTCGATCCAGTCTCTCCTCATGTCAGTCCTGCCATCCCGGGAATCAGTCTGGTGAACCTTTGCTGCACTCCCTCAATAGCAAGAACGTCCTTCCTCAGATTAGGAGACCAAAACTGATCACAATATTCCAGGCGAGGCCTCACCAAGCCCCTGTACAACTGCAGTAAGACCTCCCTGCTCCTATACTCAAATCCCCTAGCTATGAAGGCCAACATGCCATTTGCCTTCTTCACTGCCTGCTGTACCTGCATGCCAACTTTCAATGACTGATGTACCATGACAACCAGGTCTCATTGCACCTCCCCTTTTCCTAATCTGCCGCCATTCAGATAATCTGCTCTCGTGTTTTTGCCACCAAGGAAACATAGAAAATAGGTGCAGGAGCAGGCCTTTCGGCCCTTCGAGCCTGCACCGCCATTCAATAAGATCATGGCTGATCATTCAACCTCAGTATCCCTTTCCTGCTTTCTCTCCATACCCCTTGATCCCTTTGGCCGTAAGGGCCATATCTAACTCCCTTTTGAATATATCTAACGAACTGGCCTCAACAACTTTCAGTGGTAGAGCATTCCACAGGTTCACAATTCTGAGTGTAGAAGTTTCTCCTCATCTTGGTCCTAAATGGCTTACCCCTTATTCTTAGACTGTGATCCCTGGTTCTGGAACTTTCCAGCAACGGAAACATTCTTCCTGCTTCCTGTCCAATCCCGTCAGAAATTTATATGTTTCTATGAGATCCCCTCTCATTCTCGTTGCACCTCCCCTTTTCCTAATCTGTCACCATTCAGATAATATTCTGTCTTCCTGTTTTTAACCTCATATTTATCCACATTATACTGCATCTGCAATGCATTTACCCATTTGCCTAACCTGTTCGAGTCACCCTGCAGCCTCTTAGCATCCTCCTCGCAGCTCACACCACCACCCAGCTTAGTGTCATCTGCAAACTTGGAGATGTTACATTCAATTCCTTCATCTAAATCATTGATGTATATTGTAAATAGCTGGGGTCCCAGCACTGAGCCCTGCGGCACCCCACTAGTCACTGCCTGCCATTCTGAAAAGGACCCGTTTATCCCGATTCTCTGCTTCCTGTCTGCCAACCAGTTCTCGATCCACGTCAATATATTACCCCCAATACCATGTGCTTTAATTTTGCACACCAATCTCTTGTGTAGGACCTTGTCAAAATCCAATATCGAACATCTATAGAATCCAAAGGTATATTAACAGCAAGTGTATTAGTAACTGCTGAGAATCTCGCCACCTACACACGCTTTCATTCTTTTCATATTATCTTTGCATTTTAATCAGTTCACATAATAATATAAAATAATGAACATGTTGCTCTTCCCCACGTCGATGGGTCAGTTTACTGTGGCCCACAACACAGGAGAGAACCTCCCTTTTCCTGTATTTTCCGGCACCTCTCTCTTCACTGAAAGGATCAAAGGATTTTCCAGCACAGTGTTATTTTTCCAGTTATTCAGGGGAACGAATGGATGTTTATTTGCTGGGAATCCATTTTGAATGAGCATATTAATCATCTTTCACCTAGGATCCTTTCTTTATGAAACTTGAGAATACATTTTTGCTTAAAAAAAATACACCAACATTAAAAGGAACCCTATTTGCAAATCCCTACTGTGGGAGAATTAGTCTTTCTTTTTACAGTAAGCACCCTGGGCAATGGAGCAGAAACCAACTTTGCTTCTGGCCTCCAGCAGGCCTCTTGAAGTGACCATCTTGCCCTTATTGCTGTAACTCTGTCATTTGTACTGATTGTAACCATGTGAATTGCATAATGGGAGCGTCGCATTCCAGAACTCTGAGCTTTGATTGGCCAAATGGCCCTTTCTTGTTGTAAACGTCTGAGCGTGTTGTTATCGTGTGTTACTGCAGATGGTTCACTGGCAGAGCCCCCATATGCATGCCTACTTCCCAGCCCTCAACTCCTGGCCCTCGCTGCTCGGGGACATGCTGGCAGACGCCATCAACTGTTTGGGATTCACTTGGGTAAGAAACGTCCATTGCTGCTATTGATCTTTCAATAACCATGCACGCCCAAAGCTGGGACAATGGTGCGGAGAATTTGTCCAGCTGAACTCTACCTGGTTATTCAATAAGTTATAATTGTCACAGTAAAGACACGGCTTTGTCTAGTTCTGATTGAAAGGACGGGAGTCTGAAATGGCCATTCAGTAAATCTGACTCTTGCTACTTCGCGATTGGCCAATGTCCATTTCTCTAAGTTGGGAAAACGCTCAGCAAGCTCCACCTGTGCAAACTCTCCCTGACCTCTTTTGGAGAGAGTTAACAGTGTTGGTTTATAAATGTTTCTGAATAGATTCTTCACTGATTCACTCCCCACTCCTCATTTCTGAATCCGTGCTGCTCCCTGTCATTCTCCCAGTGACAAAGTTGGGAATGTTATTGTGAGGCAGAGTTATTGCAGTCACAATACACCAAGGTCCTGACAACCAACTGTGGGATACCAGTGAGGCAAATCCTAGCATGGAATCCTGGGATCTTATAGCACCGAGGGGGCTATTCAGCCCATTGTGCCTGTCCCGGCTCTGAGAAAACTCTCCAATTTAGTTCCACATCCTAGCTTTTTCCCCAATAACACTGCAAATGAGTCCTTTTCAAGTACATGTCCAATTGCCTTTTGACAGTTTCTACGGAATCTTCTTCCACCACCCTTTCAGGTCGTGCGTTATAGATCATAACAGCCCTCTGTGAGAAAGTTTCTCTTCATTTCCCCTCTAGTTCTTTTCCCAATTATGTGAAATCTATGACCTTTGGTTAACAACCCACTTGCCAGAAGGAACTGTTTCACCCGACTTGCTCTATCAAAAACCTTCATCATTTTGAACACCTCTATTTGGTCTCTCTTTAACCTTCTCTGCTCTCAGAAGAACAATGACAGCTTCTCTAATCTCTCCACAACTGAACTCCCTCATTCCTGGTAAACTTCCTCTGTACCCTCTCCATGGGCTTGACATCCTTCTTGAAGTTAGTGACCTGATGGTTCTTGGGTTTGGAATGGATACCGGACTCTGGTTATATTATATCTGCATGAAAATTAATTCCACTGTGTTTAATTCCAGGCTTCGAGCCCAGCCTGCACTGAGCTGGAGATGAACGTGATGGATTGGCTGGCTGCAATGTTGGGCCTTCCTAATCACTTCTTGCACCATCACCCAGACAGTCAAGGAGGCGGTGTTCTGCAGGTACAAACTGACACATTCATTGCTTGTCCAGTCAGCACCCTCTGACACATCTCCCTTAATGATTTAACTGGTCAGTCATAATGTATCCTTTTAATTTTGATAAATATATTACAATATTTGCCCCTGATCGGTACCATTGACACCTGCATTTTAATAGCAGCCTTATTGAAAATACAGACCTGGCCCTATTGTAAGTATTCTGCCATTGAAATACTGCCTGGTTTTATAGAATCCTAATTCTGATAATTCTCAGGTTTGAGAGTGCTGACCCTGCTCACACTGCTAATTCTTCACAGTTCCATAAACACACAAGAGTTTCCAGACTCTGCTCTTGGACCTGAGGAGCGACTCTTGTCATTTAGATTAAGCTGGTATATTAAAGGAGAGTTGAGCTTGAGTAAAAGCGACTGAGATCTCAGTTCCGCACAGCTGGGCTCTGGTCCCAGGGCAATTTCGGGTCTGAATCTGAGACCTCCCACCTGCTGGGTCCATCGTCCTTTATTGAGCTTGCAGCTGATGGTGGGTGACTTAACTGAAGGGTTCAATCATGGGCAGTGCAGCCTAATGCTCTTTGACTGCTCCAGGATTATCAGCTCATGCCCAGTCTGGAATTGGCCTGCATTATAGAGAGGCTGTGTGCATGAATGTGAAATGGGAACATCCCTTAAACGACTCTGCCACTGGCTAGACACTGATCAAAATCTGGTCAGTTATAAAAATATCCCAGATTGTTTATCATTTGTTCAGTGATGTCTCGATTCACTAGAGAGAGACCAATAAATTGAGGATGAGTGAAAGCCAATCAGCTATTTGAAGTTCATCCTTTATCTGAAACCTCTTTATTGGAATCTAATTACTAAATGTAAATATGCAGAGACTATGTTAACCCTGGATATTGTAACATTGCAGAGCACTGTCAGTGAGTCCACATTAATCGCCTTACTGGCTGCAAGAAAAGCCAAGATCACCGAGATGAAATCCACCGACTCCAACACTGATGATTCTGTTCTCAACTCCCGACTTGTTGCGTATGCCTCTGACCAGGTAAAGCTGCCTGTTTTTTATTTTATTTAGTCGTTCGCGGGATATGGGCGTCGCTGGCAAGGCCGGTATTTATTGGCCATCCCTAATTGCCTCTTAAGAATGTGGCGGTGAGCCTCCTTCTTAAACTGCTGTCTTAGTGCTGACTTTGTCGCAGCGGTTTGGTACATCTGAGTGTCTCGCTGGGCCATTTCAGAGGGCAGTTTAGAGTCAACCACATTGCTGTGGGTCTGGAGTCACATGTGGACCAGACCAGGTAAGGACGGCAGATTTCCTTCCCGAAAAGGAAGGTTTTTACAACAATCCAGTAGTTTCATGGATACCACTACGATATTTATTTAATTAAGTGAATTAAAATTTTCCTAGCTGCCATGGTGGGATTTGAACTCGCGTTACTCGATCAGTAGTTCAGGCCTCGGGTTTACCAGTCCAGCAACATAACCACTCTGCTACTATTTCCAAAACCTCTGACCAGGAGAGGGAGCCATTGAGCAGTAAGTGTTGCTATAATAATTTCCTCCATCAGGTGGCGCCTGTCCGCGATTCCAGGCCCCAGCCAGGGAACCCCCACCCCCCCCGGCCCCCGAGCTCTGGCCCGGGACCCCCCCCCGGCCCCCGAGCTCTGGCCCGGGACCCCCCCCTCCCGAGACCCGGTCCCGGCCCGGGAACCTCCTCCCCGAGACACGGCTCCGGCCCGGGCCCCCCCCCGCCCCCGAGCCCCGGCCTGGGAACCACCCCCTCCCCCGAGACCCGGTCCCGGAACCTCCTCCCCGAGACACGGCTCCGGCCCGGGCCCACCCCCTCCCGAGCTCCGGCCCGGGAACCTCCTCCCCGAGACACGGCTCCGGCCCGGGCCCCCCCCCGCCCCGCCCCGCCCCCGAGCCCCGGCCCGGGAACCACCCCCTCCCCCGAGACCCGGTCCCGGCCCGGGAACCTCCTCCCCGAGACACGGCTCCGGCCCGGGCCCACCCCCTCCCGAGCTCCGGCCCGACCCCCTCCCGAGCTCCGGCCCGGGATCCCCCCCGGCCCAGGAACCTCCTCCCCGAGACCCGGACCCCGCCCCCGAGCCCCGGCCCCGGCCCGGGAACCACACCCCCCCCCCCCGAGCTCCGGCCCGGGACCCGGCCCGGGAACCTCCTCCCCGAAACACGGCTCCGGTCCGGCTTTCCCTGTCCCTGTGAGTTCCGCTGCTGCGCCGTGGGGGTGCGGCTCCCACCATGGCCCTCGGAGCCGCCGCATGCTGAGGTTTGGGAGTTTGGTTTTTTGGGGGTTCGGGTTTGGGGGTTTTGGGGTTCGGGGGTTAGAGTTTGGGGGTTTGGGTTGCCGGATCCAATGCTGCCCCAGCTCTTGCCTTTACCTGTGCAGCGCAGGTGGTCCAACCTGAGACACAGCATTTCTAACTGTCCTGGCCAATATTCCTGATTTGCTCCTCATTCTCACTGCTGTTTGTGGGATCTTGCTGTGTAAAATGGCTGTCATTATTCTTTGCACAAGTTACTGCCTTTTGAAGGTAATTTGTTTTATGTGAAGCGTTTTGCGACGGATGAGCTGGGGAGTGGGATTGATCAGTCAGACAACGGGAATCTGCATTAGTCACAAGTGGGGCTTGTTTTGGGACTTGTTCAAAGATTGGGAACCGTTTGAATCCAGTGATCCCAACCAGGTACCATGTCTTAAACTCGACCCAATGCTCCTGTAGCGCACTTTCCACATTAATCTTTGTATCTCTTGTTCTTTTGAAGGCTCACTCCTCTGTGGAGAAAGCGGGTCTGATCACCTTAGTGAAAATCCGGTTCCTTCAGACGGACAAGGACCTGTCGCTGCGAGCTGGGTCTGTGAGCAGGGCCCTGGAAGATGATCGCAGGCGCGGACTTGTCCCATTCTTCGTGAGTCTGAAAAAGGAGACATTTCTCCTGAGCTGAAAGATTCTTCAGTCTGTTCCTGAGTGTTTTATCTCGGGATGGTGATCAGTAATCTACAAGCCCTCTCCTGTACAATCTTTAATGTCTTTATCTGGCTTCACATAGAAAATATGTGCAGGAGTAGGCCTTCAAGCCTGCACTACCATTCAATAAGATCATGGCTGATCATTCCCTCAGTACCCCTTTCCTACTTTCTCTCCATACCACTTGATCCCTTTAGCTGTAAGGACCATACCTAACTAACTCTTGAATATATCCAATGAACTGGCCTCAACAACTCTCTGCGGTAGAGAATTCCACAGGTTAACAACTCTCTGAGTGAAGACGTTTCTCCTCATCTCAGTCCTAAATGGTTTACCCCTTATACTTAGACTGTGTCCCCTGGTTCTGGACTTCCCCAATATCGGGAACATTCTTCCTGCATCTAACCTGTCCAGCCCCATCAGAATTTTATATGTTTCTATGAGATCCCCCCTCATCCTTCTAAACTCCAGTGAATACAGGCCCAGCTGATCCAGTCTCTCCTCGTATGTCAGTCTTGCCATCCCGGGAATCAGTCTGGTGAACCTTTGCTGCACTCCCTCAATAGCAAGCATGTCCTTCCTCAAGTTAGGAGACCAAAACTGTACACAGTACTCCAGGTGTGGCCTTACCAAGGTCCTGTACAACTGTAGCAACACCTCCCTGCCCCTGTACTCAAATCCCCTCGCTATGAAGGCCAACATGCCATTTGCTTTCTTAATCGCCTGCTGTACCTGCATGCCAACCTTCAATGACTGATGTACCATGACACCCAGGTCTCGCTGCACCTCCCCTTTTCCTAACCAGGGGACACAGTCTTAGGATAAGGGGTAGGCCATTTAGGACTGAGATGAGGAGAAACTTCTTCACTCAGAGAGTTGTTAACCTGTGGAATTCCCTGCCACAGAGAGTTGTTGATGCCAGTTCATTGGATATATTCAAGAGGGAGTTACATATGGCCCTTACGGCTAAGGGGATCAAGGGGTATGGAGAGAAAGCAGGAAAGGGGTACTGAGGGAATGATCAGCCATGATCTTATTGAATGGTGGTGCAGGCTCGAAGGGCCGAATGGCCTACTCCTGCACCTATTTTTCTATGTTTCTATGAAATAGGTCCTTCCTCTCCACTTTATCCAGGCCCCTCATATACACCTCAAGAAGGTCAAGAAACCCAGCCTATCCAATCTTTCCTCAGAGCTAAAATTCTCCAGTCCGGGCAACATCTTTGTAAATCTCCTCTGTTCCCTCTCTAGTGCAATCACATCTTTCCTGTAATGTGGTGACCAGAACTGCACGCAGTCCTCTAGCTGTGGCCTGACTAGTGTTTTATACAGTTCAAGCATAACCTCCCTGCTCTCGGCTAATAAAGTCAAGTATTCAATATGCCTTCTTAACACCTTATCTACCTGTCCTGCCACCTTCAGGGATCTGTGGACCTGCACTCCAAGGTCCCTTTGTTCCTCTACACTTCTCAGTGTCCTACCATTTAATGTGTATTCCCTTGCCTTGTTAGCCCTCCCAAAATGTATTACCTCACATTTCTCTGGATTGAATTCCATTTGCCACTGTTCTGACCACCTGACCAATTGATTGATATCTTCCTGTAGTCCGCAGCTTTCTTCTTCATTATCAACCACATGGCCGATTTTTGTATCATCTGCAAACTTCTTAATCATACCTCCTACATTCAAGTCTAGATCAATGATATAATACCACAAAAAGTAAGGGACCCAGTACTGAGCCCTGCGGAACCCCACTGGAAACAGTCTTCCAGTCACAAAAAAACCCATCGACCATTACCCTTTGCTTCCTGCCTCTGAGCCAATTTTGGATCCAACTTGCCAGTTTGCCCTGGATCCCATGGGATTTTACTTCACTGATCAGTCTGCCATGTGGGAACTTATCAAAAGCCTTGCTAAAATCCATATACACTACATCATACGCACTGCCCTCATCGACCCTCCTGGTTACCTCCTCAAAGAACTCAATCAAGTTAGTCAGACACGACCTTCCCTTAACAAATCTATGCTGACTGTCCTTGATTAATCTATGTCTTTCTAAATGAAGATTTATCCTGTCCCTCGGAATTGTTTCCAATAATTTTCCCACCACTGAAGTTAGGCTGACTGGCCTGTAATTACTCGACCTATCCCTTTCTCCCTTTTTAAACAAAGGTACAACATTAGCCGTCCTCCAGTCCTCCGGCACCACACCTGCAGCCAGAGAGGACTGGAAAATGATGGTCAGAGCCTCTGCTATTTCCTCTCTTGCTTTTCTTAACAGCGTGGGATATATTTCATCCGGGCCTGGGGATTTATCCACTTTCAAAGATGCTAAACCCCTTAATACTTCCTCTTGCACTATGTTTATTTCATCTAATATTTCACAATCCTCCCCCCTCATTGCAAATCTGCATCGCCCCTCTCTTTTGTGAAAACTGACGCAAAGTATCCATTAAGAACCATATCCACATCTTCTGCCACCACACACAGATTACCTTTATGGTCTCTAATAGGCCCTACTCTTTCTTTGGTCTCCTAATCTGGGGAAAGATGTTCTTGCTATTGAGAGTGCAGCCAAGGTTCACCAGACTGATTCCCGGGATGGCAGGACTGACATACGAAGAAAGACTGGATCGACTAGGCTTATATTCATTGGAATTTAGAAGAATGAGAGGGGATCTCATAGAAACATATAAAATTCTGATGGGATTGGACAGGTTGGATGCAGGAAGAATGTTCCCGATGTTGGGGAAGTCCAAAACCAGGGGTCACAGTCTAAGGATAAGGGGTAAGCCATTTAGGACCGAGATGAGGAGAAACTTCTTCACTCAGTGAATTGTGAACCTGTGGAATTCTCTACCACAGAAAGTTGTTGAGGCCAGTTTGTTAGATATATTCAAAAGGGAGTTAGGTATGTCCCTTACGGCTAAAGGGATCAAGTGGTATGGAGAGAAAGCAGGAAAGGGGTACTGAGGGAATGATCAGCCACGATCATATTCAATGGTGGTGCAGGCTCAAAGGGCCGAATGGCCTACTCCTGCACCTATTTTCTATGTTTCTATGTTTAGTTATCCTCTTGCTCTTAATGTATTTATAAAACATCTTTGGGTTTTCCTTGATTTTACTTGCCAATATTTTTTCATGCCCTCTCTTTACTTTCACAATTTCCTTTTGAATTTCACTCCTGCACTTTCTATACGCCTCTAGGGTTTCTGCAGTATTGAGCCCTCAGTATCTGTCATAAGCTTCCTTTTCTTTCTTTATCCTACCCTGTATGTCCCTCGACATCCAGGGGTTTCTAGATTTGTTAGTGCCCCCCTTTTTCTTTAAGGGAACATACTTGCTCTGAACCCTCAGGATCTCCTCCTTGAATGCCACCCACTGCTCTGATTTAGCTGCAGGTAGCTCTTTCCAGTCCACTTTGGCTAAATCACCTCTCAGCTTAGTAATTAGCTTTTACCCAATTGAGAACTTTTATTCTTGGTCTATCTTTGTCCTTTTCCATAAATCTAACTGAATTATGATCACTAGCACCCAAGTGCTCTCCCACTGATACCCTTTCCACCTGCCCAGCTTCATTCCCTAAAACTAAGTCCAGAACGTCCCCCTCTCTTGTTGGGCTTGCTGTGTACTAACTAAAAAAGTTCTCCTGAATGCATTTAAAGAATTCTGCTCCCTCTATAGCTTTCATACTAATTCTAGCCTGGTTAATATTAGGGATGTTGAAATGCCCTATTATTACTGCTCAATTGTTTTTGCACTTCTCAGAAATTTGCCTATATATTTGCTCTTCTATCCCCCCCTGACTGTTTGGGAGTCTATAGTACCCTCCCAGCAGTGTGATTGCCCCTTTTTTGTTCTTCAGTTCAACCCATATGGCCTCATTTGATGATCCTTCGAACATATCATCCCTTCTCACAGCTGTAATTGTTTCTTTAATCAATACTGTGACCCCCTCCTTTTTTATCCTCCTCTCTTTCCCGTCTGAAAACCCTATAACCAGGAATGTTGAGCTGTCATTCCTGCCCTTCTTTCAGCCATGTCTCAGTAATAGCTATAATATCGTACTCCCAAGTGTCTATCTGTGCCCTCGGCTCATTTGCCTTATTCCGTTGACTCCTTGCATTGAAGTATATACCACTTAGCACTGCCGAACTCCCTTGTCTATCTTCTAGCCTTTGTTTCCTCTGCCTTCCATTTCCAGCTTTCCTTCTCTCCCTTCTGAATCTACTCTCAGGTTCCCATTCCCCTGCCCAGCTAGTTTAAACCCTCCCTAACAGCTCTAGCAATCCCCCCGCACCAACCACAAGGATATTGGTCCTGGCCCTGTTGAGGTGCAACCCGTCTGGCTTGTACAGGTCCCACCTCCCCCAGAAATGGTCCCAATGCCTCAAAGCCCTCCCACCTGCACCATCTCTCCAGCCATGCATTCATCTGCTCTATCCTCCTATTTCTGTATTCACTAGCACGTGGCACCAGGAGTAATCCAGTGATTACACCTTTGAGGTCCTGCTTTTTAATCTCTCTCCTAGCTCCCTAATATCTGCCTGTAGGACGTCATTTCTCTTTCTACCTATGTCATTGGTCCCGACATAGACCACAACCTCTGGCTGTTCACCCTCCTCCCTCAAAATGTCCTGCAGCCGTTCAGTGACATCCTTGACCCTGGCAACATACCATCCTGGAGCCGCATCTGCGGCTGCAGAAGCGCTTGTCAGTTCCCCTATCTAATCCCCTACCACGAAGTTCTCAGCCTCATGGATGCACTGCAGTGACACCAGCTGCCTCTCCGGCTCCGAAACCCGGAGCTTGAGAGGCTCTAGCTGGCGACACTTCCTGCACATGTGGTCGTCCAGGACTTCCCACATGACACGGAATGTGCATTCCACGGGACTGACCTCCCTGCCATGCCTCGATTAGATTAACAACTAAAGTTTTTAGTATACCCCTCTGCCCTAACTTGGAGAGAGGAAGACAACAGTAATGTGCACCAACAATCACCTACCTGCTGTCCTGTGACATTCCTCCTTGATTGATTTAAAAAAATTCTCTCTGCTCTCGCTCCCAGATTCTGTTGCTCAACCAATCAGTTACCAGCTATCCTGTGATGTCACTCCGGGATTGCTCTGCCTAGGGCTCCTGATTTGTTTGGTATAGAGCGTTTTCTGCTGATGCCAGCTTGGCCTTGTTTTTCAGCTCTGTGCCACTCTGGGAACCACGGGCGTGTGTGCCTTCGATCAGCTGAATGAACTTGGGCCGCTCTGTAAGTTGTTTCTAGAATTATTTCTAGTTATTGGATAGAGTCCTGTTGGGAATCATGAGGGTGGGGGTCCCTGGGGGTGGGGGTCCCGGGGCTGGGGAGGGAGGTCCTGGCAGAGATCCCCTGTGGGGGGGATTCCTGGGCCGGGGTTTGGAGCCCCTCCCTCCCTGATGTAAAATCTGAATTGAAGTGCGACTGGGATGAATGTTTGGATGTTGCTGGAGTGCGCATTCCGCTCCATCACTTGCCTTTAACTTTCTTGCTATTGTGGAGAGGGAAGCGGAGTCGCAGGCTGACGGGCCCAGCTCTGGGACACTGGGGGAGGGGAGGGGGGGGTCTCTGGGCCAGGAGCAGGTCTGCTGCACGATGCAGACTAAATTCTGAATGATCAGCGACACTTTAATATGCACGCTCCCATCCAGCTACGGGGTTTAATGGAATATTTTGTACTAACCAGAATAAAGCGAGGGTTTGAGCAACCGACAGCTCCTGGGGTCACCCGCACAGAGACCCTCTGATTTGGAGAGAATTTAATCAATATAAATGTTCTAAAAGGTACTTATTGAAAACCCACCATTTAACATTTTTCAGATCTCAAAACGCAGGCAAAACTTTGATAAATTTTAGCAGAGAAAGAGTCCGCTCACAAAAACGATTTTTAGACACTGTACCATAGGGAAAGTGAGGGGGACCCGGGGGGGTGGGGGAGGTGGAACCCAGGGGGTGGGGGCAAGGGTGACCCCGGTGGGGAAGGAGGGAGGAAGGTTGACCCGGGGGGGAGGGCAACCCCGGGGGGAGGAGGGTGGGTGATCCTGGGGGGGGGGGGTAGGGAGGGCCTGGGGTGAGGTGGTGGCCCCGGGGTGACCCCTGGGAGGTGTCCCCGGGGATGGCAGAGGGGGGGGGGGGAGGGGTGACCACTGGGTGGGAGGGGGGCAGGGGGAAGGTTGGCCCTGGGGGTGGGAGGGGTGACTCCGGGGGCGGGGGGGAGGCCCCAGGGCTGGCAGAGTGGGAAGGGGGGAGGAGGCAGGGTTGGCACTGGGGGTGGGGGAGGGGTGTCCCCGGGGGGAGTGGCGACGAGGCTGGGTTCCCCAGTGCTGAACATTGGAGGTTTTTGAATGTTGATGACGGAAGCTGGAACTTTAACCAGGACTCTCGCAGTTTAATTGCTCGCACTGATCGAAGGTCAGACCAGTCCAGTGAATCCTGGGCTTTCTCGGTGAATGCCATGTTTTATTAAACAGTTGGATTGTTTCTGAATGGATAATTCTAAATTCTTTTATTGCTCCTGATTGAACTGGCCAGGTGCCAGCGAGTGTCTCTGGCTTCACGTAGATGCAGCGTATGCAGGAACTGCCTTCCTGTGTCCAGAATTCCGCAACTTCCTGCAGGGTATTGAATATTCCGATTCCTTCGTCTATAACCCCGCCAAGTGGATGATGGTTCACTTTGACTGCACGGCCTTCTGGTGAGTGACGGTGTGGGGGCTGGGGCGGTTGGGGCGAGGGTGGTGTGGGGGAGGGGCCATAGGCCAATGATCGGCGTGTGGTGGTGACCAATATCGCCAAGCCACGGCCTGCTGGCAGACGGCACTGAAGGACATGAGCATGATCTGGCCATTCGGCTCCTCGAGCCTGCTCCGCCATTCAATAAGACCATGGCTGATCTTCAACCACAACTCCATTTTCCCGGTCGATCCCCAAATCCCTTGATTCACCGAGTCCAAAAATCTATTGATCTGAGCCTTGAATGCACTCAACGATTCAGCATGCACTTCTTCAATCTGTTTTTATCAAACTGGGAAAAATGTTTTCTGAACTGAGGATTGTTAACTGTAAATCATCCTCTCCCTGTGGCCCGGGTCTCCAGGCCTCTTCGATTTGTTGTGCCTGCAGCTCAGTCAGTTCCCAGGTGTGTTTGGAATTGATCTGATGGGAGTTACTCTTTCACAGGGTCAAAGATAAGTGGAAGTTACAGCAGACCTTCAGCGTGAACCCTGTGTACCTCCGACACGCCAACACTGGAGCAGCCATGGACTTCATGGTGAGACACGACTTTTTTAAAGTCTCTGTGTTGCGGATCGGAGCAGAGCTGGGGCGAGGGAAGGATGTGGAAAGGCAACTTGGTTTGGCAATGTGCTGAGATTCTGCACCACCAACTGCTGAGGTCAGACATGTGGTTAATGAGGTCAGAGGTTGGGGCTTGTAGATATTCTGGGAGCCAGCAAAAGGAAATTTGACTCATTCAAGACTTGGGGCCCAAGTTTCCACACGCGCCTAGAACGGCGCAGTCCCGACCTGGACGCCCATTTTTCGCGCCACAAAGTGCGCCTAAAAAAATCCTCGGTATTCTCCACCTACCTGCAGGTCCTGTGGCCCTCGGCGCAGCCAGCACGAGCTGTGGGGGGGGGGCGGAGCCAGGTCCCTGCGCTGAAAACAGTGCCGGGACTTCTGCACATGCGCGCTACAGTGGGCACGCAAGTGCAGTAGCTCCAGGCAGCGACCTGTGTGGGAGGGGCCCCGAAGCACGCAGCCCCTAGCCCTGGCTGAATGGCCTCACTGGGGCTGCGTGAATGAGGCTCCTCCCACGGCCAGCTCCTGCTTCCCCCCCCACCCCCCACGACCAGACCTGACACCCCCTTCCCGCCCGCCCCCCTGCCTCCGGACCAGACCCGACCCGACGCACGCTCCCCCCCCCCACTGCCTCCGGACCAGACCCGACACCCGCTCCCCGCTGTCTCCGGACCAGACCCGACACCCGCTCCTCGCCCCCCGCTGCCTCCGGACCAGACCCGACACCCACTCACCGCCCCGCCCCCCCGCCTCCGGACCTGACCCGACCCGCGCTCCTGTTCCCGCTCCCCGCCTCCCCACCCCCCCGCCTGGACCTGACCCGACCCGCGCTCCCGCCCCCCGCCCCCCGACCCGACCCGACCCGACTCGACTCCCGCTCCCGGACTGGATCCGTCCTGACCTCCCCGCCCCCCCCTCCCTCTCTCTCTCTCTCTCTCTCTTCCCCCCCCCCCCCCCTCTCTCTCTCTCCCCCACCTCCCTCCGTCCCCTCCCCCCATTCCCTCTCCCTATTCCCTCTCCCCCCACCTCCCTCTCTCTCTCTCCCCCTCCCTCCCTCTCTCTCTCCCCCTCCCTCCCTCTCTCTCTC